>NC_136420.1:175267580-175837580 GCF_052625555.1 Lactuca saligna
GGACCTGTTCGAGTGTACTAAGCTTAGTATAATCAAGGTTTGGGTTCAGGGTTGAGTTATTCTAAGTCATAACATAGCATTCGGGTGAAACACTCCTTCAAGAAGAGTGTACATCGGCACACATGGGTGTACGGCCATACACCCCTCCCTCATAGCCGTACACTCCCCTTATATAAGGGGTACTTATCCATCATTCATCACTTTACACACTTTCAAGTCTAGAACTCTCTCTTTCTCTCTATCTCTCTCTCTCTCTCTCTCTCTGCCTTCATCAAGTTCTTCAAAGATGTAAGTGTTTCCCATCTTGAGTTGTTGCTACATTCCTTTATCTAGTGGTGAATCCATTTTATCATCTCATTAATTTTATCTTTAGCTAGATCTTCATCTTTCACCAAGAACACACATTAGTTCTTGGTGGCTATAAACCCTCTTCAAACTTCCAAATCATGATTAACTACTTCCTATGCTTGTCATCTACTGGTAAATCTTGTTTTTCACTCAAAGATCGACCTTTTAGCAAGAACATGAAGGGTGTACGGCCGTAAACCCAGGTTTACAACCCTAGTTGTTGGTCAAAGTTGGCCTTGAATGCTAAGCATGGGACCTAGAACACTTCCAGGAGGCTAGAAAAGACCTTAAAACACCTCAAATACAAACTTATTCAAGAGTGTACAACCGTACACACCTTGGCCGTACACCTATGGGCCATACACTTGGGTCGTATACCCCTTTGGGCAGTACACCTATAGCCGTACACACCTTAGTGTGGTTGTGAACCTACCTCATTCAATCACATATGATTTTAACACTTAGTTTCAAGTGTTTCCTAGTCCCTAAGGTGGTTTCCTTTCATAATCAGTTGTGGTTTACCATAGTTTGATACATATATGTACTATTATATGTTAAATAGGATCCATTTGTGTTCGAGAATTCACTTAACACTTAGCATCCCTATCGATCTTACATTCGAATCACACATCAAACAATGAGTTCATACCCCTACACTTTTATGGTTTTTAAACATTTTCAGGGGAGGGGGGATACAAACCAAACATAAATGATTTTGTGAAACTTATACAAAATGGATTTCAATAAAATTAAAACGGATGCAATTGATACAATCATATAGTTTCTATACTTTTATAAAATATATTGATATTTTATCCCTTTCTGTACTATGATGAGCAAAAGGGAAGTTTTCATCATAAACACAAGAAATTTCAATGTAAAATAGGAATTGAATGCACGAACGAACATATATGCTATAATAGGTATAGCTTATGGAACCACGCGCATAAAAATGTACAAACATAGATTCAATGAGAGCAAACTTAATTCAATGGATTCATTTTACTCTACATGTAATCGTTAGTATAGCATTTTATGAGTGACCATTCTTCACGTACTTACATGAGTACTAACAAAAGTCTTGATATTATAACCAGAGTCTTCTGGAGGGAGAACATGAGTTTGTGTATAGATCTATAGGGGATTGACAACCCCGCACCACAACTGTTAGCTACAGTTAGGCCGACAGGCCTGGGTGACAAAGTTATTTCAATTCCGACACCTGAAGAATGTCGTTCAGGCAATTTAATGGTCAATTATGGTTATAACAATTCATAATTTTGGTACTAATAAAATATGATTAATGTATAAAGAGTAATAACTTTAATTAGTTTTATTATAAAGTAATAGAACTACTATACATATTACAGTTTTCAGAGTTGTCTGAACTTACTATACATATTGGCGTGAATCAGGGTTTTCCTTGTAAAAAGAAGTTTCTTATTTAATCAAACAATGCAAAACACATTCAATGAGATTTAGTAATGAAATACACATGTTAGAAAATAATGGATTTTCTTGGAGGTGTACAAATACATTTATTGGTCTTATTAACCAGATTTCTTCTAAAAAACATGCTTATGAACTCACCAGCTTTATGCTAATACTGTTTTAAAACTTCTTGTATTCTCAAGAAATCAGTAGACAAGTACCTCCTAGAGTTTTGAGAAAACAGAGTGTATAGAGTCGTGTCTTTTACTTTTATTACATTTTTGATGTCCATAAACATGAATTAAACTGATGTTAATATTTTTACATGATTATTGTAATAGTTATGTTTACTTTGCTTACTATAATGCAATGGTTGTGATACTATACATGAAGTCATACACCCCCGAACGTTTCCGCCGTTCTGGTTTGGGGATGTGATACACAATCCCTCAACATGTCCTTGAGGTTCTGTCTAGTCAGCTTGCTCTGGCCTTCAGTATGCGGATGATATGTTGTGCTAAAATGCAGCCGCATGCCCAACTCCTCGTGGAACTTCCGCCAGAAGCGGGAGGTGAATCTAAAATCTCGGTCGAAAACAATAGAGACTGGAACCCCGTGGTGAGCAACAATCTTGTGGACATACACGTTGGCTAGCTCCTCGGGCGACGAACTCTCCTGTAAGGCCAAGATATGGGCACTCTTGGTCAATCGATCCACAATGATCCATATAGCGTCATATCCCTTTGTCGTTATCGGCAACTTGGTAATGAAGTCCATCGTGATATGTTCCCATTTCCACATGGGAATCTCTAGAGGCTACAGCTTGCCATGCGGCCTCTGATACTCGGTCTTGACCATCCTGCAGGTAAAGCACCTCTCGACGTACCAAGTGGTTTCTCGCTTTATGCACGACCACCAATAGCTCAAACTAAAATCCTGGTACATCTTGGTGGCTCCTAGGTGAATAGAGCAGTGAGACTTATGAGCCTCCTCCATAACAATCTGCCTGACTCCACTAGACGTCGGTACCCATACCCGACCACATCGGGTCAACAATCCCTGACTGTCCTGCACAAATTGGGTGTTCTCATCCCTGATCCTCTCTAGTTTCCAGTTCTCTGGTCACATACACTCAACCTGAGCTTCTATAATCAAGCTCATAAGTGGAGAATCCACCGATATCCTCATACATATTGGTGGTATGAAACACCCAACAGACTTGCAGTTTAGAGTGTCCGCCACCATGTTCACATTACCTAGGTGGTAAAGGATCTCACAGTCATAGTCCTTGACTACATCCAGCCACATGCGCCATCTCATGTTCAGGTTCGGCTGATCCATGATGTGTCTCAGGCTCTTGTGATCCATGCATATGGTACAGCGGACCCTATAAAGGTAATGCCTCCAAATCTTGAGAGAGAATACCACCGCTCCCAACTCCAGATCACGAGTAGGGTATCTCGTCTCATGCGTTTCAGCTGCCGCGATGCATAGGCTATCACTCGTCCTCTCTGCATGAGGACCACCCCTAATCTCGTGATGGATGCATCACAGAACGCTACAAAATCCTCAAATCCCACCAGGAGAGTCAAGAACATAGAACATAGCCTTACATAGTCGTTGTCGGAAGGTCTCAAACGCCCTCTACTACTCAGGGTTCCACCAGAAATCCACCCCCTTCCTCGTCAGGCAAGTGAAGGGTACTGTAATCTTGGACAAATCTTGTATGAATCTTCGGTAGTACCCTTCCAATCCTATAAAATTCCTTATGTCTGAGGGAGATTTCGGAACCTCCCACTGCATGACTACCCCTCGTAACCAAAATCCCCTCCTGGTTAACGAGATGTCTGAGGAATTGGACCTCTCGTAACCAAAACTCACACTTCGAGAACTTAGCATAAAGCCGTTCCCACCTCAGAACTCCCAATAACTCCCGCAGATGCTCCTCATGTTGCTCTCGGGTCTTGGAATATACTAAGATATCATCTATGAACACGATGACCAAGCGATCAAGCATCGGTCTAGAGACCCAATTCATCAGGTCCTCCTCTCTAACCCTAACCTGATGGTACCCAAACCTCAGGTCTATCTTGGTGAACCAAGATACTCCCTGCAACTGATCAAAGAGATCATCTATCCTTGAGAGTGGATAATGGTTCTTCACCATCAGCTTGTTCAACTCCCGATAATCAATGTACGCCCGGCGCGAACCATCCTTCTTCCTGACGAAGAGTATCGACTCTCCCCATGGGAACTGCTCGGATGAATGAATTTCTTTTACAGTAGTTCCTGCAACTCTGATGATAGCTCATGCATCTTTGGTGGTGCCAATCGGTACGACGCCTTGGTGATAAGGACCGTACCTGGCACCAGGTCGATCTGAAACTCAACCTACCTCTCCAGAGGTATCCCTGGTAGCTCCTCCGGGAAAACGTCAACAAACTCTCTAACCACTGGAACCTTTGAAACTAAAATATGATCCCTGGCTTGCGTATCCACCACATAAGCTAGATAGCCTGCACACGCGTGCTGAATATATTGTATGGCCGGGGAGGTTGAACAATACCCTGATCCCACTCTGGTACCCTCGCCATAGACAATCAACTCTCCCCCACTTGGGGTTTGAACCACTACTCGCTGACCCTCGTAGTTGATCATGGCGCCTAATCGAGTAAGCCAGTCCATCCTCACAATCTCACACACACATCCCCCATCAGAATCGGAATCAAGTCAATCGGAAAAGATACCCCAAAGATATCTAACTCACAACCCCGGTATACCAAAGAGGCCGAAACCCCGTGTTCGTTGGCGACAGAGACTCGCAACAGACACTCTAGCTCTCCTCCTGCCACACTGAACTCCCCACTAAACCCCTGAGATACAAATGACCGATTCACCCCCAAGTCAAATAAAACCGATGTAGGCAAGGAGTTCACTAAAAATGTACCTAATCACAAGTACAACATCTAATCATAAAACATATATAATTAATAAGATAAAGGATAGAAACATATCAGAAACCACATCCGGTGCTACTATAGCCTCCTTTTTTGTAAGCTGGAAGGCACGCCCCTGAGCCTTCGGGGGCTCCGCTCTACTTCGCCTCCCATTCGTAATCCTGAGTGTGGCCGGCGCGGGAGCCTGTACTGGTTTGGCGGCTAGTATGGGGCACTGGGCCTTTATATGGCCCACCTACTCGCAATGGTAACAAAGTCTAACTCTGGGAGTCGGAGTATGTTATCTGCAAATCCTGGCCAGATGGCCTGCTTGCCACATCAGTAGCACCTGATCGCTCATTGACAAATCCCCGAATGAGCCTTTCCGAACATCTAACAAGTGTGGTCTGGCTGTCCACCAGATCTAGCATTAGCGGACTTAGACCGCTTTGGCGCTGGCTGTGACTGTGTCGGGGCCTACCGCTCCTCCCTCAATTGTAGCTCAGTCTCCAACTCACGCCACCTAGTAGCCTCCTGTAAGTCCAAAAGCGTATCACATCGTTGGGTGGCAACAAATTGACGCATGCTCAAATAACATGACATCTGAGCCTGCTCTGAAGCAAACTCCGTGTAAAACATCGCCCTATCAGTAAACTTGCGGGTGATCTCTATCACCGACTCTGTACCCTGTCTCAAATCTAAGAACTCTTGTGATAACCGCTCACGCTCGACCCGTGGAATGTAGCGAGCGCGGAACATATCTTTGAACTGCTCCCACGTAACAGCAGCTCTATGGTCATCTGTATATGACCCAATCATCAATCTCCACCCGTCCTTTGCCCCAGACCTCAGCAAGTTTAGGGTAAATCTAACCTTCTGTTCCGTAGGACATGAGCACGTGAAGAAACATCCCTCCACGTAAAACGGTCACCTCATGGCTATGATCAGATCCTGAGTCCCATCAAATGTCGGGGCTTCGTGTTATCGAAGTCCCAGTACTAGAAAGCTCGACCGACTCCTCCCACTATTGCTGTTACAACGGTTGTAGCTGCAGTAGCAGCCGTCTCAACAATAGTTGCATATCTATCGTCAAAATACTCCATTATAGCGGTCTTAATAGAGCCAAACAACTCCGGAATCTGATCCCGGACAATCTCAACCACCTCCTCGCGGACGATCTCCCTAACACGATCCTCTGTCAACATTGGCCCATCATGACCGATAATCTCGGGCGTTGTCGGGACTCCTAATCGCCCTGCCTTGATTCTGATTCAGATTCGATCATAAAACACCTCGTAACCACCATATTGAAAATATCATAGGAAGATATCAGATAATCTGCATAAATAACAGGGAACCAACTCCCAACTCAAACCCTAGGGTTTGTGACTTCCTAGCTACGCATATGGGTCATGTGCTTTCAGTAGTACGGGCCCATACTACCTTCCACACCTACCTATATTTGTCTCAAGTATCACCACAACACCCCAACAATATACATATACTTGGTGTTCGCTCAATCCTCACTCTTAGATGAAGGCTAACTATCTCATAACTGACCTACCGGCCTCACACAAGCCATCCATGAAACTTCCACCAACCCTGTAGCACTCGTGTATGCCAACCATACCTAATGTTGGACCCTATAGACTTTCAAATACCTGATCCTACCCTAAGCCCTTCATCAAACAAGAACAATAAATGAGGCCAAACCAAACATTCTCAGACTATAAGATCTTAATTAGTACGGACGTAATGCATACACAAGCAACTACAGTAACGATGTCAATTTCATATAAGTTAAACCAATGTTATCAGACAATTTTATCATGCAATTCCTGAAGATCCCTAACCCAGTACTAGCATGCTATTCTAACATATCACAATATCTAATAACCGTATGGTATTTTGGAGTCTACTTACTGACTCCGGCTGATCGTACACTCTGTGTCCTCTTTTACTTATTTTGAAAACCATTAAAAAGCATATTCAAAATCTTTTCTTGATTTGAGACTGGATTCACACGAGTGTTCCTCCAGCTCACTCAAACCAAGGCTCTGATACCAACTTGTAACACCCATAAAATTCATGCCAAATTTAACCTTTTTCAAAACATTTCAAACCATTAAACATTACAAAGTTTGTTTTCAAAATAGTATAATATCATAGTATCCCAAAAACATAAACATAAATATGAGGAGCTGTATAATCACGCATTTTCCTTCCTGCAATCATCTGATGTACCAAAAACAAAAACTGAAACTCACTAAGCCCAAAGCTTAGTGAGCTCGCCCAAAATACCCATACACACAGTAACACGCATATAATCATAAACAACATAATATGGGTCCAGTCAACCATTGGGTTGGAATACCCCAAGCCCTCAACCATCATGTTGGAATACCAACATACTATAGATCCAATCATCCTCGTGATGGAATACCACAGGCCCACAACCGACAGGTTAGAATTCCCACATACTACGAGTCTAGTCATCCTTGGGATGGAATACTCACAACCCACAACCAACAGGTTGGAATACCCAGGTCGATTGGCTTTCGCACAAAGTAGATAAGCCTCAACCACCAATCAAACATGTTCAAATATAACAGATAATCACATAACAGTCTATAGAGAAACAAACTGATCTAACAGATGTCACAACCCCAAACCAGAATGGCGGAATCGTTCGACGGCCGATGACTGCATGTAGTTTCAAAACAGTTGAGTAAATAGTAAACAAAATAAACACAACCACCATAAATATAATTTAAAAAGTTACATTGTTGGATGTGAGACATGTTTCAAAATAAATTACAATATGATGATTTAATAAGTTTGAAACTTACGCCTGAGCGTCCCTTCCCCAAAAGTTGTTGTTTACCTGTATTATTGAATCCCTGAGAATTACAAGTAGTTTTGAAAAAGTGTCAACAATTAAGTTGGTGAGTTCATAAGCGTTTTTGTATTTGAATTGTATGCCTTTATGTATAAAAATGACTGAGTTTGTTTTGAGAAAATCCAACATTTTCCATAAATGTGTGGTAGTTTTAAGAGTTCCATAATCCGAAACGCATAAGTATTTTCCATACCTAAAATTATGTAAGTAGATTTATATATGTATATAAAATCACTAAAGTGTTTGTTAGTCCAATAAATCAAAATGTTTTAATACTCCATGTGAGTTTTATAACCGTGCTATTGACCCAGGCTGCCTGTAACAACGTTCTTCAGGCATTGGAGTGTTATGACGTTTGTCACCCTAGACCCACCGATCTAACAGTAGCTAACTGTTTAGGTGATGGATTTTCAGTCCCATATAGATCTATACACAACTATCATGCTCTCCCTACAAGAGATTATCGTTTATAATACAGGAGTTGAAATGCGTACTTAAAAGTACATGAAGTCAAACATCTCACAATAGCTAGTATCAAATAGATTTAGGTATTAAAAGTCCATTTTTCTATTATATGTAAATATTTTCTCTTTATAGTATTTATAGTATGTAAATTAGCATGAATATCTCGTAAACTATACCTATTATAGTTTTCCAAAAAAAGTGTGTCTCGTTGGAATGATAAACCTTGGTGTATTACCAACTTTGCATGTAAAGTATAACCTTTGTAATAACTTTATTGTACTTATTTGACATTTATATACAAAATGTAGATAAAACGTTATAAACTGTACGTAACGATTTGCATTTTAATATTTGTTTTTCTTGCGTTACACTTGTATTTTTCCCCTAAAATACAGTAAAGACGTGAAAATAAAGGGGTATGAACTCAACTGGTAAGTGTGATGATTTGAAGAAAATGATGCTTTACACGGGCAACACTTTGCCGGAAACTGGTAAATTTCTCAGGATTTTCGTAGATTCGGGCCTTCGTCGGAGTTTGGATACGTAAACAGAGCGTCAGGGTAGTTAGAAGGGCTTAAAAGTATGCAAATATGGGAGAGACGTGTGGAATTGGCAATTGATACTTGGAAGCCTCGCACCCTTTATATTGGGGTGGAACTGACCCTCGTACGTGGGGCGTTCGGGAACACAGGGCGCTGCCTTCGTACGCAGTGCGTTCTGCGAGATGTCATGCATCATCGAGGACCAAGCTTCGGAAGTGACCGACTATGTGACTAGATGGGCGACACGGACCAACCGAGGCCCTATATTGCGAAAGTGGCGCGTTCCTCTAGAACGTAGGGCGTTCCTCAGTGGACCAACCTCACAAAGCGTTCCCAAATCTTTAAAAATCCGTAACTTTCACATACGAGCTCTGTTTTTTACTTTCTTTATAACCACGCATAGGTGAGATTATACTCTACAACTTTCGTTTAGACTCCGTATGCTAATTTTGATTTTATTTTTAGTATTAAATTTTTAACAGGCCGGGACAGGAAAAGTATGTTAAAAATTGATAACTTCTTCATTCGATTTCAGTTTTCGTCTGTCTTTTTATTGTTGTACTACTATTATCGAGATCTTCGAGTCTCGTTTAGGTTGCGTCGGCTAAAAATCACTCGATCACTGTTTCAAGTTTTTAGTTCTCTACTACTATTCCGAAACTTAGAAAAATCATAACTTCCTAATACAAAGTTAGATTTGGACAATCTTTTTATGCACGTTCTCGATTTAACCTAATCTACGACTTTCGTTTAGATACCTAAGGCTAAAAAGTATTTTATTGAAATTTCGCGTTTTTACACTTAACATCGTTTTAGCGGTTATGCCACGAATCTTTGATTGGTCATAACTTCTTCGTTATAACTCGGATTTAAGTGTTCTTTGTATTTATGAAAACTTTGGCATGATATCTATTATTTTATGCAACCCAATTGAGGCTTTTGAAGATTTCATTTTTGACGCTATTTTTATTAAATCCAAAAGTAGATTACAATACTTGACTTTTAGGTCATTACATTGACTTGAAATATCGGGTTGTCACATCATCCCCCCGTTAGAGGGAATTTTGTACCAATTTTTTTTTTAAGATAAGTACTTTGAACTAGGGAAAAGATGCGGATATTTTTGTTTCATCTGATCTTTTCGCTCCCAGGTGTATTTAGTTCCTCGCTTGGCATTCCAGTGAACCTTCAGAATAGGTATGCGACTTTGTTTTGTTCTTTTAATTTCCATATCGATGATTTCTACCGGTTCTTCTATGAAGTGGAGACTCTCGTTGATTTTGATTTCGTCTAGAGGGACGACGAGGGTCTCATTGGACAAGCACTTCTTTAAGTTTGACACATGAAAGGTAGGATGTACGTTATTGAGTTCCTGCGGTAATCGGAGCTTGTATGCTACCGGGCCGATCCTGGCAAGGATCTCGAATGGTTTGATATACCTTGGATTTACCTTCCTACGTTTTCCAAAACGTATTAATCCCTTACAGGGTGAGACCTTCAATAGCACCTGATCCCCAACCTGAAATTCCAATGGCTTCCATCGTTTGTCCGCGTAACTCTTTTGTCTGTTTTTTGAAGCTTTTAGTCGCTCCCTAATTTGGACAATCTTCTCGGGCGTTTATCTTATGATTTTTGGGCCTGTGAGAGTGCTATCAAGTATTTTTCCTCTAGCTAGTTGCATGTCACCCACTTCTTCCTAGCACAGAGGTGATCTGCACTTGCAACCATAGAGGGCTTCGAATGGAGCAACCTTGATGCTAGTGTGATAGCTATTGTTGTAAGAGAACTCGACCAGTGGTAAATAGGTATTCCATTCCTTACCAAAATCAATCACACAAGCTCTTAGCATATCTTCCAAGGTTTGAATGGTCCTCTCACTTTGACTGTCGGTTTGTGGGTGGTAAGAGGTACTCATGTCTAGTCTCGTTCCTAGAGCTTTTTGTAGTGATTGCAAGAACCTTGAGGTGAATCTATTATCTCTATCTGAGATAATGGATATTGGTACACCATGCAGTCACACAATCTTCCATATGTGTGCTTTAGTTAGTTCTCCAACTTGTCCGTTTCCTTTATTGGCAGGAAGTGTGCGAATTTGGTTAATGTGTCGACGATCACCCAGATGGTGTCAAGTCCACTCGATGCTTTGTGTAACTTGGTTATGAAATCCATGGTTATCCGCTCCCACTTCCACTTAGGCATTTCAGGTTGTTGTAACAATCCTGAGGGCTTTTGGTACACTATCTTGACTTTGGCGCAAGTCAGACACATGCCTACATAGGCAGCAATTTCGGTTTTCATGTTCGGCCACCAATACAATTTCTTGAGATCCAGATACATCTTGTCTACAATGGGATGCACAAAGTATCGAATCTTATGAGCTTCATCCATGAAAACGTCTTTGAATCCACCAAACTTCGGTGTCTAGATCCGATTCATGTGGTAACGTACTCCGTCATCCTTGACTTAAAGGTTCATATTCATTCCTATTAAGGCTTCACCAGCCACATTCTCTGTTTTCAAGGCTTCCATTTGAGCTTCCTTGATTTGTATGGGCAGTTGTGAATGGATCGTCATGGTTAAGGATTTCACTCGGCGGCCCGAGTATTCCTTTCGGCTGAGAGCATCAGCTACTACATTAGCTTTTCTGGGATGATAATGAATTTCAAATTTGTAATCGTTTAGTAGTTCTACCCATCGTCTTTGCCTCTTATGGAGTTCCTTTTAGTTGTGGATGTGCTGAAGGCTCTTATGATCGGTGAAGATTGTACACTTTGTGTCGTAGAGATAGTGTCTCCAGATCTTTAGAGCGAAAACGACTATGCCCAGTTCGAGGTCGTGTGTAGTGTAGTTAACCTCGTGTGTCTTGAGCTATCTCGAGGCGTATGCGATGACCTTTCCTCGTTGCATTAGAACACATCCAAGACCTTGGTTTGACGCATCACAGTAGACCAAAAAATTTTCCATTCCTTCTGGCAAAGATAATCTATGAGCGATGCACAGGGCTTGTTTCAGTGTTTGGAAAGTAGCATCTTGTCTTTCTTCCCAGCTAAAGGTTACACCCTTTTGAGTTAGGGTGGTAAGTGGTTTAGCAATCTTTGAGAAGTTTTTTATGAATCTTCATAAATAGCCATCAAGGCCCAAGAATTGTCAGATTTCCGTTGGAGTTCATGGATATGACTAGTTCTCGATTGCCTTGATTATGGAAGGGCCACGTGTATCCCTTCTTTGCTGACCACGTGACCTAGGAAATTTACTTTCCGAATCCAAAATTCACACTTTGAGAATTTTGCGTATAGCTTCTCTTTCCTTATTGTTTCCAAGACCTGCTGTAGGTATCCTCTATGAACACAATCACAAATTTGTCCAGGAAAGAACGACATGCTCGGTTCAATAAGTCCATGAACACCGCCGGTGCATTTGTTAATTCGTCGGTGCATCACTACAAACTCGTAGTGACCATAACGAGTTCGGAATGCTGTCTTGGGGACATTACCTTCCCGGAATCGTAATTGGTGATACCCGGATCTTAGATCGATCTTTGAGAAGTAGCTTGCTCATTGGAGTAGGTCGAACAAATCGTCTATGCGCGGTAGGGGATATCAGCTCTTGATTATAAGCTTGTTTAGTTCTCGATAAGTGATGAACATGTCGAACGATCCTTCCTTCTTCTTTACAAACAGGACTGGTGCTCCCCAAGGTGAGAAACTCAGCCTGATGAATCCCTTGTTGAGTAGTTCGTTCCATTGGCTGGATAATTCCTGCATCTCTACCGGTGCTAGACGATACGACGACTTTGCTATTGGTGTGGCACCAGGAATCAAGTCGATTCTAAACTCGACTTGACGTTGTGGTGGAACTCCTGGAAGATCTTCAGGGAAGACATCGGGGAAATCGCAAACTTTTGGAGTGCATTTGATGTCTTTCGTTTCGTTTTCCTTATCTACCACGTGGGCTAGGAAAGCATGGTATTCCATGCGTTGGTATTTTTGGGCTATGACGCAGGAGATGATTTGTAAATTGCTATCAGGTTTGTCACCATATATGACTAGAGTTTCGCCATTTGGCAGATTAAGGCAAACGTCTCTTTCGTGACAAAGTATATCGGCATGGTGAAGGCTTAACCAATCCATACCTATGATTACATCAAAGCTTCTTATAGTGATTGGCATTAGATCGATTTGGAAAGAATGTTCATTTAGAGTTAATGTGCAACCTACATACATATCATTTGTGCTTTATGTTTTAATGTTTTCCATTTCCACTGTAAATATCTTATTGAGTGATTGGGGTTTTTTTAAGCAAGTGTTTGAATTTCCAGCTCACAAAACTCATCTTCGCACCACAATCAAAGATTATACATGCATAAGTGTTACTGAGGAGACATGTACCCGTAACCACCGTGGGATAAGTTATTTCTTTGTCTTGTCCTATTGCCAACACTCTTCCTACACCGCCAACATTCCTTGCTTTAGGGAAATCTCTCTTGTAGTGTCCAGCTTCACCACACCCATAACACGCCTGGCCCACACCGACTCCAAGAACTTGGGTGGTTGGTCGTGCCAGTGCCTTACAAAAACGGGCAGTGTGCCTTTTCCTGTTGCAATTATTACAATGCATCTCCCAAAAATTTCCGTTATGATGGTAATTGGATTTACCGCACTTCGGTAGGTTTCCAGCATATTGCTTTGCTGGTGTAGGGGTAATAGGAACAGCAGTGGGAGTAGTATCGGCATGAACTGCCACTATCTGTTGTTTCTTGGAAGATTCTTGCAAAGATTGACCCTTCCTCTTATTCCAAAACTTCTTCTTATTGTTTTTGTTGTTGGCATTGTTGTTATTGGTGTTGCTTACTTTGGTTAGTTCTCGAACAACAATCATGAAGCCTTGGCGGACTCCATGGTCAACAAGGGATTGTGCCAGCTGTTTGGCACTATTGAAACTAACCAGTTTGGAGGCTAATACACTTCTTGAATCTGAGGTGACAGCCCCCAGATATACCTTTCGATTTTCCTGCTTTCCAAAGCCACCATCCCCGGGCAAAGTATTGCTAAGTCACTGAACCTATTGGTATAGGTTGTGATGTCCGAGCCTACCATAGTAAGGCTCCAAAGCTCTTGTTCGAGCTTCTGAACTTCGCCTATCGGACAGTACTCTTGCATGAGCATTTGTTTTAGGTTTTCCCAACCCATGGAGTTTCCCACTACCAGAGTTAGTGACTTAACGTGTCCATTCCACCATATTAGGGCTCGTTCAGAGAAGGTGGATGCAACAAATTTTACCTTTCTCACTTCTGGGCATGAGCAGATCTCGAATATTGCTTCCGTTTTATCTATCCATTGAGATATAGCCATTACTCCTCTAGTCCCATTAAAGGGTATGGGTTTGCTGTTGGTGAAGTCCTTGTAAGTGCATTCTCCGAAACGAACCTGGTGTTGACCATTAGTAGAGTTATTTATTCCTCATCCTGACCCGTTGTTACTCATTTGTGCCATTGCTGCTGTCACGGCAGCTGTTACAGCAGCCTGAAAAACAGCATTGTCCATCCATGGAGGTGGTGGTGGTGTTCCTGTAGGATTGATGCATCGGAGATTTCTTCTTGGTGGCATGATTCTGCCATAAATTAAAAGATGAATTCTGGATAAGTCTTCGCAAATGGTTATGGAGAGTTCTTAGTATCATATGTTTTACATTCTGAATATTACTGAATTGTAAGTTAATTGCAAAAAGGAAACTGTATAGTTTCAAAGCACTCCATGGATGATGGCAATGGGCCCCTTTGATGAATTCTAGGTTAAAATCCCAAGACTTGTCTTTTCCCTATAAAGAGTCATGTATTATTCACAATTAGGGTTAAAAAGAGTTAGGCAAAATGTAACCGCCATGTTGTGAGGTTTCTTGTAGAATTAGATTCTTATTTCTTAAGTGTAATTTGTTCCTCACAATTCAATAAATCGAGTGATCATTCGACATAATCTTCATATTTGTGTTTGTTCTTATTTTCCGCATCTTGTTCATCAAATCTCAATTAGGGTTTTAATCCCAACAAGTGGTATCAGAGCGGGTCTTTGAAGATCTATTGATTTTTGAAGTATCGGTTCTTGTTTTGGTGATTTTCTGCACATATATTGAAGATTATTGGTGTTTTGGCGGTATCGAATCAAAATTCTGTTCAAGTTACTGTTCATGGGGATTGTTCATCCATTGTTCATCTGGGTAATTCTTTATTAATCATGTTCGTATTTTTTTTGGATTTGATCGATTGTTTGATCCAAATCGATCAATAATATCTCTTTTGATTTAGCCCAAAGAATCATGTTCCTGTTCATCGTATTCACTGTATTTAGTTTTGGATCTGAAAATCATCTATTTTGTCAATAGTGGCCCAATTGTATTTGATTTTTATTCATTCAGCCGAGTTCATTGGTATAAGCCCTTAACTTGTTCTTTGACATCGCACGTTTTGGTTCACGCAGTCGACACATCTCAAAATTATGAGTGTTGCATCTCGATTTCGCAATTCGTTCTTATATTCTGATTGAATTCATGATTCATGACTCTTATTTAATCATTTGTTCTAATTTGATTTACTAATCGATTTCTGTTCTTGAGTCAAAATTTCTAAGTAGTTTCATTCTCAAAATCGTTTTTGATTTTATTTGATTATGGTGTTTGAATCAATTTGCTTAATCTGTTCCACACATCGATTGGGTGTTTGCTCAATGGAAATTTCAAATTCTAATGATGAACGGATGAACAATACTGTATCTCTATTTGGAGGGTCAAACCATAGAAAGTCAAAATCGGATTGCAATCTTAATCAGATTCCTGACTGGATGTGTAATGCGATCGAATGAAACTGAAATTGTGAAAACTTTGTTTGGAACGGTGAATGTGATCGGAATCATGTCGATTGGAATCAGAACAATGAAAAGCGAGATGAAAGCATCATTTTTTTGGAATCGGAACTGAATGAATGATGACAAAAGTGAATGCTCTTGAATTGAAAAGCCCTGATATCGGAACGAAGGAATTATATGCGACGGAAGTTTTGTAATTGGAATTGATTTCCTTGCTCTCGCATATTAGGTCTCATTGAGTTATGTTGATCTCATAATTTTTCTTGGTTTCGCATCAGATTGTGTATCAGTGTTGCAGGGTCTCGTACATAAAAGCTAATATCGTATTGTAATGAATGGTACTCAGAATCAGGACTCAAGTCTCGCAATCAATAGAATAGATGTCCTTACAATTCAAACCTGAAAGTCAAAATCGGTTTGAATGTACTTACTTGCGAATGATTGAAATCGAATCTCACTGGGAACGAATGAAATTGGAATTGGAACTCAATTGGAAGAACACCAGTCAAGGCAAAAAGTCAAAATTAACTATTGGAGGTGAACCACGAACGAACCTGGAACGATTTAGTGTTGGCATGTTTGTGCTAGAAACAAAAAACAAACCTGTTATCTCTATTCGCTTTTCACAAACGCCTTTGTGCTCGGAACGAATCTGTGTTCATGTGTTAGCACTCGGATCTAAAGGGCTTGAAGCAAAAGTAGAGTGAGAACAATAAGCGAACCTGTGAGTGGGTTCGCCTTGTGGTAAAAGCTGATGAATTAGGACCGAACCTGGAACAACGACTTTGGGTTCGCTTGTTAATGGTTGGAGCGAACGGAGGATGAACCGAAAGCGAACCTGTGCTCGGACCGAACATGGTTTCGGTTCAATGAACCTGGACCGAACTTGGTTTCGGTTGCTTGTACTCGGAAGCGAACCTGTGAATGGGTTCTTCTTTGAAATTGGTTCTCTTTGGGTATGATTCTTGGAGTTCAAAACTCAAGGATCGGTATAAAGGCTCGTGCTCAAAAAGAACATGGAACGAATTTGTGTATGTAAGCTCTTGGAACGAAAGAGCTTGGAGCAAAAAGGTGATTCGCCTGAAGGAGCTTGAAATGGAAATGGAAACGAAAGGAAATGAACGTTCGGTTGGGTTTGCTTTTTGGGTGTGTAATCAACAAGAAATGAACCTTACAATCACAAGAAAAACTCATAGAAGTGAAGGTCACAGACGCGAACATTTGAAGCGAACCTGAGATTCCCTTCCAGTCGACACTGATTCGCATCTAGCTTCAAATATGTTCGCAACTGGAATTGGCTTGGATTCCTAAGTCCCACGAACATAAGAAATGAGAACGAAAGGTTTGATCGGAATAGGATTCGTGGTTTCATCCATTTGAAGTCGCCATGCCAGTCGCTTTTGGGTGCTGATTATTTTAATCAGTCGATATATGGGAAGAAGACACAACGTTTCATATTTGGTCCCTATAACTCCAGCAAATTGGCACTTTTGGTCCCTGTTGTTTTCACAGTTTGATATTTTTGGACCAATCCCAGAAATTGTTACAAATAAAGGGGTATATTGATTCAGAATTACCATTCTAGCCCCTATCTTTCAGCAAGTGACAGTTTCGGCCCAATATTCAGAAAAGTTTACTACTTTGAGGGCTGGTGAACAGTTTTGAATTCTTTAACACACATATTTTTTCCGTGAACAGAAAAATAAAGATTTCATCAAGTCTTGGTGGTTCGGAAAGTCTTTTTTCGTGATAACGTCACATTTTCACGACTTTTTTTCGGATTTTATACTTTATTGTGTATATCATTTTGTCGCGGGGGAGCATAGTAATTTTTTATCCATTCAAGATCATTCTCATGACCATTTGAAGGCTTTATAATCATGTTTTTTTATTATAAATCGGGGGAGAATTTGGTATGGCCATTCGAAATTGGATTTGTGACTTTTCAAAGTTGAAGATTTTTTATAAAGCTTATGGTAGAATTATGAAGGTAGCTTTTACAGCGGAAGTTCTTCATCGAGCTCTGCTAAAGCTTTTACAGAGAAGTATCCTTTATAGCGGACGTTCTTTATCGAGCTCTGCTAAGGACTTGTTATATCTCCGACCTCTTGTATTTTCTCGATCAAGTGGCGTTACAAATCATAAAGTTCGGGTTGTTACATGATATTTTTTTTTTGATGGCTTATATCATTAGCTTATTTGAAGATCATTGTGACTTGGAGGGGGAGCTCTTCAAAGAAAAGAAGTGATTCGGTTTCTTTGTTCTGAAATGGGTTTTTATGGCGGGTTTGGTTTTCATGAAGATTCTTTGGGATTACATTCGAAAATGAAGTTTAAAGACATTACTTCAGTGCTTGATTTATATATCCTAGAGCCCGTGTTTGAAGACTATTGAAGAATCAAGATTCGTGGATTGCTTCATATATTCCTCGTTGCAAATCTTTTTATTTGCTAGATGCTTGTTTTGGAAGTTAATGCATTGTCATCCATTCCATACTTTGAGGGGGAGATTGTAGGGTTTCAAAGCACTCCATGGATGATGGTAGTGGGCCCCTTTGATGAATTCTAGGTTAAAAGCCCAAGACTTGTCTTTTCCCTATAAATAGTCATGTATTATTCACAATTAGGGTTAAAAAGAGTTAGGCAAAATGTAACCGCCACGTTGTGAGGTTTCTTGTAGAGTTAGATTCTTATTTCTTAAGTGTAATTTGTTCCTCACAATTCAATAAATTGAGTGATCATTCGACATAATCTTCATATTTGTGTTTGTTCTTATTTTCCGCATCTTGTTCATCAAATCTCAATTAGGGTTTTAATCCCAACAGAAACTTACAATAATAATTACATGATTTCTTAGCATTTGTAGAACTTAATGAAACACCTAATTAATTAATAAATGCATATCAATCTCATTGATATTAATATTTGATACACCGATCAGAAAATTTTGACCTTAACACAAGTCTAGAGTACATCAATGAAAATGGGAAAATTTTGACAGCATTCAGACCCACGAATTGTGTGTTCACAATCCGTCGGGTTGACATACATAAAGGAAAGAGTAGAACCAATGCTCACTCGTTAAGTCTAGCCTATAACATTGTGTAAGTAGTATGCGCTCTACACCGAGCAAGTGGTACGCCGAGGGCCATGGTTTGTGGTCATGGAAATTTGAGCTCTAGCTACTTGACGTTCAACCTCGATGACACACCTTTCCATTGCGGCTTGTTTTTTCGGAACTCCCTCAC
This sequence comes from Lactuca saligna, assembly GCF_052625555.1. NCBI lineage: Eukaryota > Viridiplantae > Streptophyta > Magnoliopsida > Asterales > Asteraceae > Lactuca > Lactuca saligna. Next base: position 175,286,307 of record NC_136420.1, read on the forward strand.
TTCGGCTCTAGCAGCGGTAATGTCTTTCTGAAGGGAAAAGGTGTTCTCTATTATTCGCTCATGTTCTCCGTCCAGGCGACGAAGACGTACCGCCGTGACTTGAGCGGTGGCACCAACATCCATGATCTGGTTGGCGATGCGACGAATCATGACAGGGAGTGCCTTGTCAGCCGAACCTCCGCTACTAAGGTTATAAAACATTGTCCCATGCCGTAAGGCGGACGTTGTCCTTGTTCCTTGCTCCATTGTTTCAGATCTTCAGCCCAGCGGGGCGCCAGGCCCTGAAAGTTCCATCGGGGATTTGGTGCTTCCTAGGGAGGATTGTAGATCTCCGACTCTGAGTCAGTGCCCTCATCATCTTCTTCCTATTCGTCTTCCTCTTTGGGGTCTTCTTCTGGATCTTCCTCAGGAACCTCTTCTGGATCCTCCTCGACCCAACCTCTATTGCTCTGGTTAGGGTAGTAGGGATCCCCGTGGATATGAAATCCTGCCATTTCGTCTGATCGAGAATAGAGATAAGAGAAATATATATAAAACTTGTGTGTAACAAAAATTTTATGATAAGACCTACACTGAGCCCCCATATAATTACCTAGTGTATACAAATTACATACAATTGAGATCGAATAGGACGTTGGATACACAGCTTCACTCTAAGCCCACATCAAAACAAGGAAAAGGACCTAAAGCGAAATCATAAATCCTAAGCATATGAAACCTCAATCATGTGTAACTATAAAGTATGCACTTTGCAATTATAGACCTGTCAGTGAAGGTTTTTAGTTTTTATAAGCATATTTCTATTTATTTGACAATTTTTAGTTCTAACGAAATATCAAGGTTTACACATTTGTTACAGCTTTTACAGTGTCATAAAATACTCCGATAGTATTTAAATTTGTAAGTTTGATTCTAGTGTTACCTTGGTAAGTTTTTGACTTGCTTCTCACTACGACTATACCCCGACATACGTTGCTCATACCTTGGATAAATATAGTTGATCGGCCTATATCCATCCTAAATATGACTACACATTCCGAGGCCTAATCATAGCATCCAACTTGTCTTAATACTTTTATATAGTTTGAACCATGACATTAAATCGTTGCATGCATGTATTTGTACCTTTATGAAACTAACACTTTAATTTAATAAAGTATAGTTTGTGTGAAAACATTTAGTCAGAGAGTTTTGTCCCTTTGCATTTATAGTTTGTATATCTTATGTGGTTCGATATACTTAGTTCATTATAAACAATGCTCTGATACTAATCTGTCACATCCCAAACTAGAATGGCGGAATCGTTCGAGGGCGGATGACTTCATGTAGTATCATAAGGGTTGAGTAAATTCTAAAGAAAGAAAACACAACCACCATAATTATAATTTAAAAAGTTACATTGTTGGATGTGAGACATGTTTCAAACTAAATTACATTATGATGATTTAATAAGTTTGAAACTGAAGTCTGAGTGTTCCTTCCCCAAAAGCTGGCATTTACCTGTATTACTGAATCAATGAGAAATACAAGTGGTTTTGAAAAAGTGTCAACAATTAAGTTGGTGAGTTCATAAGCATTTTCGTATTTGAATTGTATGCCTTTATGTATAAAAATGACTTAGTTTGTTTCGAGAAAATCCAATATTTTCCATAAATGTGTGGTAGTTTTAAGAGTTACAAAATCCGAAATGCATAAGTATTTTCCATACCTAAAATTATGTAAGTAGATTTATATATGTATATAAAATCACTAAAGCGTTTGTTAGCCCAGTAAATCAAAATGTTTTAATACTCCATGTGTGTTTTATAACCGTGCTATTGACCCAGACTGCCTGTAACAACGTTCTTCAGGCATTAGAGTGTTATGACGTTTGTCACCCTAGACTTGTCGGTCTAACAGTAGCTAACTGTTTAGGTGATGGATTGTCAGTCCCATATAGATCTATACACAACTATCACGCTCTCCCTACAAGAGATTATGGTTTATAATACAGGAGTTGAAATGCGTACTTGAAAGTACATGAAATCAAACGTCTCACAATAGCTAGTATCAAATAGATTTAGGTATGAAAAGTCCATTTTTCTATTATATGTAAATATTTTCTCTTTATAGTATTTATAGTATGTAAATTATCATGAATATCTCGTAAACTATACCTATTATAGTTTTCCAAAAAAAGCGTGTCTCGTTGGAATGATAAACCTTGGTGTATTACCAACTTTTCATGTAAAGTATTACCTTTGTAATAACGTTATTGTACTTATTTGACATTTATATACAAAATGTAGATAAAACGTTAGAAACTGTACGTAACGATTTGCATTTTAATAAATGTTTTTCTTGCGTTTCACTTGTATTTTTCCCCCTAAAATACAGTAAAGACATGGAAATAAAGGGGTATGAACTCAACTGGTAAGTGTGATGATATGAAGAAAATGATGCTTTGCTCGGGCAACACTTTGCCGGAAAGTGGTAAATTTCTCAGGATTTTCGTAGCTTCGGGCCTTCTTCGGAGTTTGGATACGTAAACAGGGCGTCAGGGTAGTTAGAAGGGCATAAAAGTATGCAAATATGGGAGAGAAGTGTGGAATTGGAAATTGAAACTCGGAACCCTCGCACCCTTTATATACGGGTGGAACTGACCCTCGTACACGGGGCGTTCCAGCGAAGAACGCGGGGCGTTCCAGAACGCAGGGCGCTCCCTTCGTACGTAGTGCATTCTGCGAGACGTCATGCATCACCAAGGACAGAGCTTCAGATGTGACCGACTATGCGATTAGAGGGGCGATGTGGACCAACCGAGGCCTTGTATTGCGAACGCAGGGCGTTCCTCTACGGACCAGCCTCGCAAAGCGTGCCTAAATCTTAAAAAGTTCGTAACTTTCACATACTAGCCCCGTTTTTAACGTTATTTATATCCATGCATAGGTGAGATTATACTCTACAACTTTCGTTTCGACTCCATCGGCTAATTTTGATTTTATTTTTAATATTAAATTTTTAACTAGCCGAGACATGAAAAGTCTGTTAAAAATTCATAACTTCTTCATTCGATGTCCATTTTCATATGTATTTTTATTGTTGTACTACTATTATCGAGATCTTCAATTCTCGTTTAGGTTGCGTCGGCTAAAAATCACTCGATCACTGTTTCAAGTTTTTAGTAGTGTCTACTGCTATTTCAAAACTTAGAAAAATCATAACTTCCTCATACAAAGTTATATTTGGAAATTCTTTTTTTGCACGTTCACGATTTAACCTAATCTATGACATTCGTTTAGATACCTAAGGCTAAAAAGTATTTTATTGAAATTTCGCGTTTTTACACTTAACAGTGTTTTACCGGTTATGCCGTAGATCTTTGATTGGTCATAACTTCTTCGTTATAACTCGGATTTGAGTGTTATTTATATTTCTGAAAACTTTGGCATGATATCTATTATTTTTTGCAACCAATTGAGATTTTTGAACATTTCACTTTTGACGCTATTTTTATTAAATCCAAAAGTAGATTACAATACTTGACTTTTAGGTCATTACATTGACTTGAAATATTGGGTTGTCACAAGAGATCATAGCCACATAATAAGATAATACCATCCTAGCTACCAGGATACCGATTTAACATATTATACTAGCATAGCATATCAGGTTAACAATCTAAAGGGTCGGCCTTGGTGCCTTTGATCCTTGAGTATAGTGAGGAAAACTCACCTCTCAATTGTCAAATCGAAGTGGTAACTCAAACTCTCGAACCAAGACCACAAAACCCACCACCTATATTTACCATAAGACCTATTCCATGAATTCAAATTTACCATAATACCCCAGAAGTCAACTAGTCAACCCTTGGTCAAAGTCCAAGTCAATGGTCAAGGTCAACATTCCATGTTGACCCGACTCGTCGAGTACAGTTCATTGACTCGTCGAGTCCTTTCTGAACTCGAGAAGTCGTGAAATCTTAGTTGACTCGTCGATTTTCCCTGAAACTCGTTGAGTTCATTTATGTCCAAATATCGGGGAAACCCTAAGCTGACTCGCCGAGTCCATGCAGAAGTCCTTGCATGATAATCTTCATTGAACTCGCTGAGTTAGCCATGCAACTCCTCGAGTCCCTTCAGTCCCTTCTCCATTAAGAGTCTTTGTAAGGCATTCCAAAGCTCCATATTGCAGATCAAGCTTCCTAAGGCATGTTTATCATGTAAAGTTGCAAACTTTACGTGCATGCAAGGTTCTAAAGGCTTAAAATATCAAATCCAAGCTTATAATCAGGGGCGGATCCAAGGGGATCCCGGGGTAGCCCAAGATACCCCCCAAAAATTTTTCGGTAGTATAATTTTTGTTTATGTATCCCTCAAAAAAATCGATATAGTGTATATACACATCTCTACACTTATAAACACAAACAAATAGTTGGTTTACTGGTTAAGACGTTGGCTTATTCAAGAAAAGGTCTTGAGTTCTATTCTTGCTTCTTATATATTCTTTGTTTATTTTTGTTTTATATTGCCAGCTATTCTATCCCACATCGCTAAACACATGTAAACTCAACCATTTTTTTCTATTAAATAAACCTGTTATGCTCATGCTTTATTTGATATCTACTTTGAGTCCCACATCGATTCAAATATCAAAATATACTTCAACTTCATGTTTATATAACAAGACTTGAGGTTAGCTAAGGATTCGATTAATATTTGGGTTTAAAACCGAAACCGAACCCGGGAAACCCAAGTACCCCGGGAAAAAAATTAGGTTAGCCTAAAAAAAAATGGGATACCCTTTTACTTTGATTTTGGCTCTGCCACTGCTTATAATGGGGTTTAACTCACAAGAGAAGGTTTATACTTGCTAAAGCTAGAAACTTTATAGACTTAGAGACCAAGGTAAGCTCAGATCTGAAGTTGCAACTTCAGATCCTAGCCCATACCCAAAATGGTAACATAAATATACTAGAAAATCCCTAATCTTCAACATAATGAGATCTAGAAGGAAATAAGGCCAAGGTAATGACTTGTTGCCTTCAAATTGATGCCATGAAGCAGAAGAGTCAGATCCACTTGCTCCTCTTGCGCTACTCATCTTAGATTTTAAGCCTTCTCCTTGTAAAACACCTTCCAAGCTTGAAAATCACACAAGAATCGAGCACATGCACGAATTAGGGTTTTTGGACTCATAAGGGGTTGTAAGGGAGGCTAATAACCCTTTAAATAGGGTGCAAAACCCTGGAAATTAGGGGTTCATCCTCCAGCTCCAACTCGTCAAGTCATGTCTCCGACTCGGCGAGTTGGTCATTTAAAACACGTGGCCTGAAAAGTTCCTACTCGACGAGTCAGGGCATCAACCCATCGAGTAGACTTTCCAATATGAAAAATAAAACTGTAAAAATTAATACCTGAGAGTCGGGGCGTTACATTTAGTTTATAAAAACGTCAATATTTTAGATAAAAATTAGATTATATTAATTATCAAAATAAAACTATACTAGAATCAAGTGAGATAAAAGATAATATTAAAATATTAACATAACGAATACAATCTTTGTCATTAAACCAACAGAATATGAAAAAATAACAAGAAAAACTATTAAAACAGGAAAAAAAAACAATCTTTTAGTTTTTGTGTTACAATAGAAGATTAATTGCAGAATCATCTCGTAAAAGTTGAAGTATAACTCCTAAAAATATTATAAGTAGAATAGCAACTAAACATGAAGAATATGATGTTAATCTAGAAGAATGAATTGATTCTGAACATGACTATAATAGATTCCAAACTAATGGTTTAGAATTATTAAAACTAAAAATATTATATAATAAATGATATTTTGAAAATGGAATAATGACTTAAAAGGGTAATATATATTTTTGATTTGTATATATTTGATCACTGAGTTGTTTTTGTCCACATTTACCCATTCAACTTGTTAAACTATACATATTCAGTATTTATGATCGACTATTCCACGTTAGCAAGTAAAAATAACTTAATAGGGTAATATATATCTCACTTTGTGCACATTTAGTCCTTAATTTTTTTGTTGCAAAATAAGTCATTTTTGTTTTGTACTTATTCATTACTTATAAATGATTTCTTTGGGTTTTTCTCATATCTTATGTGGAACAATAATTAATGAGGTGTTGTGGCCTTTTAATGCTTCTATTCATCAGGATCTCAACTACTTGATTGGATAGGTCATGTGAATAGAACGTCATAATGAACTTTTTCATACGATCTTCGATTTTAATGATCTTTATATCCAAACATTCGTATTTTAGTATACTACAACTTTCGTTTAGATTACTCTCGTTAAAAAGTAAAATATTTTTTTACTTACGATTTGTAAATCCATATGTTTTTTATGAATGCCTATATTGATGTTTTTTTTATAAAATCGTTAGTAAAACTATATTACATTTTAACGAGAGTAATCATAACAAAAGTTATAATACACTTAAAAACGAACAAGTGGATATAAATATCGTTAAAATCTGATATATATTATGAATAAATTATGACGTTCATAACACAATACCTAAGCCAAACCACAAGACCTACGTAACCAAGAAGTCGAGGCCACGATGGACATAAACATCAATAGCCCCACACACTTCATTAACAATTGTCTCACGTAAAATTTCATGAGAAAAATCATAAAGAAATCATTGACACGTACTCAATGAGTATAAAATCAAAAAGGGACTTATTTTGAAACAAAAAAATATTAAGGATTAAATGTATACAAAAGTATTAAGGACTAAATATGTACAAAATGAGAAATATATTACTCTATTAAATCATTTTTCCCTGCTAACCTTGAGTAATCGGTCGTAAAGATTGAATGTGTACAACTTAACAAGTTAAAAAGGTAAATGCGGACGGAAAAAAAGTCACTGACTAAATGTGTACAAATCGAAAAATATATTATCTTTTTAAGTCATTATCACTTTAAAAATACTATCCAATTTTATAGAAATAGTTATTAAACCACTATTGCATAAAAAACCAAGTTAAAATATTAAATATAATCTCCAAAGAAGGAGAAAATAATTTAAAACAAATAAATTTTGAATTTATTCATTTAGGAATAATGTTATAGGAGTTAAAGGATTAATGAGAAAATTTTAGGTTATAAAGTTTTTATTACCTTATTTGACAACAGAATTAAATATATAACGAAAAACATGATTGCTAGCATAGAAATATATATATATATATATATATATATATATATATATATATATATATATATATATATATATATATATATATATATATATATATATATATATATATATATATATATATATATATATTAATAGTAATAGAGAAATAATGTATTGTAGCCTAGATTTTTTAATAACTATAATTTTCTTTTATAAATATATAAAATTAGGAATCCAAGCAAAAGGATCGGAAAAGTTGAATTTGGAGATAATTTATTAATAACTTTAAGAATTTTAGGAACATGTTTATCTACATCAACCACAAAATACAAAATCTTTACGGACAACGTAGTAAATTTAATAAGTGGTAAATGAATTAAAATGGTAAAACCTAAAGAATTTTCCACAGAAACTATTGATGGACAAGAATGGGATATTAGTAGATTTGTTCTTGATACTTCACCTGCTATAGTACAAGATGAAGCAGTAACATATACAAATAGGTTAGGAAAAACAAGTTTAAGATTTTCCAGTTACAACTTTACTCCTAATCAAGAATTTTAAGAAACAAAAACATAAACATAAAGTAATTTTATCAATATATAAATACCAAAAAATAAAGAAAAAAATTATAATAGCAAAAGAATTAAAAATTAAATTTAAAAAAAAAAAGAACTTCTTCAAATAGAAGATCAAATGTTTTTAAATAAACAAATAAATGAAAATAAATATTTAGAATATAATAATATGCGAAACATTGTTTATTGTTTTAAAAGAAAATAATATAATAGAAGAAAAATTATTATTTTTGATAATAGATCAAATATTATTGAAATAAGCAAGACAATATCGCAAAAATGATCCCTATATTCATCAAAAATGTATGGTTTTGGTCCACTAACGGTTGATAGTGAGCAATTTTAGTCCCTATGCCGTTAACTTAAACAGTTTAGTTAATTTTTTTAAAATGATAATTTTACCCTCAGTGATCATTTATGCACTGTTTCTTTTTACCAAACTACAATAACCATTTTAACATATCTTCTTTTTAGTTCAATTTTATTATTATTATACATTAATTATTTTTATTCTATCTTTTGTATTGGATTAATTTTTTAATTGGATTATTATATATTAATAAATATTTTTTTTAATATATAATATTTATATATAAATAAGTGTTATTTTATTGTGTTATTATTTTCTTTTAATTATATTTTTGAATTTGATTTAATTATATTAATTATTTTTTACTAAATTATTATATATTGATAAAATTTTATTTTTAATATATAATAATTATATATTAATAAATATTTTAATGGATTATTAATTTCTTCTAATTATTTTTTTTCATTTTTTCTTGGATTAGTGATTTTTTATTAGATGATTATGTATTAATAAATATTATTTTATTAGATTAATAATTTCTTATAATCATCTATTTTTAATTTCTTTTTTATTAGGTTAATTATTTTTTATTGGATTATAATATTCTAATAAATATTATCTTAAATATATAATATTTATATTAAAAAGTATTATTTTATTGCGTTAATAATTTTTTAATTGTTTTCTTTATTGTTTTACATAAAAAACAAAAAATAAAAATAAAAAATAAAAAAATAAAAAAATCTCATCCACCTCAAATCTCCTAATATATTTTAAATATTTTAAAGATAATATATTTTAGACAACACCACTATAACACCCGTAAGATAGGGATAGATGATTAAAATATAATAATTATAATTATAATTAAAATCTTTGAAATAGTTGTTTTTTATAGAAGATTATTTGGGATAAATAATCTTAACAAAAACTGTATTAATCATAAAAACAAACTCGTGCATATAAAGAACTCATAAATCTGACTTCGTATGAGGAAGTTATAGTTTTTCAAAGTTCCAACGTAGCTGTGTTAACATAGGAATTGAAATTTAGATCAGTTGATTTTTAGCCGAAACAATTTAAACGAGAATCGAAGATCTCGTGAATAGGAACCCATCGATATAAAGACAATCGAAAATGGATGTTATAAATAGGAACCCATCAATATAAAGACAATCGAGAATGAATGTTGTAAACGAACCGAACGTTCGATGAACCGTTCAGCGGAAAGTTTGTTTGTGTTCATATAACGTCCCTATTTGTGTTTAAGACTAGTTGAGATCGTATAGGACTTTACAAATAAAAAACTACTGCAAATAAAACACATCAAAGCCCTTGTTCGTGTTTGTTCAGTTCGTTTACAATCCTATATAAATGTTATATAGTAAAATAATACTTGTTAATATATAATTAATCTAATAAAAAAAATTAAAAACAAGAATTAATTAAAAGAATTAATTTATAATAATTAAATAAAATTAAAAATGAGAGCTGTAGAAATGATCCTTGTAGTTTTGTAAAAAGATTGTTGCAAAAATGGTCCTTAAGGGTAAAACTATCATTTTAAAAAAGTTAACAGCCATGGTGTTAAAGTTAATGGAATAAGGACCAAAATTCCGCAAACTATCCAAAATTTGACCAGTGATGCGCCATCAATTTTTTTTTTTTTTTTTTTTTGACCAAAATCATATATTTTTGACAACCACAGAGATCATTTTCTACAATTTTGCCTTTTTGTAATCTCAATAAAGGAGCTTTCAAATTTTTCTTTTTCGAATAATTTAGTAGAAAAGACTTTGGTTTTTTTTTTTAATTTCAAAGATGAATTTGTTTGACAAAACTGCCTAAATGATGCATGTGATATGTATTTTTTTTCTAGGTTTTAATTTAAATCCCATTTTTTTTTTGGGATTAATAGTCATTTTGAGTTGGTCTCTTATAGTTTTGGTTCTTAGAAAATTGAAAAGAATAAAATGCCTGCTAATTCATTTTTATGTTTTTCCTATTTAATTTAAAGATTTATTAAATATAGTCCTTCTCTCTCTCTCTCTCTCTCTCTTCTCTCTCTCTCTAAACTAGATCAATGGTTCTTTCATTCTCTTTTTCGCTCGACAATACTCCTTATACCCAACCACCCCTTGTCCAGTGATGGTATGATGGTAAACGTGACGCCTTATCTTGGATTCGTCTTTGATATGAAAAGATTTACCCACAAATCTAGAGAATAAATGTGTTGTAAACACACACCCACAAACACAATCGTAGACACATGCACACCTAAATGTTAGGTCGCTCGTAGCAAAGATGGGTGAGAGATCTGGATCGTATAAGAATAAAACACGTACACAGGAACATAATCTTCGACGACCCTCCTTTGATTCGTCTTTCTTCTTATCTGTCACAAACCTAGACACCCCATCGTGTGTGGCATGTTCGAATTGAGATCCGATCTTCTTCTCAAAAATCGATTGATAGTCGGTGGTTCATCTATACCAAGGCTATTGTTGAGAACGGTGTGTCGAATACCTAGATTGAATCAAAAGATGTTGATAAGACAGAGTCTTCGATTTTGATTACGAGGCCAAATGATAACAATCATATTTTCCATTAAGAGAAGAAGATAATGTCTAATAACACATATGACACTTTAATAAATGGAAATGGTGTCTCGAATCATCACCAACATCATTTGGTAGTGAATGGGGTTGGTCGGCATTGCCACAAAGAGAGTTTTAAGAAACATATGAGAGATTTGAGGAATTCTTGTTGAAATTAAGAGGGTGTTTGGGATAACTTTTAAAATGATTTTTTGGATTTTTGGTTTTTTAAAAAATCCTAAAAGTTTGAAAAGTTGTTTGACAATTATAAAAGTCCTTTTAGAATGATTTTTTGGCAAGAAGAAAAAGTTATGGTTTTAAAAGTCATAATTTGTGACATTTGGCTTTTTAGCCCTTGTTCCTTCAAAAATTAATCCAAATACATTTTAAAACCTAATTTTGGAAAAAGCTATAAGTCAAAAAATCTTTTTGTTGAAAATAACTTTTTAATCTAAAAAGCAATCACAAACACCCCCTAAATGCTATGACCGAATAATTTGTGCCCCTTCATCCCTAAGAACATTTATAATATGGCTCTACTAACTACCATTTGCCGCTACTCGTTTTCCTCATGTCGTTGTTAATGATTTCCTACTCATTTTGCTCATGTTGTTGTTAATGAGCCTTAATGTTTTTGATTAATAAAGTTTTAAATTATTGGGGGAGGGGGGTTGGACAAACATGGTCAAATTAACCGTCAATCCTAAAAGGTTAGGATTTGGACTAAAATTCGAAAAAAGTACTTACTAGATAGACCATTTTTATAATTTTGTTAGTTTGTTTTTAGAATAAAAGGTTGGCCAGTTGGTATGTGTTGGGCAAGGCATGTGAAATTTGAGGGTATTTTAGTCTAAATGACTTATTCTAATGTTGTTCCATGTTTTTACACTACAAGAATAACCGGAAATAGCAGCGACGCTTTTAGTGGCGACGAGGACTTTTAGCTGCGACAAAAAACAAACGTGTTTTTGTCGCCGCTAAAGGCTTATTATGGCGATCCGCGTCATTTCAATCTCATCTGTCGATTTAAGAGATGATCCTACAACTAAGATGACATAAGAAACCTCGCGTTCTTTTCCCTTCGGTGTGTCGCCGCTAAAGAGTGTGAGTTGCCGCTAAAGGCTTATCTTAGCGATCCGTGTCATTTCAATCTCATCCGTCGATTTAAAAGATGATCCAAAGACGTAGAAAACCCCGTGTTGTTTTCCCTCCCATGTGTCGTCGCTAAAGACTATGCGTCGCCGCTAAAGGCCGTCGACAATAAAACCCTTATCTGCTCCAGTTTTCTGTGTTCTCCCTTCTTTCTCACCATTATCGTCGACCTCATCGAAATTTGACAAAGAACTTCACAATTTCACCCATCTTTGCTCCATTTTTCTCCTTTTCCTTTTCTTTTTCACTTCTCCTTACTAAATTTCTAGCATTGATGTGTATTTATATGTGTATTTTGTGTTTGTAGATATGGATGTGTATTTGCATGTATATGTGTATTTTGAATGTATTTTATGTATGTATATGTGTTTTTGTATGTACAATTCTATGTATATATGTATTTTTATGTATATGTATGTGTATGTATTTTCGTATGTATATGTGAATTTTGTATGTGTATTATGTACGTATATGTGTATTTGTATAAATAGAAATACATATTAATAGCAGCGACGCCTTTAGTGGCGACGGAGAACATTAGCGGCGACGTATGAAGCATCAGCGATGAGCCAACAGCAATAAACCTTTAGCGGAGACATGTCCCCTAATACCTTTAACAGCAACATGTTGGACCTTTAACGACGACGCCTGTCGCTGGTAATACCCTTATTTCTTGTAGTGTTATTGAGACTAAAATTTGGTAATTTAGTCCCATTTGATCCGGTCATTGTTCTATGTTGTTCTAGTTCTGTCGTTGACAAACGCTATTTCAATTGACTTTGTTGTGCTATGTTTAATTTGTCGAGTTGCATATACCAAATGCTATATAAGAGAACAATTTTCAACTTTGCTCATTATTTCTTGGATACCTAATAAAACCAATAGACAAATAAATTGAAATGCGGATATATATTGGACCAACTTAATGTATGGTTACATTAGTAATTTTGCATGAAAATACAAATACATAAGTAAAGTCCATCAAAAAATTAAAAAGTGATGGATTTCATTCATTAAATGTGATGTATAAAGATGTTTTATTTAATGAATAAGATACAACCAACAATTTATTATATTATAACTAGATGGTAACCCGCGAGTTGCGTGGGACGGAAGGTGTCGGTTTTCTGTTATAGCGAAGTACAATGCTATAGTTAGGAAAACTTTTAGTTAATTCAAAAAATATTTCATGCTTACAAAATGTTGAGACAACATGATTTAAAATAACATTGGAAATGATCAGTCTCTAAAAAAAACATAAATGACAACAATTTAAAAAAATTGCATAATAGTACAAAAAAAAAAAATCACCATACATCAATCTGGTGTATGCTGATTCCAACTTCAAAATTTGAATTCCTTCTGGTTTCCATCTTAATGAAATAAAGGAGTGACCTTCGTATGAAATTGTGATCTGCAAAACCCAACTAACAAATTTGAATGTATCAATATCAACAAAGGTAACGTTTTAATGTTAAAAAAAATAATTTTTACATTTTTAGGACCATATTGTTCCTGCACACTTTTTATATTAATAAAATTAACCTGATTAATTTAATGTAACTTTTTTTTTTGGGAAAAAACTTCTCATTGCGTGTTCACAATTTTGTGATGGTGACAGTCAACAATCTACTAATAATCTGCTGCTTTGTATCTAATTTACAACCAAATATTAAAATAAAATAAGAAAACCTGCATAAATCATTTTTTTATTGACCTTTTGGTTTTGTAGAACATTTCTTTTTCCCCTTTTGTTTACCATTCCTGAATCGGTTGTCAGGTAGTGAAGGGCAAGGAATGCGAGAACATCCGAATCCGAGTTGGCGAGAAAGACCTGACATTGGAAATAATTAACGATCAAGCGTTTAACATAAAGATAGTATATTAAAGGGAAATTTAGAAAAGAATCCAAAATATATAATAAAAACTATATATGCTGCAAACTGCCAGAGTTACCTGAATATGAAGAAAATATAAACATAATCAAATTTCATGAATATAGACAATGGATGAAACTTTTTTGCAAATTGAAACAATATATCCCCAAGAACTAACTGCAATATTTTCTTTTCAGTGGTTTATATGAACATTAGATTAAAAAATTGGCATTGTTGGTCGCACAAATCTAACTATTGTAAGGAAATACAATATCCTTTGGAACCGACATCTACCTGAAAACCTGTTCCAATAGGGTCGTAAAAGTGTTACATTGGAGAAATAGAATGTATTGATAAAAACAATTAATGAAAGATTTTGATATCAAGTATGAATCCTAAAAGTGTTACATTGGACGAATAGAATGTATTGATAAAAACAATTAATGAAAGTAGGATTGCATGACCAGTTTATTTTTTAGCTAATTAAAAATACTCAATAGATGCGATTTTTTATTTCATCCATTTTTGCTCTTGTTCATCTGCATGCTGCAACAACTCTTCATTTCCTTGTTCTTCAAGGTAATCCAAAACCACTCTTTTTTTCTAACATTTTCATCAGAATTATGGTTGGCTTGCCACAAAAAGGCTACTACAATGGATAAAGACATCAATCACTCTATAATTTGTCTTCAGTTTTATCACTAAATCCTGTAGAAAAGTAACATTTAAAGTTTTTGTTATTTTATAGTGACAACGGTAAGCACAGATCCAGTAAGAGAATGGATTCTAACAGAAGGGAAAGCAATTCAAATAACAGGGATTAGTCATGTTGGTGGTAGTTGCATCAGTCTTGCCAACCGAATCCATCCAAAAAAATAAATGAAATCGCAGCAACAATTTGAAAAAAAAAAAATTATTTGCTGAGAAAGTGAGAAGCTGACAGAGAAGGTGAAATCGATAATACCTAATGATGCTGAGAAGATGAAATTGCTTCTTCAATCCTTTCGGATAGAGACTCCATCGCCACCGATGAAGTTAGGTATGAACTCCGACAGAAAGCAGTGGTTTTTGATATCTGGTGTCAATCGCTAGTTCCTGTGGCCTGGTGGTAATAATCGCCATAGAAAACGAAATGAAATAAAATGGAAGTAGCAACAGATTGAACCCTAATCAGAATTAGAATCAGAAGAACAGTTAAATTAAAGGTTCCATTTGATATGTACCTGAAATAGCTGGTACCCAAAAGCCTTTGCGCCAACAACGATGGTAGTTAACGAAGAAGGAACATAGACATAAGTCATTGGCGGCGGATGGAAGCAGCAGAAGCACCGTTGACGGCGGCGCAGTTAGAAGAAGGAGACTTACCTGAAACTCCTTCTCCGAGGAGACTGCGAGCTACACGACGCTCATTCGAGGAAGTGGGAAGACTCCGATCCCGACTCAGAGTCAATATCGGAAGCCGATCGATCGTCGTCTTCATCGCCCGTCGTGATTTCGTTCTGGACCGACAACAGCGACATATCTGGTGCCTTCACCTTCTTCCTCGTCTCTCTCTCTCATTTCGTCTCTAGCACCCCGTTCACGAGTTGTAGAAAGAAAAGAAAAGAAAAGAAAGTAAGGAGTGAAAACAAGAGAACACAAAGCAAAACAGATTTGTCTTTTGTTTTGTGTTACTAAATTTGAGAGAAATTGGAAGAAAGTTAAATATTTTGTTCTTTCTCTTCAAATCATTTCAAATCGGAAGGAAAGTTAGCAGAGAAAGTGATCCCTCTATTTCCTTCCATTTCCCTCCTTCAATGAAACTTGGGAACATCAATTTCTCTTACTTTCCTTTCACTTCCACCCATTTTCTTTCTTTTCGCTCCTTAAATTGAACTCGGGAACAGGGTGTAGGGCTTTGTAACACGAAGGTTACCTGAGGCGGTGGGTTTTTTTTTATGGAGAGAATAGAGAAAACGACATATACTGCGACCGACAATGGAGAAGACGAATCCGACGTTTTTGGGATGTAAAAGAAAACGGAAGCGGTGGGAAAGTTGTATCTAGATGAGTAATGTTGAAGCAGTGGATCATCAGCACTAAACCTTTTCGGATTTAATTTTCCATTAAAAAAAAACCTCCAAAAAATAAGGTTCGAACAACAAAATACTTACAATATTAGAGGGACCATTATTACCGAAATAAACAAAAGTTTACTATTAAAATTTATCACAACTTTAATATATATATATATATATATATATATATATATATATATATATATATATATATATATATATATATATATATATATATATATATAAATAATATAATATGTATCTAATAAAATCATTTCACATTTTAAATTAACATAATGATATGAATGTAGATGGTTGTAATACATAGTCAAACAAACATTATATGTTTTGTTTTCTTTAAATTAGAAGCTACATTAATCTTCCATTTTATTGAAGACTAAAATTTTGATGAATATCATAAGTCACACAAATATATTGCTCAAACAAAGATCACTTTAAATAATCTTTTTTAAAAGCACACAGGTAGACAAAACCAGACGATATCCATCTCATCACTCATGGTTTGTCCAGTATGAACATTGAATGAACCAACCATCCCATGGTATTTTATTGGGGATATGAGACATTTTCAAACCATATTCTAATTTTACGATCCTTATTTAGATCTGCAAGCTGGCAAAGGTTCATAAACCACATTCTAGTTGTATATATCATCCTTATTGTGTATGGTGTGAACTGATTATTTTATAATAAACGACCAATTATGCACCGGAGAGAGAGAGAGAGAGAGAGAGAGAGAGAGAGAGAGAGAGAGAGAGAGAGAGAGAGAGAGAGAGAGAGAGAGAGAGAGAGAGAGAGAGAGAGAGAGAGAGAGAGAGAGAGAGAGAGAGAGAGAGTTGACTTACTCCTTAAGTTGTACATATTGCTACGCAACAACATATACAATATCATCTCTTTTAAGCACTTCATCTTTGATTCTTTTACAGTCTTAATACAGTTTCTTATTCTCCATCGATTATCAAGATGATGTCAGTGAAAAAATAGTTTGCACACCTCAAAACACAACTAGCATATATAATATCGGCAACCAACAATTTTTCCGAAGAAAATTGTATCGGGAAAGGTGGATTTGGAAATGTGTACAAAGGAGATCTCATCCACTCGAAGGGGAAAACAAAGGTTGCTGTAAAACGTTTAGCAAGTGAATTTGGACAAGGAAATTCTGAGTTTTGGAAGGAGGTCATTATGCTCTCCGTTTACAGGCATCATAACATCATTACCCTCTTAGGTTTTTGTGATGAGATGAGCGAGAAGATCCTTGTGTATGATTATGTGTCTAACAAAAGTCTCGATTTACATCTCAACAACAACGATCTAACTTGGGTTCGACGACTTACAATATGCATTGGGGCTGCTCGTGGACTGGCATACCTTCACAATCCTGCTAACACCCATCAAAGAGTATTGCACCGAGACATAAAAAGTTCCAATGTCTTATTAGATGAAAATTGGAATGCAAAGATCGCTGATTTTGGCTTATCAAAATTTGGTCCTGCTAACCAGCAATACACGTTCATTGTCTCCAATAATGTTGGAGGCACCATTGGTTATTGTGATCCGTTGTATTTAGAATCGGGGGTTACTAACAAAGGAGTCAGATGTTTACTCTTTTGGTGTAGTGTTGTTTGAAGTTTTATGTGGGAGGTTGTGTATTGGGAAGAAAGAAAACTCGCACACTTTTACTCGGTTGGTACGAAAACATTACAAAGAGGACAACATGTATGGAATTATTTCCAGTCATATAAAAGATGAAATACATCCTAACTCTTTGAAAGCGTTTACAACAACAGCTTATCAATGTTTGAAGCGGGACCACAAAAGACGTCCATTAATGACGGAGATCGCAACACAACTTGAAACTCCACTCAATTATCAAGTAAGTTGTTTTTACATTTGATACATTTATTTTTTATGATTACATTACTCTTTTTTTCTATAAACTTTAAGCGAAAGAGGGGAAAATAATGCTAAAACATCTTGATAACAAAAGGTGGTAATAATGTAATATATAGTAAACATAACAAATAGAAAAACTAAATATATCAAATTGAAATGCCACATAGTTGGCCTTGGGGTATAACATGCATTTGTGTCGTAATAATTGATCTTTTTCATTTGCTTGTTTATATGAAATTGAATACAAAATTTTGTGGAAAAGGGAAGAATCAGTCTATCATCATTATAATGTAAAACTCCTGAGAAAATATAACAAGCAAATTTACTATCACATACGCATAAATTCATAGCAATTTTACAGTGAAAAATCAACCCTCTTGACATCAAAATAGAAACTCTATTCCGCAATTCTAAATATAAATATATCGACCTTTATTGAACCATTTTATATTTAATAAACAAAATTAATAGGTAGCATAAAAGAGATCCGATTGTTAATTAAAATAAAACATAACCAGATGATAAATAGAACCCGGTTTTTAGTAAACCCGACCCAGAACCAATCACAATCCGAACGCACGTCAACCCAGGTTTTAAAAGATTTGCTTTATAACTCTTTGAACCTCTTTTTTTTGCGCTTTTGCCCTATTCTAATAACTTGGTGCTTTTTTGTATTTATGTATCTCGCGGTTAAAAAAAGGCTTCAATTATCCCTACCCTCCTTCCACTTAATCTAGGGATGAGCATTGGAACCGGGTATTCGCTTTTGGAACCGGAACCGTCTCGGAACTGCTGGTTTTGGTACTGGAACCGCCTTAAGCGGTTCCGGTTCCAGTTCCTAACGTTATTGAACCGCCTTAAATGGTTCCGGTTTTGGTTATCGTTTTTTCAGAACCACTACCCGCCGGAACCGGTTTATATATATATATATATATATATATATATATATATATATATATATATATATATATATATATATATATATATATATATATATATAATTTCAAATAAATATGTGTTACTTAGACCAGTTTAAAATATATTGGTCCTAATTAATTTGATTTGGGTCGAACTAAATTGCAGTTTTATCAACAAAAATTAACAAAATTAATGTGATCGGGTTACCCGCTCCCGGAACCGGAACCGCCGGTTCCGGGACTGATTCCAAACATTTAAGAACTGCCTAGAGCGGTTCCGGTTCCGGTTTCGGTTCTTGCCAAATGAGGCGGGTACCGGCCTATGCTCATCCCTAACTTAATCCTACCCCTAATAATTACATTTAACTTTTTTTTTCTTAAATAACTAATGATTAAGTTTTTTTTCTTTTAATATATACTAGTTTATTTATTTTTTCTTTTATTAATCTTGTTTTTTATTTTACTTATTTACCTTTGTTTTTATGTTTTTTTTATTTGATATTTTGTTTGAAGACATTGTTAAACATAAAAAAACATTAATGTAATTATTATGTTTTTGTATTCCTGTTTCGAACGACGAATTCAAAAAAACATGACCTTTTGTTTTAAAAAAAAATATGATGTTTTGTTTGTATAACCAAAAAAATCTTTAAACTTTTATCCATTTTTTATAGTTAAAAAAATCTTTAATTTTAGTTGAACAGAAGATTTAAACAAAAAAATGTTTGACGTTTAAATATATTTTTAATGTTTTATTAGTTTATATTTATAAAAGACATAACTATGTGTATTTGTATATACTATTAAGTATACATATATATATTTATTTCATATTTATACGTATTAATGCAATACAAACCATAACAATAATAAGACGGCGACAATAGTAATAATAATAACAATAATAATAATAAATTATTTTTACTTTTATTATTATTATTTTTTTATTTTTATCTTTATTTTTATAGGTTATATAGAACGATTTGATTTAATTAATCAAAAAAGGGTTTTAGCTTAGTTGTAAAGTGTTTAAAGTTAATGTGTGATGTTGCTCGGAGGTTTAGAGTTTGAATCTCCCTATGTACACTCAGATTTTTGAAGCTTTCTAGCTCCCGGGCGCAAAATACTATGTCTAGGTTTTTGTGGCGCGGAACATTATGTTTAGATTTTTGTTATCTACCTAAAAAATAATAATTACTGGGGTAAGAATTAAAAATCTGGAGTAGGTATAACAATACCCCTAAGAAAACAAATCGACATCTCAGTCAAACCCAAAAACCTTGAATTGTACAAAAGTCAAGTCAAACTCTTGACTCGAGAAGGTCCATTAAACGACACCATAATCCAAATAATTGTTTTTAGGTTCAAGATATATATGAAAAGTACATATAAATTTACGTCTACTGATTTGTTTCTTCATGGACCTCTGAGGTCAGAAGTGGAGATGTAACTAAACCAATTCCCCTTCAGGAGGGAAAAGAATTCAATTTCACCATAAAAAGTGGAATCAGCACAAATGACACTGTTAGTGTAAATTATGAAGGCTTTATAAATCATGTCGAAGCTGGCGATATTGTACTGGTTGATGGTACGAATATCTCACATGCATTTCTAAAAGAGAAACAAGTTACCAATTAGTAAAACACTATGTAGTTATCATTGTTTAAAGCTACTGTTTTTCGTGTAGGGGGATGATGTCATTGGCTGTTAAATCTAAGACCAAAAGTTTAGTAAAACGTGAAGTAATTGATGGTGGAGAATTGAAATCAAGGAGCAATCTCACTGTGCGTAGAAAAATTCCATCTTTGCCTTCAATAATAGGTTTACTTGCATCCGGTTTTACAATTATTCTTTATGTACTATAAACACTGATTCATCTGATTATACTAGGTCTCGAATCAAAAAAATCAACTGGATACTATAATAAGATTGAGGAAAAGAAAATTCCAAATACAACCCATTCAATTGAGAGCTTAAATCAACTAAAAGAGAATGTGCAAATGATAGAGCCAGAGGAATCGTAGGTAGGAGAGTCAGTTGACGACGTGGAGAACCTAAAATCTACTTTACAAAATGTGTATGCCGAGTTGGATGATGAGAGAGAGGCTTCCGCAACGGCCGCCAGTGAGGCATTGTCGATGATCCTCCAGCTTCAAGAGGAGAAGGCAAAAATGCAAATAGAGGCCTTGCAGTATAAAAAAATGATGGAAGAACAATTTGAAATACGATTAAAAAGCTTTGAAACAAATCAAGAATAGGAAAAAGTTTACAAAAATCAAAGGTACGATCATATAGCAACGAGTATAGTATAATAATCCATAAGTTTTATAAAAAAGAAGAAGAAGAAGAAGAAGAAGAAGAAGAAGACGAAGAAGAAGAAGAAGAAGAAGAAGAAGAAGAAGAAAGAGATGGTGCAATCACATTTGAAAGCTATCCAATTCATCATTCCTACTCAAGGTTGAGTGTTTGACTCTTTTTTTAATTAAGGTTGTTGCCAAAAAAAAAATTTATGTATCTTTCTTTAAATGAAGTAGGTGGATGGTAGATGTCTAGTTTTAAATGTATGTTCCTTTTGTATTAAAATATTATTGAATGAAAAGTAGTAGATACTTTCTCTCAATGTTATTGTCATTTGTTCTTTCTCATCCATTGCACACTATGAAAACAAGAAATTCATCTTCTTTTCATTTTTTTGCATAAAGTAAAGTGATCAAAGGGGCAATAAACAAACATTTGGTATCAGAGCTCTAAGTTTATACCAAAATATCAATCCCGATCTGCCTCCATGGGAGATTCGTCAAGGAACGAGAAGGATGGGCAAATTACACTGCATTATCCTATGTTGTTAAGAAACAACTATGTTGCATGGGCCATTAAAATGAAAGTGTTCATGCAACCGCAAGGTGTTTGGGATGCAGCAGAGCCTAGTAGACCAGAAGATGTAGTTGAAGTTAGAAAAGATAAGATGGCACTTCCAACCATCTATCAAGGAATCCCAGAAGATATGTTGCTGTCATTGGCAAAGAAACAAAAAGCAATGGATTCATGCGAGATTCTAACAGTTATGTACATGGGGGCTGATAGATTAAAGACAGCAAGGGTGTAGACGTTAAAAGCAGAATTTGAAGTTCTAAATATGAAGGAGATGGAGATAGTGAATGAGTTTGCTATGAAGATAAACAATATTGTAAGCAATATTTGGGCCTTAGGAGACAATGTTGAGGAAGCATATGTAGTGACGGAGCTACTACGAGCAGTGTTGTCAAAGCTTTAGTAGATTGCCTCAACCATTGAGAAATTGACAGATCTTGATAAGATAACTGTTGAAGAAGTTTTTGGTAGGTTGAAAGCTCACGAGGAGAAAATCGGAGGGCACAATGAAGTTGACGAAAAGAAGCTTCTATTGACTCACCAAGAGTCATTACTAGAAAACAACCCTTTAATGACATGCAAACAATGACACTCACTGTTAGAGGATACGCATTTGTGTGTGCCCTAAAAAATAATATCAGTTTTGCAAAATTTGAAGGATAGAGGACACACATTTGTGCGTGACCTAAAAATAGTGTCCAACAAAAAAAATTAAAAACAAGGATGGCACCTATCATAAAAAAAGTATGTCGTCTAAAACTGTCTCTTTATATTTTTCTTTATGAATGTGCGTTCTCCAATTTTTTAATTTCCAAGGGGGGAATGAAATCTAAAAAAATAAAAAAAACCCCCGCCTTAATACTCTCGTCCTTGTTCTTCTTCATATATTGTAAAATCCTCTTCAATCAAAAGAAACCCTAAAAGCATTGTTTGTAAAAGATCGATAATTTCATACTTGAAGTTCCAAAAATCTTCATCGGTTAAAAGAAACCCTAAAACCCCACCTCATACTTGAAGTTCCTGTAAGTGCTTTTGTTATCTTGTTATGTTCTGCAATAATCTAGGCCCATGACCGAGAATCAGAAGATCCAAAGTGTGTTACCCAACTTAAACCCTGATCAATGTTACTATGGGTTTCCTTCATAAAAAATGTCTCAAGTTCTTCAACGGGCCCAAGGGTACGCTCGCATAATAGAACATAATGGAAAGAGAGACGTAAAAAAGGAATTAGGTGGGGTTTAATCGACATTCTTCTTTGTGAAAAAATACAAGGTACCAAATTCCATTCTTTGATTTCGAAGGTGTGCTCAAGATAAAGATCACATGTCCATTTTTACCCAAGTAGCTTAATTTTCACTCATTCTTAAATCTTGCCATCCCTATCTCAGTCTAAAACCCGAGCCCCTCTCCTTTTTCTTCCCATTGTCTTTAAAACCCCCCCCCCCCCCCCACGATCAAATCCATCTTACATCTCCCCTTTCGTTTATAATTTGAGATTCTGAGGTAAAAACCTTTTCGATTTTGTCACATTTTTTTAATCGAAGCTTGGAAGGAAAGAAAATCACCTGGATCGATGTTCTTGGTGTGAAGATTGAATTACTAGTGTTTTACTTATTCAAAGCATTATAGATACAAAATGAAATTTTATAAAATTTTATTGTTTTTTAATATGTTATTGAGAGGTTTGAATGAATGTTTTAGGAATACATGTTGAGAGCAAAGTTCAGACTTTTGAGTATTACAACTGAAGACTCGGCACCTGAGAGAAAAGCTCTTATTCGCATCAAGTTTGAAATACCTTATTTTTACAGTTTCAAGAATACAAGTTACTCATTGTGCATTTTATTTTGGATCATCATCATGTTTTATTAAAGTGAAGATGTTTTTGTTTGTCATAGGTATGTTACCAGAAGATCATTGAAAACAGTTTTGACTTCTTGGACTTTGTTCACCAAGGTAAAAAGTAACATGGCAATAAGAAGTGTAGAAGAAAATGAGATAAACAAGGGGATGAACCAAAGGTAAAACTACTTATTAAAAACTTGATCGTAAATGAAATTAGAATGTAATGCAGGTAGGTTAATAATACCATCATTTGTGATTCCATTCAATCTTAACAAACAAGTGAAAAATCTCCTTGTGTTCAATTTTGATATATGATTCCCCTTTATATTAGAAGTAAATAATCATAAATCAAAATCATTTATGCAATGATATTGTTACAGGGAACCTTTGTTATGGTGTAAAAGAAGAAGTTGTATAATCTCCTGCCCATGCCCTTTCCATTATTGCAGCAAGAGTAGGTAATAACCAATAGTTCACTGGACTTTTGGAAATATGGAATTAGGGAGGAAAAATGAAAAAAAATGTTTGTTTTGTGCAATGGAATCGACAATTCCATTCTCGAAGGAATGACATTCCATCCACTTATTAATGTTCATTCTTCGGCAATGAGCTGTTCTTTTTCCTTTCCATTATGTATTAATAACCAACAATAAAAATAGAATTATGTTGTCAAGGTCAAAACGTGTGGCCTTTAAATTTCAATTATATATGAAGTTATGTAATGGAATGGACCTGAAGCTTGAGATTTTTCATACCTGTTCTTGGAGGGTTGATATGTAGTCGACCATCATTAACCAGAGTGTCTATTAGTTTATGGACTTAAAAAATAACCTTTTATGACCTTGTTGATCAACACAGAGATGAAGCTTAACTAATATAACTACACACACAATATCTAGCAACATTTGTGCCCAATCTCCAACAACAATACTAACAGAGCTCATATGCATTGTAACCAAACAAATTCACTACTAATCCAAACACAAACCAATAATCCTATCCTACTATGTACCACAGTGGTAGATATTCAAGATCTTTTTATTATTTTCTTCATTCTGTAAGTTGTGTATCCAAAAGATGATGACTAGACTAATGGAAACTTAGAACTATAGAATCTTATAACTTTCTACTCTATGTGGTGTGAATATCAAATTTTGACATTTTCTTTTGTTTTCTCAATAAATTTCAAAATGAAAGATCAAAATCTTCATAAGAACTCAATCTCTGATGAAGAAACGAAAAGAAGACAAGCTGAAACTACAAACGACTTTTGATGGGCAGGGGAGAGATATCAAGGTATGATATATATTGTAATTCAGATTCTATCACTTTTATTATGTAAGATTTTGATAAATTCTTGGCATCTCTTGATTTCACAGGAGCTGAAACAAACTCTTACAATCACAAAAGCTGGGATGCAGTTCATGCAAATGAAATTCCATGACGAGTTAAGAATCTTGGTAGATTTTTCAACAATTTCCATTCTATCATCATTCTAAAATCTTGTTGTTTTAGGTCTGCACATTCATGGTCTAGCTAGCGTTGCTTCTGGGTATCATAGATTTCTTGACAAAAACTGAAAGCTATATAATCAGGTCCAAGATCTTGTTGTTTTAGGTTTGCACATTCATGGTCTAGCTACTGTTGACCTAGTTTTCATTTAACTGATCTAGTTGATTTATTTTTTTAAATAGTAAATATTAGAGTTTATTGTCGGGTGAGACCCTCCTTTGGAGGACAATCAGATTTCAAGAGTGTTATGGATAGAAGTGGTCTCATGGAACCACATTACATGAACTTTCCATTCTTCCAAAGAAAAGACCCGCACTTTTATCTCGTGGAAATCTACTCAGGGTTTGTATTTTTTATTTATTTTATCAGAGCAGTCTATTCTGTTTTATCTCATGGAAATCTACTCAGGGTATGATTTATGAAGGTAGTCTCCCTTAGTCCCTTTGTTGGTGGTAATTGGGACAAAAGCAATGAAGTAAATTATTAGCATGTAGCAATCAAGCAAAGTTTTTGCAATTTATTGGTATAGACTATAGACATGTGTATAATGTAAATCAATGACATGAATTCTAAAGCAATCAATCAAGTGAAATTTATGCATCTCCGGAAATGGTTTATCCATTTACACTAGTTGTTTGGACTTCTTCTAGTAATCTCTTAAGTCTTAATACCCATTATTCGTTATGATTTTAGAGATCTTGGGAGCCAAGTGATAAAGTTGATCTTAAAAAGACAAAGATCAATAAATAGTTAGCAACAAAAGAAGATTTAGAAGATGATCTTGATGAAAATCGTTTCTCGAAGAATACAAGTACTTTCGACTCCCTCAATCCTAATCTCATTTTATGAGGACATTAAACTTCATGTGAGATTTTCATGGTTTCATTTTCTTTTATGTTCTTGAAGGAGAAAGAGGTTAGCAGAGATGAAGCAAACAGTGAAAGTTGAAAAGTTTGGGTCAGTCATTCCCATTTCAGGATCCGATTTTGTGTTTGAGGTATCACAAGCTCTATTTGATGTGTGGGTGGTTGTTATTCTATACAAAGATGGGTAATCACTAATTCACTACTATCTTGTTTATACATGTGTTTTTTTCATGAAAATAATACATTTTAATATTTTATAATGTACATGTGTTTTAAATTTTAATATTTTGAGGGTGTTTGGCATAGCTTTTAAAGTGGCTTTTCACTTTTATTTTTTTCTAAAAGTCAAAAAGATGTTTGGTAATCCTGACTTTTCCAACTTTTACAATAGAGGAAATGGCGTCTTTTTGAAAAGTCACGTAATCGTGACTTTTCCAACTTTTACAAAAAGGACTTTTTGCTTCTCAAAAGCTAATCCAAACACCCTCTTTGTATAGGTATCGGTTGTATTGAAGCCTAGATTCTTGGAAAAATGTATTTTACTACATGTGTATTAAACTTTAATATTTTATAACATATATTGATGATGATTGAAGTCTTTCTGAATACTAATGTGTTGATGATGAAAACATGTATCATGTGGAAACAGAAGCATAACAATAAGTAGAAACAATGAGGTGCTCCTTAATGGAAATATAGTATTAGGTTATATAGTTAGGGACAACCTCTGAATAACAATGTACAATTAGATCCTCTTAGTATCAATGTATTACAATTTTTTGACATTATGTTATTGGATGAAATTGATTGCTTTGGTATATATTTGTTTACATATTTTTGTATAATGTGTAAATAAGTATCGTAAAGAGGCATCATAAATGCATATCGTAAAGGGTTAATGAAGTTTATGACAAGTAAATGTGTGTCGTCTTCATTTATGAAAGGGGCTTCCTTGATACGCATTGCGTGTCATAAACACGCGCACATAAATGTGTGTCGTCTTCCATTATGATAGGGCCTTCCTTGATATGCTTTGCGTGTCGTAAATACACATCGTAAATGTATGTCATAAATGCACGTCGTAAATAGACAACAAGCAAAAGCATGTCGTCTCTCGTTATGATAGTCCCTTCCTTGATACACATTTGCACGTCATGTGAGCGTTTTATGACACGCAATGCACGTCGTAAAAGGTTGTTTTTCTTGTAGTGAGTGGTCTGAAATAAACAATAAGCAAAGTGAAGAGGACTCAAAATCCTCTCACAGATCCTACCATAGTAGTCCAAGCAATCAACGGGGTCGTGGAACAAGTCGTGGTAGATGGAACAACCATAACAACCATGGAAGAGGCCATGGAAGAGGAGTTGCGGACCAATAACGAGAAGGAAATCGAGGGTTATCTTACAGTCACGACAAGAAAAAACTCCAATGTAATAACTGTCAAGAATATGAGCATTACGCCTCATAGTGTAGAAAACCAACACATGAAAGGAACCATGAAATAAATCTGACCCAATATCATGCTAAACCGGAATTATTATTGGCTTCTTTTGACTATAATAAAGCAATACATGAGGTATTGTATTCTTGAATGATGAAAAAATGACACCAAAACTAAAGTTAGCAAGTGATGAAACAACTCAGTAAAATGTGTTGTATCTAGACAATGGAGCAAGTAACCACATAACAAGTCAGAAAGATAAGTTTTATGATTTTAACTGAGCAACTCTTGGTTATGTAAAGTTTGGAGATGAGTCCAAGGTGCGCATAGAAGGGAAAGTTTCTATCATATTCCAATGCAAGAATGGAGAGCAACCAAACCTGTAAGATGTGTACTATGTCCCAAGCTTGTGTAATTATATCATAAGTTTAGGTCAACTAGTAGAGAATGGGGATTGGATCTTGATACATGGATCGTTTATGTGGGTTCATGATGTAAAAGGGAGGCTACTCATAAAGGTAAAATAATCTCCAAACCGTCTATGTAAAATCATTTTGGATGAAGTCGGGTCCAGATGTCTGCATGGAGAGACTTGTGAATAAACTTGGCTTTAGCATGCACGAATGGGTCATGTTAACTTCACTTCCCTCAAACAAATGTCAGACAAGAACTTAGTTTGTGGACTACCAAAGATAGATAACCCTACATAGTTGTGTGAGGGATGTCTAGTGGGAAAGCAGACACGGAAATCATACACAACACAAGCAAGCTTCAAGGAAAAACAGAGGCTTGAGCTAGTACAAGAGGACCTTTGTGGTCCTATTTCACCACCCACACCTACTGGTAACTAATATTTTATGTTGTTAGTTGATGATTTTACTCAAGTAATGATGAAGACTGAGGATGAAGCCTTCAGTTTTTTCAAAAAGTTCAGATATCTATTGAAACAAAAATATGTGAAAAGTTAAAGACTTTCCAAACAGATCGTGGTGGTGAATTACTAATAAAACAATTCACCACATATGTGAAGAAACCGGTCTAAACCGACACTACACAACACCATATTCTCCATAGCAAAATGGAGTGGTGGGGAGACGAAATCGTACTGTTGTAGAGATGGCAAGAAGTATACTCAAGAGTATGCAAGTACAAGAAATGTTATGGGGAGAGGTTGCACATCAAGTTGTTTATGTTTTTAATCAGGTGACCGCAAAAGCCTTAAAAGATGCAACACCTTATGAGATTTGGATTGGAAGAAAGCCACAAATTGATAACCTAAGAGTGTTTGGATGTAGGGCTCATGCAAGAGCAACAGGAAGTCATCTTCAGAAACTTGATGATCAAAGAAAATGTCTGGTGCACCTAGGATGCGAGACAGGAATGAAAGCATATAGATTATTTGATCAAGATGCAGTGAAAATATGCATGAGTAGGGATGTATGTTTTGAAGAAGATAAAGCTTGGTCATAAGAAAATTTAACTTTGTTAAAAAGTACATCAGTAGCAATTTTTATAATTGAAGGCTACTCTCTAGAAGATAGCTATGAAGATGTGAGCAACAGGAACTTGAAATCTGGATGCAAAGTCCTATACTAGAACAAACCCAGCAGACAAGTGCACAAACCTCTACACTTACACCCTCAAGCTCGACCATTTCAAATACTTTCGTAAATATTGAATCAGACTGGACAGGTGGAGGAGTCCCAAAACGATATCATTTATTGGATGATATTTATGATGAGCATGGCGAACTTTTATTCATGCATGCTAGTTAGGAGCCTTTGTCATACTAAATGGCTAGTGAGAATGTTAATTGGTTAAATGCAATGAGAAGTGAACTGGAAGCCATTGCAAGAAATAAAACTTGGAAACTGGTTTAACTCTCACTAGATCGAAAACCCATTGGTCTCAAGTGGTTTTACAAACTGAAAGAGGATCCATATGGAAAAGTATTGAAGCACAAGGAGAGGTTAGTAGCAAAAGGCTACGTTCATAAAACCGGGATAGACTTTGATGAATTCTTTGCACCTGTTTCCCGACTTGAAACAATATGTATTTTGCTTGCTCTTGTAGGTAAAAATGGATGGATTCTGCACCACCTTGATGTAAAATTTTGCATCTCTAAACGGATATTTGGAAGAAGAAGTTTATGTAACTCAACTGGAGGGGTGTGTGAATCATAATGAACCAGTAAAAATATATATGTTGTTAAAAGCTTTGTATGGGCTTCGTTGAGTTCCTAGAGCTTGGAACTCCTTTCTAGATAAATGTATGAAAAAATTGGGATTTATGATATACACACAAGAATAAGCAGGTTACACAAGAAAAAGGAATGATAAGCTCTTAATAGTTGGAGTATATGTTGATGATCTAATTGTTACATGAAATTGTAGTAATGAGGTGAAGCTCTTCAAAGAACAAATGCAACAGGAGTTTGAAATTAGTGACCTTGGCTCATTGTCATACTACCTTGGTATTGAAATCGGTCAAGAGAAAGATGGTCTTACTCTAAAGGAAACATGATATGCAAAAATATCCTGGAAAAGGCAGGCATGGCTGAGTGCAACTCATGCAAATACCCAATGGAACCCAAGTTAGAGCTAACGAATGATGAAGAGGGAGACTCGGTAGATCCCACAGAGTACAAGAGCATCATTGGAGGTTTAAGAAATCTCACAGACACTCGACCCGACATCTCTTATATTGTCAGGATTTTAAGTCGATTCATGGAGAGACCCACAATCAAGCATCTACAAGCAGTGAAACATATTCTGACATATATCAAAGGAACCATTAACTATGGCTTAATGTACACCAGGGGGCGGAGAAGACATTGTAACTAGGTACACTTATAGTTATCTTGTAAGGGATGTAAATGACAAACGTAATACATCATGAATGGCATTCTATCTTAATGAAAATCTAGTTACTTGTGTTTTGCAAAAATAAAGGAATGTAGCTCTTTCCTCATGTGAAGCAGAATTCATAGCGGTGACAGGTGCAACGTGCCAAGGGATATGGATGTGTCAGTTGCTTAGTGAGTTAACAGGAAAGTAAGTTAGTCCAATGGTGCTGAATTGTAACATCCTAAGTCGAGGTATACCTTGTCACCCTTAGTCTTTTGAGTACTTGTACATTTTAGTCCCTTTATGAAAAAAGGTGGTGAATGAGTACGCAGGGCGTATGCGAGTGTACACTCGACGTCCTCATATGCGTGCATTTGACACGGAATCCACCTAGTACGTTGGGTGTACCAGAGGGTACGCTGGGCGTACTAGGCCTAGAATGAGAACCTTAAATTAGGGCGATTCCCCTATATAAAGGTTATGATGGCCTCATTCTAAGCCACCATTCTCAGAAAACAAACCCTCTTGTGCCCTAACCTTCATTCTTAGAGCTTGTGAGTGCATTTGAGAGCCTTTGAGAGTCTTTGTGTGTTCTTGAAGTGAAGAAGAAGCTTTGGAGAAGAAGGAGTGAGAGTCCAGGACCTTGGATCAGAGCATATCTGAGTTGGGAGCTTCATATAGAGGTATAAAGCTTCAAGCTTTCTCATATTTTGTTTTGTGCATCATAGTAGAGTATTTTAGGATTTTTGTCACAAAAGTTGTAGACTTTATGAGATATTGAGCTCCAGAGACTATGATCAACCCCTTTGAGTGTGTTTAGTGGTGTAATGTCATAAAAATCCAATCTTGGACGTTGGAATCAAGCCATGCATGAGTTATGAGCTTTTTGAGAGAAGAAAGTGAGTGTTTTTGGTGTTTGTGACCATATCATCCATGCAAAGGCTAAAAGTCATTGACTTTATGGAGTAAGAGCTATTAGGGAGTCCAAATCTGTCATATGAGCCAAGGTCTTAACTGATTAAGATCAAATGAGTGAGAAGAGTGAAATTGGGACGTACGTTGGACGTAATCCCAGTACGCATAGTGCAGGGGTCGAGCATCCCCGATGCATGCATGATAGCAGAGTACGCCCATCGTACAGAGCTGGTACGCGTAGTGTACTCTTTGCTGTTGACTTTTGGTTGACTTTTTGGGATTGGTCAATTTGTGGACTATTAAGGCCTTTGAGGGGTATATTGGTCATTTACCCTTTGATGATTTTGTAGAAGGGTTAGTTTAGCTTATTGATAACCGTGATTAATTATGGATAATTGTCGTATGTGTTAGGCGGAGGCTAGGTAAGTGATTTGAGTTCGAGATTAGCCGATTTCTTGTGACGTAAGTATTCTCACTATACCTACCATAAGTGGTATCTTTGTGTGATCGAGATGTCTTATGTGCTTATCCGTGTATTGTGATATTCTACATTATGTCTTTATGATTTATGTTGAGTATTATTATTATAAGCTTATTGAGTTAGGACCGGAGGGTCCACCCGAGTTGTGGGACCCGAGGGTTTCTAGTGGAACACATTGAACAGAGGGTCGTATTGAGTTAGCGTCGAGTGGCTAATGTGATGTGTGTAGTATTTTGGGGGAACTCACTAAGCTTCTTGCTTACCGTGTTATGTGTTATGTGTTTTAGGTACTTCCGAGGATCGCGGGAAGGCCCCGGCTTGATTGTACACACACTCGCATTGCAGATATGTTTTTGGAGGATCCTGGATTAGTGATAAATAATTTTTGAAATATGTGTTGATGTTTGATACTTGAGATTTTTGAGAAATGTGACATGTGTTTACTTGTGTTTGAAAATGAAAATTTTTTGTTTAAAATTTACGTCGTTACAAGTTGGTATCAGAGTCTTGGTTTGAGGGATTCGGATGCACCTCCAGGTGTGTTTGGACTCAAACTATGGATTTGAGAAAGATTTTCAAAAGAAATGATTTTTCTAAAACGAGAAAGAGTTTTAAGAGAAAACGAGTTGGAGCGGTGTGTACAATCAGCCAGAGCCCGGACGGTGATTTCCTAAAATACCCTTACGTTTGTGTTATGAGATATTTATAAGATATTTTATTAGAATTGCGTGCTAGAGAGTAGGCTAGGTATTTCATATTCTAGGGCTAGGGTTGCCTGATTTGTGATGCCTTAGCCTAGGAGATGCTTTTAATCAGTGTTATATGTTATTTGCTCTGAGTATATGCTGAGTTCTGAGTCAGGAGATAATCTAGGAAGGGATACTTAGATAAGCATGTGAGTAGCCTACTGAGAGAGTAATCTGAAGTTGTGACGGATAGAGTACTTGTGAATTAGAATCCGACGAGGAGGACTTAGGGTGACTACAGGTGGGGTGTGGAAGGTAGTATTGGGCCCGTACTACTGAAAGCACCCGGTATGTATGCAATCCAAGTAAGAATCCTTGGGATGCTAAGGAGCAAGTAAGGATGAATAGTAGAATGTGAGTATGATCGAGCGAGTCTCTGATGATTTTGTGTTGTGTTTCAGAGACATCATGGTGGGTACACGCCACACCCCATACAGCAGTAGAGTTAGCGATGATGATATTCGCAGGATGATTCACGAAGAGGTGGCCGCAAGCATACGAGAGGATATTTGGGAGATATTTGGGTCAATTAAGACCACTTTGATCGAGACTTTTGACGATCGATATGTTGCGGTTACTGAGGCAGTTGTTCCTGCAGCTGTTGCTGCTAGGCCATTGGGAGGTGACTCGTTGCTGTACCGAGAGTTCAGCAACACGAAGCCACCAGAATTTGATGGGACTCAGGATCCGATTGTTGCGATGAGATGGATCTTTGACATAGAGGGGTGTTTCTACACTTCTTCATGTCCAAAGAATTTAAGGGTATGGTTCGCACTGAATCAACTTCGCTTGGGAGCGCAGGACTAGTGGAAGTTTGTGATGGCCAGTTTTACTCCTGCAGAGCACACTGTAGTGACTTGGGAGAGGTTTATTGTGATGTTTCGAGATAAGTATGTTCCCCCAGTAGAGAGGGAACAGTTGGCCCAGGAGTTTCTGTCTATCAAGCAGAAGACAAATTCGGTGACTGAGATTACATGGATCTTTGACGAGAGGACACTGTTCTGCCCTAAGCATGTGTTAACTGAGTAGGCATGCATGAGTCGGTATTTGAGCATTCTGAGGAGGGATATTTGAGAGTTCATGGCGAACTCATCTTATCGAACAGTTGTTGAGCTTCAGGAAAATGCCAGGAAGAGGGAGATCGAGCTAGAGACTTAGGCCAAGGAGGATACAAAGTCTCAGGGGAGACACCAGAGTTCGGTGCAGTCGCAGCCGGCAGCAAAGCGGGCTAAGCCCGTTGATTCGAGGACTGGGGCAGAGAGCCGTACTTGTGGAAAGTGTGGCAAAAGTCACGAGTGGTCGTGTAGAGCGGGGATTTGCTACAAATATGGCAAGGAGGGGTATATGGCGAAAGATTTCCCCAAGGGGTTTGCAGTTTGCTTCCACTGCAACCATACCAGCCACCGGAAGGCCGAGTGCCCTCAGCTTCGTCAGGGATCAACACAGGGATTTGCACCTGCTGCTTTGCGTGCTACTGATAGTCGGCCGGTGAAGGCTGACATTCCGAGGGCTAGTGGGAGAGCTTTTCAGTTGACAACGGAGGAGGTCTGCGCAACACCTGATGTCGTGGCCGATACGTATTTCCCTATTTTTTTTATTTTGAGATTTATTATGCTTATTTTGTGCTATATTTAGGTACATATCTTTTGAGTTATGTACCTGCTTTAGTGTTATTTAACTCGGGTGTGATTCGATCCTTTGTGTCTTTAGCTTTTATTCGTCACATTAGTATCCGACATGAGGCATTGAGTCGAACCTTTGAGGGTCTCTATAACTGAAGAGCATGCGGTTTTCGCTACTGATGTGTTCCGAGGATTTGTGCTGGAGATTTTTCGTGTAGAGTTTCCGATTGATCTGGTACCTATTGCGATGGGTGATATATGTGTCATCGTAGGCATGGATTGGTTGAGCCGCTTTGGAGCGGTGATCTACTGAGAGCGTCAATTGGTGACTATACGAGACCCTAGTGGGGGAGTGCTTACTAAAAGCGTTACTAAAGTTGCCATAGTCTAGGTCAACCTTTGTAACTCATTTTGAAGTAATAAAGAGGAATTAAGTGAATATTATGTGAATTATATGCTTATTTGCTTAATTATTATGATTTAATTAATTAATAATAAAAATAAGCATTTAAAATAAATACTAGAAAAAGCCTATATCTTTTAAGAAAGTTGTAGTGGCCGAAACAAGGATTCCGGAGATATAAATAACGTCGAAATCCGAGCTATAACGAAGAAGTTATGACCTGTCGAAGTTTCGCGACAAAACCGATACGGCACCGGGAAGCGTAAAAAGTGAATATTGCGATAAAGTGCTTTTTAGCCTTAACAATCTAAACTAAAGTCGTGGTATTCGTTAAACCGAGAAGTTCGATAAAAAGAACGCCTAAATCTGACTTCGTATGACGAAGTTATGATTTTTCTAAGTTTTAGCTTAGCAGTAGACAGCTAAATACTCGAATTTAAGATCGAGCGAAATTTAGCCGACACAACCTAAATGAGAATCGAAGGTCTTGTCAATAGTAGTACAACGGTAAAAAGACTGACGAAAACGGACGTCGGATGAAGAAGTTATGAGTTTTTAACAGATTTTCCTGTCCCGGTTTGTTAAAAATAATAATATTAAAACTAAATTCAAAATTAGCCGACGAAGTCTAAATGGAAGTTGTAGAGCATGATTTTAGCTATGCGTGCATATAAAGAACGTCAAAAACGGAGCTCGTATGAGAAAGTTATGGATTTTAGAAGTTCGGGGCTCAAAATTCGAAAAATTCCGCATGAACAGTAACCGGACACGTCATCAAGGCCGAAACTACTGTGTCACCGAAGATATGGACGAATACGGACTAGACGCGTGACGCAATTCCCTCGGACCGAAGCCTCGGCCAATCAGAAGCCGCCTCGTGGCCGCCGCGTGTCCGAGTCTCGCAGAGCCACGTCCAAGCTTCGTAGCCCGCCTCCGTGTCTCGCCTCGCTGCTGCCACGCGCCTCGTTCCCTCGCTGCCACCTTCTCCCTTCGTGACTGAGCCTCGCAAGCTGCTACATGGAAGCTTCTCAGCCACGAAGACCTCGGCCTCGTACCCTATAAACAGGGGGGTTGCGAGATCTCCTGACTACTTTTGAAAATTTGACATTTTTCACCCCTAAACTTATATTTTGACTACTTTGACTTCCCCCGAAGCCCCGGTATCATTTTTAAAGCCCAGAATACGTCCCGAAGTGCCTGAAAACCCAGAAAATTTTATCTTTTCGATTTTGAACCTCCAACTCTCGCAGAGCCCGGTTTCTTAATAAAACTCCCGGTTTTATCAGAAACGATCATTTTAAGGAACGAATTGCTGCCCGATTATCATCAAATCATGTGAGTGTATAGTCACTTTCATCTTACACATAGATATGAAGTATTTTCTATAAAATACGTGTTATGTGTAATTATATTGATTGTTTATTTGAGATGATTGTTGAATACAATGTTATATACAAGTTATAAACTGTATATGTATTTTATCTACAAATATGTTGGGTAGAACATGGGTAGACAAAATAGTTGATGTGTGTTAAAATGATGAGAGGCCTCGATGTTGTTGTTCTTCCAATCATCTAGCGGAGTATGGATGGCGACCAAAGACTCTTCTAGACAGTCCAGTGGAACGCTAGCAAGCTTGCAACCTGTAGGTGTTGTGAACGATGTGTTCACCGGTGTACTCCATCCCCCTAATGGTTGCCTTTAGGACATTTATTGTTGAGGAACCCCCTTAGCAGTAGTGTCCATCCCGATGATAAAATACTTAGACTAGGTCCCTTGTATAGGTGTTTAGGGACGTAAAGTGAGGATAACGGGAATGGGTAATCAGGGTTATTGTTGGTTGATGAAATTAATAAATTTATTGTTGATCGATGAAATTAATAAATTTATTATTATTTGTGGGTTGCAAACCCTATATGCTCACCAGGCTCCCAAGCCTGACCCACTCAGCTTTCTGTTTTACAGGTAGTGGACTCAGAGCATAATTATGATGATGATGAGGGAATTTTGGATTATAGGTCATTAGTTGTAAATAACTGTTGTAAGGTTTATAATGTACTGTTTATACTTATGTACTGTATCAAACATGACATCCCAAGTCTTTTAATGAAATACATTTCTAAGGAAATGCTTTTGATAAATCTTTATCATATTATTGTTTTTGGACAAATTCTGCAATTCTTTTATTAAAAGGTTACTCTGATTTTGAAATAAAGTATAAACAAAACCGGTCTTTTCTGGCCGTGAAATTGGGATGTCACAGTTGGTATCAGAGCTTTAGTTTAAGCGAACTAGGAATTTGTAGGATTTCTAGACTTAAAGTTAGAATACGAAGCAATGATTGTGAGGTGTGAGCACTAGTATATTTTAGGAAAGATGCCTAAAATGATGTAATGTGCTAAATGTTATGTGTTTGCTATACATGATATTATTGTTCGGATCTATGGTCTGTTGCCGACCGGATCTGGAAAACCTTATGTGTGTAGGATTCTAGGCATATGATTACGATATTAGAACTAGCATGTAAACGTTTCGGAGTCTATAGTGAATAAAGATCTAAATTCACCTTATTCGGTGTATAGATCAAGATGGCAAGGACCCGTAGCAGAAACATAAACGCAAATGGGGATAGGAACCAACCCTCAGTGGTTCAGCAAATACCAGTTGTTGAAGAAGTTGCACCTGAGCCAGTCACCATGGCTGGAGTTCAAGCCATAATTCAAGCTATACTAGCTGAAAAAAGGGAAGAAATGAGACGGATTCTCCATGAGAATAGGGACGAATCTACCATACATGTTGAACCGATGGAGCCAATTCCCGAGCAATCCGAGGAAGGGAACTACAGCCGCCAAGTGAGTCAAATAGGGACTCAAGGTGAGCAAAGGGATGGCCCAGAAGGGAGAAACAACAAGGATGGGCGGATGTACAAAAATTTCTTGGGTGCGAAACCACCAAGTCTCTCACGAAGCCCAAAGCCTGTTGATATCATGGACTGGATCTCCGAGATGGAAATGGTGTTTGAAAATTGTGATTGTAGCGAGAAGCAGAAGACTGTCTTCGCTGTGAGACAATTGAAAACTGGAGTCTTGAGCTGGTGGAAGCTATTGGCAGATACAATGCCGCGAGGAGAAGCTCTGAAAATGTCGTGGGATGAGTTCTTGGAACAACTGAAGGCGCAGTACTGTTCAGAGATAGATCTCATTGATCTGAACAGTGAGTTCCAAAATTTGAAAAAGGGGAAAATGAGCATCGATGACTATGCTGTTGCATTCACGGAAAAGATGAAGTTGTTTCCATACCTAGTGCCAACCGAACTTTCCAAAGTTGAGAAGTTCGCAAACGGACTGTCGGCTGACTTTGGCCTAACAGTCAAGATGGAAACCACTCTGAAATTAGCCGTTCAAGCAGCTAAGAATGTGGAGACCCAACAAAAGGAAAAAGGTCTAGAAAGGGCTGAGGTTAGTGAGAAACGGAAGTTCGATGGATCCTTGAAGTCCAACAAGAAGAGTAGCTTCTCGAAGTCTGGTTCGAGAGGAGGAGGATCAGAAGCGAAGTGGTGTGACAAGTGTAAGAAGAAGCACTCTGGAAAGTGTGATGGAGGGGTCACTTGTTTCAAATGTGGAAAGCCTGGGCACTATGCCAACGAATGCACATTCACTAAGAAGGTATGTTATGAGTGCAACGAGGAGGGGCACATTTCAAAAGATTGCCCAAAGAAGAAGGAGATAGGAAGACCCAACATACCACCAAAGCCGAAGGCGAGAGCCTTCCAGATGACACTTGAGGCTGGAAAGGAGGCAACAGACGTCGCTTCAGGTACCTTTCTTGTAAATGGTTTGCCTGCAAACATACTATTTGATTCCGGAGCCAACTACTCCTTTTGTGTCGCATAAATTTGGTGGGAAATTAGCATTACATGTAGAAAAACTTGATAATGCCCTGATTGTAGAAGTTGCCAATGGAAAATTCGTACTTGTTAGTAATCGTATTAGGAACATCATCATTGACCTAAACGGAAATGAATTCCACGAAAAGCTATTACCCATAGAGTTAAACAGTTTCAACATCGTTTTGGGTATGGATTCGCTTAGCGCCAACGATGCTGAGATTCTTTGTAAGAAGAAGATTGTAAGGGTGAACCCACCCGAAAGAGAATCATTTATGGTGTACGGGGACAAACACAGAGTGAATTCCGGAATTATCTCCCTGATGAAAGCCAGGAAATGTTTGTCCAGAGGATATACATCGTACTTGGCATTCGTAATTGATGCTAAGAAGGAGAAGAAAGAGGTGCAGAATATACCGGTTGTATGTGATTATCCGGAAGTCTTTCCCAAAAATCTTCCCGAATTACCACCTGATAGGCAAGTGGAGTTTCGTATAAACTTGTTACCAGGAACAACACCGATAGCAAAGGTGCCTTACCGATTAGCACCTACGGAGATGAAGGAGCTCATGATGCAACTTCAGGAGCTGTTGGATAGCGGTTTCATTTGACCTAGTTCATCACCGTGGGGAGCTCCGGTGTTATTCGTAAAGAAGAAGGACGGAAGAATGAGAATGTGTATTGATTACAGAGAGCTGAACAAAGAAACGATAAAGAACAAGTACCCGTTGCCAAGGATCGATGACCTGTTCGACCAGTTACAGGGTTCGAGCTATTTCTCGAATCAGGATACCATCAACTAAAGGTGAGAGAGCAGGATATCAAAAAGACTGAATTCAGAACAAGATATGGACATTATGAGTTCTTGGTTATGTCATTTGGGCTAACCAATGCTCCTGCAGCATTCATGGATTTGATGAACAGGGTTTGTAAACCATTCCTCGATAAATTCGTGATAGTGTTCATCGACGACATTCTCATCTACTCGAAAAGCCAATAGGAGCACGAAAAGCATCTACGTGAAGTGCTAGAAGTCCTGAAAAAGGAGAAGTTGTATGCAAAGTTCTCCAAATGTGAATTTTGGATTCAAGAAGTCCAATTCTTGGGTCATGTGATTAACCAAGAAGGAATAATGGTTGATCCAACAAAAATTGAAGCTGTAATGAAGTGGGAACAACCAAAAAGTCCTACGGAGATTCGAAGCTTTTTAGGATTAGCTGGATATTACCGAAGGTTTATCTAAGGCTTTTCTTCAATAGCCGCTCCATTGACAGCCTTGATCCACAAAGGAGCTACTTATACTTGGAGTCAAAATCATAAGGAAGCCATTGAGAAGTTGAAGAAGAAATTATGTGAGGCACCGATTCTTTCTTTACCCGAAGGAGTTGAAGACTTTGCAGTCTATAGTGATGCATCTGGAGTTGGGTTAGGTTGTGTTCTGACCCAGCGAGATAAAGTGATAGCATATGCATCAAGACAACTAAAGGAGCATGAAAAGAACTACCCTACTCATGATTTGGAGTTGGCAGCGGTAGTTTTCGCTCTAAAAATATGGAGACATTACCTCTATGGTACGAAGTGCAAACTTTTCACTGATCATAAGAGTCTCCAGTATCTCGTTAATCAGAAGGAACTGAATATGAGGCAACGACGCTGGCTGGAATTACTCAAAGACTACGACTGTGAGATACTTTATCACCCTGGTAAAGAAAATGTTGTTGCTGATGCTCTCAGTCGGAAAGTCAACCTTGAAAAGAAACGGCCAAGAGCGTTGAGAATTGAGGTTGTCTCAACAATTGTGGAGAGTATAAAGAAAGCTCAGGAAGAAGCTTTAGAGAAGAATGACCGAAAAGAAGAACGTTTGAGCAAAACATTAGTATTCGGTACAAACAACCAAGGGTTGAAGGTATTCCAAGATAGGATTTGGGTACCTAAGACGGGAGGAGTAAGAGCTGTTCTGATGGAGGAAGCTCACAAGACCATGTACTCGATTCATCCCGGTAGTACGAAAATGTATAGGGATTTAAAACCCTATTACTGGTGGCCAACGATGAAGCTCGATGTTGCTAAGTATGTGGCCGAATGTGTGACATGTGCAAGAGTCAAGGCACAACATCAGAAACCGTATGGGAGTTTAGAACCTCTACTTGTATCCATGGGTAAATGGGAAGACATCACCATGGATTTTGTGACTAAACTACCCAGAACAAAGAGCGGTCACGACATGATTTGGGTGGTCGTGGATCGTTTCACCAAGAGTGCACACTTCATAGCAGCCAATGAAAAATGGTCTATGGATAAGCTTGTGAATGCTTACGTGAAGGAAATTATGAGACTTCACAGTGTTCCTCTAACAATTGTATCAGATCGTGATAGTCGTTTCACGTCACGATTTTGGAAAAGTCTACAAGAGGAAATGGGTACCAAGTTGTGTTTAAGTACAACTTACCATCCACAAACTGATGGTCAGAGCGAAAGAACAATACAAACACTTGAAGATATGCTGAGAGCATGTACCCTGGAATTCCAAGGTAACTGGGATGAACATTTACCTTTAGTAGAATTTTCCTACAGCAATAGTTTCCACTCGAGCATAAAGATGGAACCTTATCATGCTTTGTATGGACAGAAGTGTCGTACGCCGTCTTGTTGGCTTGAAGCTGGAGAAAAGCAGTTTATGGGACCTGAGATAGTCCATCAGACTGCTGAAAAGTTGAGAATGATTAGGGAAAGGATGTTAGCAGCTTAGGATCGTCAAAAGAGCCATGCTGATAAGAAAAGAAAACCGATAACATTCGAAGTTGGTGATTCAGTTTTGCTTAAAGTCTCGCCGTGGAAGGGACTTATAAGATTTGGTAAAAGGGGAAAGTTGAGTCCAAGGTTTATTGGACCATTTAAAGTTCTTCAGAGGATTGGGAATCAAGCTTACAAGCTAGAACTACCAGAAGAACTAGTTGGTATTCATAAAACTTTCCATGTGTGTTATTTAAGGAAGTTCACAGGAGATGTTCCCGACATAATTCCAATATCTGAGCTAAGACTGGATGAAAGCAAGAGGTAAATCGGAGAGCCAGAGGCAATCGTTGACCGTAAGACTAAAAAGTTGCGATGCAAGATGGTCGATTTAGTGCTTGTGCAATGGAAACATACGAATGGGCCAAATCTCACCTGGGAAACGGAGAGTAACATGATGCGTCGCTACCCGTATTTGTTTGCTGATGTGTGATTCCGAGGACGGAATCATCTTAAGGGGGAGAGAATTGTAACTCCCGTGTTTCTGTGCTAAAAGCATTAATAAAGTTGTAATAGTCTAGGTCAACCTTTGTAACTCATTTTGAAGTAATAAAGAGGAATTATGTGAGTATTATGTGAATTATATGCTTATTTGCTTAATTATTATGATTTAATTAATTAATAATAAAAATAAGCATTTAAAATAAATATTAGAAAAAGCCGATATCTTTTAAGAAAGTTGTAGTGGCCGAAACAAGGCTTCCGGAGATATAAATAACGTCGAAATCCGAGTTATAACGAAGAAGTTATAACCTGTCGAAGTTTCGCGACAAAACCGGCATGGCACCGGGAAGCGTAAAAAGTGAATATTGCGATAAAGTGATTTTTAGCCTTAACAATCTAAACTAAAGTCGTGGTATTCGTTAAACCGAGAAGTTCGATAAAAAGAACGCCCAAATCTGACTTCGTATGAGGAAGTTATGATTTTTCTAAGTTTTAGTTTAGCAGTAGACAGCTAAATACTCGAATTTAAGATCAAACGAAATTTAGCCGACACAACCTAAACGAGATTCGAAGGTCTCGTCAATAGTAGTATAACGGTAAAAAGACTGACGAAAACGGACATCGGATGAAGAAGTTATGAATTTTTAACGGATTTTCCTGTCCCGGTCTGTTAAAAATAATAATATTAAAATTAAAGTCAAAATTAGCCAACGAAGTCGAAACGAAAGTTGTAGAGCATGATTTTAGCTACGCGTTCATATAAATAACGTCAAAAACAGAGCTTGTATGAGAAAGTTATGGATTTTAGAAGTTCAGGGCTCAAAATTCGAAAAATTTCGCATGAATAGTAACCGGACACGTCATCAAGGCCGAAGCTGCTGAGTCACCGAAGATGTGGCCGAATCCGGACTAGACACGTGTTGCAATTCCCTCGGACGGAAGTCTTGGCCAATCAGAAGCCGCCTCGTGGCCGCCGCGTGTCCGAGTCTCGCAAAGCCACGTCCGAGCTTCGTAGCCCGCCTCCGTGTCTCGCCTCGCTGCTGCCACGCGCCTCATTCCTCGCTGCCACCTCCTCCCTTCGTGACTGAGCCTCGCAAGCTGCTACATGGAAGCTTCTCAGCCACGAAGACCTCGGCCTCGTACCCTATAAACAGGGGGGTTGCGAGATCTCCTGACTACTTTTGAAAATTTGACATTTTTCACCCCTAAACTTATATTTTGACTACTTTGACTTCCCCCGAAGCCCCGGTATCATTTTTAAAGCCCAGAATACGTCCCGAAGTGCCTGAAAACCCAGAAAATTTTATCTTTTCGATTTTGAACCTCCAACTCTCGCAGAGCCCGGTTTCTTAATAAAACTCCCGGTTTTATCAGAAACGATCATTTTAAGGAACGAATTGCTGCCCGATTATCATCAAATCATGTGAGTGTATAGTCACTTTCATCTTACACATAGATATGAAGTATTTTCTATAAAATACGTGTTATGTGTAATTATATTGATTGTTTATTTGAGATGATTGTTGAATACAATGTTATATACAAGTTATAAACTGTATATGTATTTTATCTACAAATATGTTGGGTAGAACATGGGTAGACAAAATAGTTGATGTGTGTTAAAATGATGAGAGGCCTCGATGTTGTTGTTCTTCCAATCATCTAGCGGAGTATGGATGGCGACCAAAGACTCTTCTAGACAGTCCAGTGGAACGCTAGCAAGCTTGCAACCTGTAGGTGTTGTGAACGATGTGTTCACCGGTGTACTCCATCCCCCTCATGGTTGCCTTTAGGACATTTATTGTTGAGGAACCCCCTTAGCAGTAGTGTCCATCCCGATGATAAAATACTTAGACTAGGTCCCTTGTATAGGTGTTTAGGGACGTAAAGTGAGGATAACAGGAATGGGTAATCAGGGTTATTGTTGGTTGATGAAATTAATAAATTTATTGTTGATCGATGAAATTAATAAATTTATTATTATTTGTGGGTTACAAACCCTATATGCTCACCAGGCTCCCAAGCCTGACCCACTCAGCTTTCTGTTTTACAGGTAGTGGACTCAGAGCATAATTATGATGATGATGAGGGAATTTTGGATTATAGGTCATTAGTTGTAAATAACTGTTGTAAGGTTTATAATGTACTGTTTATACTTATGTACTGTATCAAACATAACATCCCAAGTCTTTTAATGAAATACATTTCTAAGGAAATGCTTTTGATATATCTTTATCATATTATTGTTTTGGGACAAATTCCGGAATTCTTTTATTAAAAGGTTACTCTGATTTTGAAATAAAGTATAAACAAAACCGGTCTTTTATGGCCGTGAAATTGGGGATGTCACACTTACAGTGTATGGTGAGGGTTCTAGATTTGGGTCAGCCTTCTGCTCTGCTACCAGGGCAAGGCAGAGTTTACAGCAGGTTTGTATGGGCTTCTTGGCGTACGTGATGGATACACGGATTGTTTTAGAGAGGTTGAGTTCTAACTTTGTGGTTCCTATAGTGTGCGAGTTCCCAAATGTTTTTTCATAGGAGTTACTAGGTGTGCCTCCTGAGAGGCAGGTGGAGTTCCATATTGATTTATTTTCGGGCACGACGCCTATTTCCAAGGCACCATATCGCCTTCCACCAGTAGAGATGCACGAGTTATCCTCACAGCTCCAGGAGCTGCTGGGGAAGGGATTTATCAGACCGAGTAGATCGTCGTGGGTTGCGCTGATCCTTTTTCTCAAGAAAAAGGATGGTTCATACCAGATGTGTATTGATTAGTGGGAGTTGAACAAGCTGACGGTGAAGGACTGTTATCCACTTTTGAGGATTGACGATTTATTCGATCAGTTGCAGGGGGCATCTTGGTTTTCCAAGATTGATTTGAGATCTAGATATCACCAGATGAGAGTATGCAAGGAGGATATTCAGAAGACGGCCTTTAGAACTCGTTATGGGCATTACGAGTTTGTGGTGATGCCTTTCGGGCTCACCAACGCACTGATAACATTCATGGATCTCAGGAATCGGGTGTATAGGCCTATGTTTGACTGGTCGGTGATTGTGTTCATCGATGACATCTTAGTTTATTCGAGGTCCAGAGAGCAACGTGAGGAGCATCTATGAAAATTTATTAGGGTATTGAGTTCGGAGAGGCAGTATGTCAAATTCTTCGAGTGTGATTTCTGGTTACGAGAGGTCCAGTTCTTAGAGCATCTCATTAATCAGAATGGGATATTGGTCGATCCGGCCAAGATTGAGGCAATTATGTGA
Organism: Lactuca saligna; assembly: GCF_052625555.1. Lineage (NCBI taxonomy): Eukaryota > Viridiplantae > Streptophyta > Magnoliopsida > Asterales > Asteraceae > Lactuca > Lactuca saligna. The sequence goes on from NC_136420.1 coordinate 175,330,821, forward strand.
TGGGAGGTGCCGAGATCCCTATACAAGATCAGGAATTTTCTGGGATTGGCTGGCTACTATCGTAGATTAATCAATGATTTCTCCAAGATTGCGGTTCGTCTCACCAGATTGATTTGGAAGGGCATTACTCTTGTTTGGGGGCCTGAGCAATAGGCATCATTTGAGACTCTTTGCCAGAGATTGTGCGAAGCTCTGGTGTTAGCCCTTCTAGTGGAGGACTTCGTAGTCCATTGTGATATGTCTATTTTAATGATGGGTGTAGTGTCGATGCAGAGGGGTCACGTGATAGCATATGCATCGAGGCAGCTAAAGCCTCATGAGATAAGGTATCCCACCCATGATTTGGAGTTAGGTGCAATGGTGTTTGCCCTCAAGATTTGGTGCCACTTTCTCTATTGTGCTTGGCGTACTATATACACAGACCATAAGAGCCTAAAATACCTCATGTATCAACTCAACCTGAATATGAGACAAAGGAGATGGTTGGATGAGTGAAGGACTACGACTATGAGATCTTATATTACCCAAGCAAGGCTAATGTGGTAGCCGATGCCTTGAGTCATAGAGCCGAGAGCGCTCTGATCCGGGATGTGTGTTTGAGGATGACGGTGATGACTCTAGGCTTAGATACCATCTTGGAGGCTCAGGTGGAGGTTGTGAGACTAGAGAACCGCAAGAGAGAGCGTGTGATTAGGAAAGTTTCTAAGTTTATGACGGACAACCGTGGGCTTATGTCCTTCCATAGGCGGATTTGGGTGTCTTATACAGGTGGAGCTCATCGTGTATTGTTGGAGGAGGCACATAGATCGAGATTCTCGATCCACCCAAGGGCCACTAAGATGTATTTGGAGCTCAAAAGAGACTATTGGTGACCCTGTATGAAGAGGGACGTTGCATAGGTTGTAGAGAGGTGTTTGACCTGTAGTCGGGTTAAGGTGGAGCATCACTGACCACATGGTCCATTGCAACCTCTTGAGATTCCCCAGTGGAAGTGGGAACAGATTTCTATGGACTTTATCACCAAGTTACCTAGGAATGGGCGAGGAGTTGACGTGATTTAGGTGATTGTGGACTAGCTAACGAAGATCGCTCACTTCCTCGCTATCAGTTAGAGTTCTTCTGCAGAGAGATTGGCCGAGATTTATGTGAGAGAGGTGTTAGATCAGCATGGTGTGTCGACCTCTATAGTGTCATATCGAGACGTGTGCTTTACTTTTAGGTTCTGGAAGAAATTTCATGAGGAGTTGGATACCCGGTTACATTTCAGTACCACATACCATCCGCAGACAGACGGGCAGAGCAAGCAGACAATTCGGACGCTTGAGGACATGTTGTATGCATGTGTTATGGACTTCAGAGGAAGTTGGGACACTTATTTTCCCTTGGTTAATTCTTCTTACAACAACAACCATCATTCGAGTATTGATATGCCTCCCTTTGAGCTTCTTTATGGGAGGGGGTGTCGGACTCCCATTTGTTGGGGAGAGGTAAGGCAACGAGTGATGGGTGGCACTTTGATAGCAATGAAGATGACTGAGCAGATTCAGCATTTCAGACAGATGTTACTGATGGCCCAGAGTCGCCAGAAGAGTTATGCAGACAGGCGACAATCTGAGTTGGAGTTTCAAGTCATAGATTTTGTACTCCTGAAGGTATTCCCTTGGAAAGGGTGATTCGATTTAAGAAACGGGGCAAGTTGGGGCCCCGACACTTTGGTCCTTTTAGAGTGACAGCCAAAGTGGGTAACGTAGCATACCGGTTGGAGCTACTTGTAGAGTTGAGTTAGATTCATAACACCTTCCACGTGTCCCAGTTGAGGAAGTATGTAGCCAATGAGACGACAGTGGTACCCCTAGAGTACATTCTGGTGGATGCGACCCTGAATTACATTGAGAGGCGGATCACGATTTTGGATCAAAAGGTGAAGGTTCTAAGGAACAAAGAGGTGCCCTGGTTCAGGTCCAAGGGAATCATCGGAAAGGGTCCGAGACGACTTGGGAGCTGGAGTCAGAGATGCGAGAGCAATATCCCGAGTTATTTTCGGAAATTGACTTTGAGGGCGAAGTCTGATTCTAATGGGGGAGAAGTGTAACATCCAAATTCTAGGTATACCTTGTAACCCTTGGTCTTTTGAGTACTTGTCCATTTTAGTCCCTTTATGAGAAAAGGTGGTGAATGAGTATGCGGGGCGTATGCGAGTGTACGCTTAGCGTACTCATATGCGTGCATTTGACATGGAAGCCACCTAGTACATTGGGTGTACCAAAGGATAAGCTGGGCGTACTAGGCCTAGAATGGAAACCCTAATTTAGGGTGAGTCCCCTATATAAAGGTTATGATGGCCTCATTTCTGGCTAACATTCTCAGACAACAAACCCTCTTGTGCCCTAACCTTCATTCTTAGAGCTTGTGAGTGCATTTGAGAGCCTTTAAGAGTCTTTGTGTGTTCTTGAAGTGAAGAAGAAGCTTTGGAGAAGAAGGAGTGAGAGTCCAGGACGTTGGATCAAAGCATATCTGAGTTGAGAGCTTCATATAGAGTTATAAAGCTTCAAGCTTTCTCACTCTTTTGTTTTGTGCATCATAGTAGAGAAATGTATTTGATTGTGAAGTAATATAGTTTAAGGTAAGAAATAGTGTTAAACTCTAGGGAAACGTATTTGATTTTAATTAGATAATAAATATATAATAATACTATAAACAAAAAGTAATTTGGGGGATTTTGTTTAAACTAAATTAAACTTGATTATTCACTTATAAAAAGCAAACAAAGCAAAAAGCATGATTTAAAGAGTAGTTTTCAAGTATTTCCAATTAGATTTTGAATCTTCCTATTTTCATATAGTTGATATATTTGAATTGCAATTCATTTAAAAAGTTAATTATCGATTTGTATAATGATTAGTTATCTTGATCTAACTAACTAATACTAGTAATTATAGAGCAACAACACACAATACAATGATCATGTGAGTAGCTAACTAAATAATCAATTAAATATTCGAATTATGAAAGAATTGATCTAATGATTTTTATCAATGGTCAAGACAATTGATCGAAGCATAACAAGGCTATTACATATTTAAGTTCACAATTATATCACCTAAACCTAGGATTTGCTCCATTACTAGTCCTAATAGTTTATTGTTACAAACTTATTAAGATACAATTGAATATAATCATATTGGTGCTTTAAACTATATTAGTCTCAGTTGTATGCAATAAAAATCAAACCTTCAATACATAAGGTAAATCGATCAATCAAACATAATAAATAACCAAACTTTATAAATCCAACTAATAAATTAAATCATAGTATCTAGGATTCATCTACATCTAAGCGGATGCAAAAAGTTATTAGCGCATAATCATTACTAAAACAGAAAATAGTCAAAAGAGAAGTGTTAAACATGATGTCTAAAGAAAACCTAACGATTTAATGAGGTTTCCAAGCTTTGATCTTCAAAACGATGCATCAAATTTGTTCTTCATCATTGACTTCGACTAAAAAGGGTTTTGGACAAATAACTTTCATAATTAAGAGTAGGGATCTCCAGCTTATTGATTTGGATCGAAAAATCACGTATTTATACAAATTAGAGATGTCCTATCATGGTAATAAAGTTGCAGCATCACGGTTTGTAATGTGTACCGATCCTTCTCGAACTATAAAGTTAAGTCGCCACACTAACAATAAATTGTTGTGTCATGCTTTCATAGTATAAGGCAACTTTTGATCTTCTCCTTTTTTATCATCAACTTTGATTTTAAAAATACTTATCCAATTCAAAGATTAGTATATATCATTTATCTTCAAAAACAATATTCTAGATTAATTTATTAAGAAAATTGGCCAAAAGATATAGTTAATTATGGAAATATCAAAATCATAATCATAATAACACCACATACAACTTATAGAAAAACCAAGAAAAAATATATTTTAATCTGCCACTCAATCGAAATTCTACAAAAGTTGAATTCATCCTTCGATAGGTGGAGTCAATTATTGATGAAAAAAGGTTGAAGAGAGAATTTCTAAACCAAGAATGATGGAATAGCTTCCAGATCCGTTCTAAAAAAACCAACAAAAGAAGTCATACTTCCATACACACACATCGAAAACAGTTTAGCACACACATATACACACTATCTAGAAACATATATATGTAACACCCGTTTCCCATAATGGACCAATGGATAATATAACGGAGTCGAAGCCATATTTTTTTAAGAAAAATGATATACCACGATGTGATGCATGGAGTGTCATGACATGCAATCCAAGATGACGAATGTGTACCTCAGGTGGGCTCTACAACGTGACATGCGGATGACCACGACATGGGGGCCACTGCAGCCCAATCTGATGATATTTTTAGGGTTTTCTCCATATTTAAGCACCTTAACTTCAAGTTACGGAATCCTTTTCATCCTCCAACTTCTTCATTTTGATTACCCTAGCCCCTTTGAGTGGTATTGGTGTTCTTGGCCATTAGAAGGCCAATTTCTTATATTTTAATATGGAGCTTGAAGACCAAGTTTCTTGCAAAGTGTTTTGGTGAAGAGATCAAGTGTAGATCTAGCAAAAGGACTTCCTTTCTGGACCATTAAGAGTAAAAAGCTTCCATCCTGACCTTTATTTTGCTATATCTAGTAGTTTAATCATATACGTCCCTTTTGGTCCTTGTAAGCTTGTGCTTTGGATTTGAGTGAACTCCACCATCGCTTGAGCTTATTTTATCACCTCATGTAAGGTCCCCGAATTCTAAGATCCAAATCAGTGATCAAATGATACTGCAATCACTCAGAGTGTAGAAGGGGTAGAAGAAAAATTAACCCAAGCATGCACACATTTATATCAAATAAACATCAAATACACCTTGGAAAACACACACTTGCATCACCCTAAGACTGACACAGACACCTATTATTTATAGCACTCCCAACAGTACACGAGTGTACAGTCGCACACGTATGTACGGCCGTACACACATGTCTAGTCGTACACAGCCACCAAAAGGTTACAACCACCATAACAAACCCCAAGACCCTACCAAGACCTATACAAGATGGATGCCTAGCCCAAATCACTATATCATGACCTATCACCTCATAATCATGTTAGACCGGGAAAGTTTGCAACTTGATCTTGTTCTTAAAGTCATGCATCTTTTAATAAGGTTTTATGTTATTAAGGACTTAGTGTTTAGGATCTTGTCTTGTGGTAAGGTCTTAATGGATAAAGTTGGAAACTCTATCCAATAAGCCATTGTGAAAGATTAGATCTCAAGTTTTGAACCTTGATCTGTAAGGATTAAGCTTATAATGAAGATTTGAAGGAAAATGTCGGTTACCACGACGTGGCAAACTCTGGTTCTGCGACCATTTTATCTTGGCAATCTCATGACGTGGCCAAGGAAGGACCACAACTTGGTGTTGACTTTAAATTTTGTTGAACATTGACTTTTGAAAAAAATTGACTTTGGGGTCAAACTTGGAGGATTTGGGTTGTTGATTGTGGAATTATCTCTTTTGGTATTACCTAGTTCGCAAGATTGAGCAGTACCAGGTGCGAGAGTGTTGTTATGCTTCTCCGGTTCTTCAGTTCATATGATTTCTCACTATGCCGCGTATCCCATTATATATATATCCTTTGCTTGTTAGAATAGAGGTAATGTTAGACTACAAACATGTTAGTGGCTAGGATAACTCCTTTGTATGTATGTGTCGTTTAGGAAACACAATGTCATGGTATGCTAGATTAGTAGGGTCTTATCTGTTGATCGTATGGTACTGTTAGGAGTTATGATTGGTTAGGGTAAATAGGGTAGGTCAGTTAACAAGACTATGTATGGCTAGACAGCGATGGACTTAATTGAGAAGTGGTCAATGGAAAGGTAACTAGGAAGGGTAGTTGCTAAAGGTATGCATATGCTAGCCTCTCTTATGTGTTTATGTTACATGGTTAGGTGCTAATGACATCGTTGGGTTCTATGTAGTTTAAGTTGGATAGCTTGAAAACTCTTTGTCTAATGCCTGATTGTGATGTTCTTGTTTAATTTTTCGCTCTCGAGTGGTCATTTGTTCAACTGTCTATTTGATCCCTGACTAAATGTGACTTTATCTATGGCATGTACGAACAGGATCTGGCCCCTTTCATATGTATGAAAGACCATGGGGTAGCCCATGGAAATTATATTAAAGACCATTAGTGTATCCCATGATGCTTGTATGTAACACCGGGATTTAGTACTCGACATTACAAGGAAATTTCATAGGGTAGCACATTGAAACGGTACAGAAGACTAGGATGTGTCGCCTGGTAATAGAGTGGGTGTAACGACGATACTTTCAAAACAAAATTTTCATTTTTCAACAACCATATTTTAAATATAAATCATTCTCAAAAAATTGTTTCACAATAGTTATTAATCAAACATGTCCCCAAGATCATAAATCAAATCTCCTCTCGGTGTGCACGGTTCATGGTGATGCCTTCCCACGGACCTCGCTAGTACCTGAAAGACATAACATAACAACTGTAAGCATAAATGCTTAGTGAGTTCCCCAAAATACTACATACGCCACTCGAGGCTACTGTACAACCCTCCGGTCAATGTGTCTTAGCGGGACCCTCCAGTCCCGTAGCTCGTTGGACCCTCTGGTCCGGTCATAGCTTGTTGGGCCCTTCGGCCCGGTCTGAATCGTTGGACCCTCTAGTCCGGTCTATACAATTATATATCATACATACATCACATAGCACATAATCTCACACATGGCACACAATCTCATACATTGCACATAAGACCTTCCAGTCAACTCATAATACCACTCTAGGTAACGTATAGTGAGAAGACTCACCTTGTGTAACTCGGTAACTCGGAAATCTCGGTCTCCATGAAATAGGATCTAGCCTCCGCCTAATGATACGAAAATAAACACTCGGCATCAACACAATTTCCAAGACTAGACCATTCCTTCCCTTAGCACTCTTAGGAGGGTAAAAGACCATTTTACCCCTCTTAAGGCTCAAATACTCTAAAGTTGACCAAACACTAAAAGTCAACAAAAGTAAACAAAAGTCAACGGTCAACCCTTTCACCAAAGTCATCGAGTGCATAATTGTGACTTGGCGAGTTCAGTCATGAACTCACGTCCTCAAAACCCCGAATGACTCACTGAGTCACTTCCCCAAATCAGCGAGTTACCATCTGCGTGGTTTATGGGGGAAAGTCATCCTACTCGCCGAGTCTGTTCTTGGACTTGGCGAGTTCAAGCCATGCTCAAACTCAAATAACCTTCAGAGGTCAGATCTGCTCCTCTAATCCATAGATCAAACCTCCCCAAGCTCAATAAACATGTAAAGGTTCGAACTTGATACACATGCAACGTCCAAATGGCACTACTTGATGATTTGGTCCCAAATACAACACTCTAAGTTCATTTCTACCATAACCCAATATAAAGCAAGATGGATAGCCTTCTCTGGACCACAAACGTCCAATAATGGCTTTTTCTCTCTCACAAACGCTCAAACACGATAGGGGTTTCTCTCAAGGGTCTGGTAGCCGAAAATGGTGCCTATAAGCCCCTTTAAATAGGTCTCAAACCCCAGGGATTAGGGTTTCATTAAACAGCATGGAATCGCCGAGTCCATGAATGGACTCGCCGAGTCCACCATTAAATCAGTCTGACCATCCGCGTTCCTACTCGGCGAGTCTGAGCACCTACTCGCCAAGTCTCTCTCCAAAAACTCAATATTAAAGCATAAATAAGATACCTGGGAGTCCGGATGTTACAATTCTCCCCCACTAGAATCAAACTTCGTCCTCGAAGTCTCATTCCGCAAACAACTCGGGATGCTGCTCACGCATCTCGCGCTCCGGTTCCCAAGTCAGCTCGGACCCCCTCTGATATTGCCACTGGACCTGCACCAGGGGCACTTCTTTGTTCTTCAGAACCTTGATCTTCCAATCCAAGATTGCAATCGGATTTTCCGTATAATTCACACTCGCGTCCACCTGGATATCCTCTAATGGTACCACTGTCGACTCGTCGGCTATACACTTCGTCAGCTGCGATATGTGGAAGGTATCATGAATCTGGTCCAACTCCACAGGTAACTCCAAATGATATGCTACTCTGCCCACCCTCGCGATCACCCTAAACGGCCCAATATACCAGGGCACCAGCTTGCCCCTCTTTCTGAAACGGATCACTCCTTTCCAAGGAGACACCTTCAGGAGCACAAAATCCACGACCTGAAAATCAAGCTCCGAACGACGCCTATCTGCGTATCTCTTTTGGCGACTCTGAGCGGTCAATCACCTCTGTCTAACCTGTTGTATCTACTCTTTCATCTGAAGCACTATCTCTGTACCACCCATCACACATTACCCTACCTCACTCCAGCAAATGGGGGTCCGATACCTCCTTCCATACAATAGCTCAAAGGGTGGCATACCAATGCTCGAATGATGGTTGTCGTTATAATAAAACTCAGCCAAGGGCAAATACATGTCCCAACTACTGCCGAAATCTAGCACACATGCCCGAAGCATGTCCTCGAGCATCTGAATCGTCCGCTCGCTCTGTCCGTCAGTTTGTGGGTGGTATGTGGTACTAAAATGCAGCCTCGTACCCAATTACTCATGAAATTTCTTCTAGAATCTGGAAGTGAACCGCACATCTCGATCTGAGACGATCGAGATCGGTACTCCATGCCGTGATACCACCTCCCTAACGTACAACTCTGCTAGCCTCTCCGTGGAAGATGTGACAACCTGAAATTTCCATTCTGTACAAACTATATCACTTCAATAGAAGTTATAGCAGTCATAGTTAATTTTCAAACTTTTTCACGTAAGTTTGAGTAATTCAGGGTTTACACTTCAGGAAATATCAGGAGAGTGGGTGCACTAGGGTTTTGTGCAACACTGTTATTCCAACACTCTATTTTATTAAAGATCATTTCAGGAATAAAAATATTTTCTTCCAAAAATATCTCAGGACTATAAATAGAATTTTGAACCAAATTCATTCATTATTCACATTTCCAACTAGAGAAAAGCCATTTTCTCTCTCACGGATCTTCGGGTTTTTATACCAAAACGTGAGTAACTCTTTATAGTAATGTTAGAAAGTTTTATATGTGTACATAACATGATTTAGAAAGCTAAATCACTAGATTTAGGAGTTTACTCCCCAAGGTGTTCTTGGGCGGTAAACTCCCGAAACCGAGCCTAGATTGTTCCTTGTGTTATGTTACTACCCTAGACTCATTTGTATATGTATTTAGGACAAGAAAACAATCAAGAAACACAAACACATGGGAGTTCACGGCCCAAGAGCAATCTTAGGCCGTAAACTCCATTGTAATGGTCAAAAGGGTATTTTTAAGACACCTAAAGCCCTAGACCATTACATGAAATTGTTTCCCACTTAATTGAAGGACCAAAGCACACCAAAATCACCTACCAAAGTGAGTTTACGGCCAAGACATGGTTCTTAAGCCGTAAACATGAAAGAAGGGCACCAAAGTGTGCCTAATGTCTTCATATGCTTGGAATAAAAGCCTAGAACTTATACCACCTATGCTTGAGACTTGAAAGCATCAAAAACACACCATACTTAGAGTTTACGGCCGTAAACTCTAAGGGGAATAGCCTTAGGGCCGTAAACTCCTAAATGGAGTGTTTCTAGGCCTTAAACCCTTCCAAGGACTTAACCACCAAGTTGGAATAATTCTAGGAATCATTTGGGACTTCAAAACACACCATACCCCCATGGTTGGGAGTTTATGGCCGTAAACTCAAGAGTTTACAACCGTAAACTCCATGTGTGATGATATATGGGGAGTAAACTCATATATAGGTTCCTTTAGAACCCTAAACACAAGTGCCTTGTCCCACATTAGCTTAGATGGAATCCTTAAAGCTTAAAACACTTATATAAAGTGTTGATTATGTCCAGGATGTCTTAACATTATCAGTTAGTGATTTAAGACTAATTGAATGCATATATGTGTGATTATATGTTCATTAGGATCGTAGTGTGTGTACAAGTCCTCGGTTGACACCTAGCAATCCTATACCGTCAGTTCATCCCAATCACCAACTACAAGTGAGTTCATACCCCTAATCAGGGGCGAAGCCAGGATTTAAGAATAAGGGGGGCCGACGTCGCAAAAATATATTTAAATATATGTTATATCAAAATAACATAATAGCCTCTACAATTTTGAAAGAGAATTCGACGAAAAAAAAATTGTTTAAAGAGAAGTTATATCAATCGTTTCAAGAATGCATTTCCAAAGGTTTTCAACCAACAATAAACGTTGATTTATAGTCATTCATTAACATGCTAATATTAAAAAACTATATTAATTATAGATCCATATCTTTCATTAATTGAATTATACTCAATGATATAATCTATCATTACTAAATATAAAAAACAAAATACCATTTATAATAATATAATTAATGGCAAAGTAAAAAGTTATTGAATATACAAGAATAATTAAAAACATACCTTGTTCTTTAATGGAGAAGATACTGTAGCACAATAGGTAAGTAGCAGAAAATAATGTTGCCTTCTTTTTCAGTTTGGGAATTAGAGTGTGAGCAATTTAAGTAATAAATAAGTTAATTAAATCAAATGAGGGTTGTGGGCTACAACTACATGGCCTGGACTTAAATATCAATTATTTAATTTTTTGATGGCTTAGTATACTGAAACTAAAAAATGTTGGGGGTGGCTGGGCATCCGGCAGCCCTGGTACTAACTTCGCCACTGCCCCCAATCAGTGTTTTAAATGATTTTAAATGCTTTAAAGTGGGGGGGGGGATACAAGTAGAAACAAACATGTTATTAAATCATTGTTATGTATTTTATAACTGTGTTTGTCATTTAACAGATTTCACATACTACAAAATGTGATGCATGAAATGATTTTAAATCTTAAAAACACATTATTATCAAATGTTTTACCCTTGAAATGTATATTAAAAATGACATCAAGTCATTGTTAATTATTGTTCAAAACCCATAAGATGTCTTACAAAACCATTTTACATTCTTGAACTAAACTATGCATATACAGTTATATTCTTATATATGTATTGATGTTATAGTTTACATCTTTCATTTTCTTCCCACACCCTTGAGTAGTAAGAGTGTATAAACCTACATGATCAACCAATTATAGTTCAGTAAATTATCATAAGGATAATTTGAAGATATCAAACATTACTCCTATTACAAGGAATCACACAAGAGTCAGTTCATTCATGAGTCTATACTAGTACATTACCTGATACATGAGTACATATACATATACTTACCTATTACATGAACACACTTACATGAATATCGTACAGGAACACTGTTACATAGGTGCATTATCCTGCATTCACTTACCTGGATACTTGTACTTAGAACTACGAGGATAATTTATTAGTACTTTCTGTGTAAATTATCTTTCCTATCCCGGTTCAATGGGATATCTAGGCGGGACTTACCATTCCGAACCCCACTGATTAGCACCAGTGGTCGATAACCATCTATGGAGGTCTAAGGTTACTACTTATATTAGGAAGATCGATAACGGGGGCTAACCCCTCCACCCACCTGCTGCAGCTACAGAGGACAAGTGGACAATCTTCGATTGTTCATAAGGTTATACTTTTCGCTTATTGCGATGTTGTGTTACTCCTAGTACCCAGCGATGACACTTACATTATTACTTTTCTGGACAATCTTTAGATGTTCATTAGGTTGCATTATTCGTTTAACACGATGTTGTGTTGGTCCTAGTACCCAGTGACAACACTTACAGTAGTACATTTTCCTGTTTACTTTATTTTGTGATACTTTCACATAAACGATGAGTTTGACTAAGTACTTTAGTACTAAACAATTAAAGGAAAAACTATCATTTTACTAGCAAAACATTCGGGTCTTGGTAGAAGACTACATCTCACACTGATAGAAAATAAGGGATTCTCTAGGGTTTTTCATACTTACATCAACATTTACATTTAAAGGTTTGCATGACCTTTAAAACAGTTTTCAGTAAGCAAGACAATGACACTTAAATACTTATGAATTCACCAACTTTAAAGCTGATACTCTCTTTCCAAATAACTTGTATTTTCAGGTCATCAGTAGACAGGTACGGAGGCCAGGTTTTGAGAAGACGGAGCAGACAAGTCTCGTCTTTTATTTTGATTGTATATTTTTGGTGTCTTACTAGAATGAAGAACACACATGTATTAAAACTTTACTTATAATGCAATGGATGATGTTGTTGCTTGTTTATTATATTACACTGTTGTGATACTGTACATGACGTCCTCCACCCCTGAACATTTCCGCCGTTCGTGGTTTTGGGGTGTGACAGAAGAGCTCTCACTGATGGCAAGGAAGTGAGCACTCTTCGTCAACCTGTCCATAATCACCCAAATTGCATTGACACCCCTGGCAGTCCTCGACAATTTTGTGATAAAATCCGTGGTAATCTGTTCCCACTTCCACTCGGAAATCTCTAACGGCTGCAACTTACCATGCGGATGCTGGTGCTCGGCCTTAACCTTACGAAAGGTCAAGCACCTTTCTATGAACCATGCAACATCCTTCTTCATACAGGGCCACCAATACTCCATCTTCAGGTCCAAATACATCTTAGTGGCCCCAGGGTGGATCAAGAACGTCGATCTATGTGCCTCCTCCATCAAGACGATACGCGTTCCACCCACAAACAGTACCCAAACCCGACCCTGAAAGGTCATAAGTCCTCGACCCTCGGTAACAAACTCCGATACCTTCCCGATCACTCGCTCCCTCTTGCGGTTCTCTGGTCTCACGGCCTCCGCCTGGACCCCTCGAATGGTGTGCCACACCGGAGTCATCACTGTCAATCTCATACAAACATCTCGCATCGGGGCGCCCTCCACCCTACGGCTCAGGGCATCGGCTACAACATTAGCCTTGCCCGGGTGGTACAGGATCTCTCAGTCGTAATCCTTCACCACATCCAGCCATCTCCTCTGGTGCATATTCAGGTTGGGCTGATCCATCAAGTACTTCAAACTCTTGTGGTCTATGTATATAGTACATCGAACCCCGTACAAATAGTGATGCTAGATCTGGAGGGCGAACACCACTGCCCGCAATTCCAAATTATGGGTGGAATACCTCGATTCATGAGGTTTCAGTTGCCTCAATGCATATGTTATCACATGCCCCCTCTACATAAGCACCGCTCCCAACCTTGATACCGATGCATCACATCACACTACAAAATCCTCCATCCCTTCCTGGAGTGCGAGCACCGGAGCTTCGCACAATCTCTAGCGAAGTGTCTCAAATGAGGTCTGTTGCTCTGGATCCCATGAAAAAGCAACACCCTTCCGGGTCAACTTGGTGAGTGGCATGGCGATCTTAGAGAAATCCCTGATAAATCTCCGATAATAACCAGCCAACCCAAGGAAACTCCTGATCTCGGTAGGTGACCTCGGAACCTCCCAACTCATCACCGCCTCGATCTTTGCCGGATCGACCAATATCCCCTTCTAGTTAACGAGGTGCCCTAGGAACTGGACCTCCCGTAACCAAAAATCACACTTGGAGAATTTGGCGTAAAGCCTCTCCGATCTGAGAACTCTGAGGATCTCCCTCAAATGCTCTTCATGCTGCTCTTTGTATCTCGAATACACCAAGATATCATTGATGAATACGATCGTTAATGATCCAACATCAGCCTGCAGACCCTGTTCATGAGATCCATGAACGTTGTTGGTGCATTGGTGAGCGCAAAGGGCATTACCACGAACTCGTAATGCCTATAACGAGTCCTGAAAGCTGTCTTCTGGATATCTTCATCCCGAACCCTCACCTTATGATATCCCGACCTCAAGTCTATCTTGGAGAACCAAGATGCTCCTTGCATATGATCGAACAGATCGTCGATCCTCGGTAACGAATAATGGTTCTTGACCGTCAACTTGTTCAACTCCTAGTAATCAATACACATCCAGTGTGAACCATCCTTCTTCTTGACAAAAAGGATCGGTGCTTTCCAAGGTGAGCTACTCAGTCTGATGAACCCCTTTCCCAGCAGCTCCTGAAGCTGCGAGGATAACTCCAGCATCTCGGGCAGCAGCGATACGGTGCCTTGTCAATAGGTGTCGCCCCTAGCACTAAGTCGATATGAAACACCACCTGCCTCTCGGGAGGAACAACTGGCAACTCCTTGGGGAAAACATCAGGGAACTCCCGCACAATCGGGACCTCATCAATTGAACATGGCCTCCCAACGGCCACTAGCGTATCCATCACATAAGCCACAAATCCCTTACAGCCCTGCTGCAAACTTTGCCTCACCCTAGCAGCCGAACAAAATGCTGAGTCAGGACGGGTACCCACACCATACACTGTAAGTACTCCCCCACTAGGGTCTCGAATCTTCACCAACTAACGCTTGCAGTCTATAATATCTCCAAATTAGCTCAACCAATCCATGCCCACTATGACACATACGTCCCCCATCACAATCGGGACTAGATCGATCAGGAACCCCACACCAAAGATCTTAAGTCTACATCCTCGTATCACCTCCGTGGCACACACTGCTCGCTCGTTAGCTATAGAAACTTGCAAAGGTTGACTCAAGGCCTGTCAACAAATACTGATATGATGACTAAAAGCTATCAACATAAAAGATCGACTCGCTCCCGAGTCAAATAGCACTAAGGTAGGTACAGAATTCACAAGAAAAGTACCTACACATAACATGATATAAGCATAATATCTCAAACTTAAATAAATAGAGAGAAGAATACATACCAGCCACAACGTTGGGTGCTGTGCGGACCTCCTCCGCTGTCAACTAGAAGACCCTCCCACGAGCCTTTGGTGCCTTGGCCTTCACTGGATGAACCTTGGTAGCCCTAGCCGCAGGCGCAGATCCCTGCTTTAGTTGAGGCCACTCATCCTTTCGATCACCGGTATGGTTGCAATGGAAGCAAATAGAGAATCCCTTGGGGCAATTCCTTGCACTATGCCCCTCCTTCCCGCACTTGTAGCATACCCCTGCCCCGCATGACCCCTCGTGACTCTTTCCGCACTTCCCACAAGTGCGGCCCTTCGCACTCCTAGATCTCGAATCAGCGGGCTTAGCCCGCTTGGCTGCCGGCTGAGACTGAGCTGGCCGCCGATCCATCCTCTGTGACTCGGCCTCCTCCCTGGCCTGAGTCTCCAACTAAATCTCCCTCTTCCGGGCATTTTCCTGGAGCTCAGAAAATCTCCAGTAAGTCGAGTTCGCCACAAACTACCGAATATCTCTCCTCAGAACACTCAGATACCGGCTCATGCGAGCCTACTCGGTAGACACCTGCTCAGGGCGAAACATCGCCCTCTTATGAAACTTCCTGGTAACAACTGTGATAGAATCAGTACCCTGCTTGAGGGTCAAGAACTCCTGAATCAACTGTTCTCTCTCCACCGGGGGAACATACTCGTCTCTAAACATGGCAGTGAATCTCTCCCAGGTCACCTCAGAAATCTCTGCCAGAGTGAAGCTCACCGTCACGAACTTCCACCAATCCTTCGCTCCCAAGCGGAGCTGGTTCAGAGCCAACCGTACCCTCAAGTGCTCTGGACAAGAACACGTATAGAAACACTCCTCGATGTCAGAAATCCATCTTATCGAAGCAATTGGGTCCTGTGTCCCATTGAACTCTGGTGGCTTCGTGTTGCTGAATTCTCGAAACAACGAGTCACCTCCCTGAGGTCTGGCAGCAGCAACAGTAGTAGTAGCTGCAGCAGCCGCAACCTCAGTCACTGCTGCATACCGCTCGTCAAAGGTCTCAATCAATATGGTCTTGATGTCCCCGAACATCTCTGGAATCTCAGCCCGGATAGCAGCATCCACCTCCTCATGAATCAATCGACAGATCTCCTCATCGCTGACACCACTGCTCCCAGGTGTGTGTCGTGTCCCAACCATGATGTCTCTGAATTACAACATAGAAATATCAGATACTCGATCGAGCATACTCGCACTCGATAATGCAACCCTACTCGTCCTCCAACATCCAAAGGATTCTTACTTGGACTGCTCACTTATTTGTTGTCTTCAGTAGTACGCACCCTATACTACTGACCACACCGCATCAGCATTCACCCCAAGTCCCCCTCCTTGGATCCCGTATCGCGAGTACTCTACTCTTGCTATGCATTGGCTACCCTCCGATAGACCTCTTATGAGCTCCTAACTGCTACCTACTCACTCTCAATACATCTCATAGCAGCAGTATTCTCCTAGGCTAAGGTATCACAAATCAGGCCACTCTAGTCCTAATATGAATACCTAGCCCACTCTAGCATGCATAACATAATATATCATATAACACATAATGTTAGGGTATTTTGGGGATTCATCGTTCGGGCGCTGACTGACCGTACACACTCTTCTTCTCTTCTTTTTTAAAACCTTTTACTCTTTCAAAAACTTGTTTTATTTTCTTTTTTAAATCTCTCAAATCCTCAGTTTGAGTTCAAATACGCCCGAAGGTGCATCCGAATCCCTCAAACCAAGGCTCTGATACCAACTTGTAACGACGAGATTTTCAAAACAAAAATTTCAGTTTTCAACAACCATATTTTAAATATAAAGCATTCTTAAGAAATTGTTTCACAATAGTTATTAATCAAACGTGTCCCCAAGATCATAAATCAAATCTCCTCTCGGCGTGTACGGTTCATGCCGACGCTTTCTCAAGATCATACCAACTTGTAGCTACCTGAAAGACATAACATAACAACTGTAAGCATAAATGCGTAGTGAGTTCCCCAAAATACTACATACAACACATATGCCACTCGAGGCTACTGTACGACCCTTCGGTCGATGTGTCTCAGTGGCACCCTCCAGTCCCGTCACTCGTTGGACCCTCTGGTACGGTCATAGCTCGTTGGGCCCTCCGGCTCGGTCTGAATCGTTGGACCCTCCGATCTGTTCTATACAATTATATATCATACATACATCACATAGCACATAATCTAAAACATGGCACACAATCTCATACATAGCACATAAGACCTTCTGGTTAACTCATAATACCACTCTAGGTAACGTATAGTGAGAAGACTGACCTCGTGTAACTCGGTAACTCGAAAATCTCGGTCTCCATGAAATAGGATCTAGCCTCCGCCTAATCATACGAAAATAAACACTCGGCATCAACACAATTTCCAAGACTAGACCATTCCTTCCCTTAGCACTCTTAGGAGGGTAAAAGACCATTTTACCCCTCTCAAGGCTCAAATACTCTAAAGTTGACCAAACCCTAAAAGTCAGCAAAAGTAAAAAAAAGTCAACAGTCAACCCTTTGACCAAAGTCGTTGAGTGCACAATTGTGAATCGGCGAGTTCAGTCATGAACTCACGTCCTCAAAACCCCGAATGACTCACTGAGTCACTTCCCCAACTCAGCGAGTTACCATTTGCGTGATTTATGGGGGAAACTCATCCTACTCGCCGAGTCTGTTCTTGGACTCGGCGAGTTCAAGCCATGCTCAAACTCAAATGACCTTCAGAGGTCAGATCTGCTCCTTTAATCCATAGATCTAACCTCCCCAAGCTCAATAAACACGTAAAGGTTTGAACTTGATACACATGCAATGTCCAAATAACACTACTTAATGATTTGGTCCCAAATACAACACTCTAAGTTCATTTCTACCATAACCCAATATAAAGTGTGACAACTATCAATTCAGGTCATTCTCGGACTCATTCATCTTTATAAAAACCATTCATGCACAACATGTCATGGCCTAGTAGTATAAATTAGGTCAAAATCTTGCATAAACTAGGATCCAACTAAGGTCTAGAACTAATATACTTGCCACTTACGATTCTAGTAAGTTGCTTAACTACAATAGGAAATGCCAATGCTATAATTAGAATGAAACTTCAAACTTTGTTACAATTGAAAAAGGGTATAAAACCCTAAAAATAAATTAAAGTATTCTAATTATGCTTCAATGTGATGGTAAACATCAAACAATATTCCAAAAACCCTAAAGAGCTAAAAATCCAAATTTATAAACCTTAAAGATTAAAAACTTTATAAAATTTGGCTATAAACTTCCTAATATCAAATTTTTATTAATCAAATTATGGATTATACCAATGAAATAGAAATATAAATTATCATGCATTAATCATAATTTATTAGTTAAAAACAAGATTTTTAAATAAATCAAAAATTGCTTAAAGAATCACTTTAATAAAAATTAGATTTTTATAAAAATTAAGGAGGGGTTTTTTTATAAAATTTGAATTGAGGAGAGAGGAGGCTTTAATGCCTCAAAAATCCGGCCATCCCCTCTCCCCATGCTCTCTCTTCCCAAAACTCAATCATTAAGTCTTATCCTTCACTCTTCCACTTCTCTCTTCACTCTCTCACACTCCACCCTCCTAACACACAAACTCTCTTCCTCTCTCTCTCTCTAACTCACGAAAATCCTCCATCCTCTGCCAAAATTTCGAGATTAAGGAGGCCTTGAAGTGTTCTTGATTCTCTCAAGATCAAAACCAAGGTAAACAACACAATCCTCCCTCATGGTTTCATGATTTTACTTCCTCTTCTTCATGGTTTTCTCTACTCTTCGGATTCTATGCCCTTCCATGGCTAGAAATCCTTACTTTTCCCTTGTGGTTTGTAGATTCTCACCATAACACAATGCATGTGTTTGAGATGGTGAAAATCCGGGATCAAACCCATGCAAGGAGTGAAAATGATGCACATGTGTTCATGTGACTAGAAAACCGAGTATTACACCTTCTTCTCCATTTCTTTTGTGTTCTTGCATGACCAAAAGCATTTAAACCATTTCTAGTACATCTTGGATGCTCATTCACTCCATGCATTTGCTAGAAATCGGACCTTAACAGGAGCATGCATGTTGTTCTTGTCAAAATGCCCTAAGAATGCACTCAAAGCAAACATGCAATCTGCCAGATTACATTGTTCAGCTTTGAACGGCCATAACTCGGTCATTACTTAACCAAATCCTGATATTATTTTTGTATTGGATAGTTCCACGAGTTAGCTTTCAAACCCAACTGGTCTCATTGTAAAATATTAAATATCGGAATTTTGGCAATTTTTACAAAATGGTTGCGCAAACAAACTCTTTTTATGTGATCACCATTTTTGCTTTGCATGATCAATGGGCTTAAACCCAACCATAAATCTGGGGAAAAATAATTTAGAGACTTAACATATCCAGTGAATGATGGCTAAAATTTCATGGCTTAAAACCTCACTGAATGGACTACTCAAATTCATTAACTTCAGCCACATTTACATCTCATGCACCATTATATGCAACATTTCTTAACTTGTTTGGGTTCAATACCCCTATTTCCCTTCTGAATAAATTCTGAACATTTTTCCTTTTGAAATCCCTCACATGCATGTGATAATCTGTAAAATACCAAGAGCTTTAATTATTCCTTCGATTTATTAAAATTATTGTTGGAAACCAAGGGTATAAATCACATAAAATACTTCCAGATGTCTATAAATCCGGAATAAATTTATGGATCACCCTTATGGTAAATAACGACCCCTCACTAAATTTCATCAATTTTTGTTTCTGTTTGGTATGATTTCCGATTTTCTTTTCGTTTGGGTATAATAAATTACAAAACCACTTTAGAGAGTGTGAAAATTATATCTAACAATTTTCGCAGCCCTTAACTGCGGTGGGTAGCTCAGAAAAATAATTTCAGAATTTTTCATCATGCCTTACTATTTTTCCCGATTTTTGGTAATTATAATGGCCTAAAAATAGGAAAAATAGTTATGATTATCCAAAATTCATGAAATTTTACCAGAACATCATGTGTTACAGTAGGAGGTTACATAAACATTTTGGTGATTTTTATCTACTGTAAACTATTTTTCTCCTATTTTCTAAAGTTAAATACACTTAAATACACCTAAATACACATAAATATCCAAAACTGGATTATACAATATGAAAACCACTTTTTGTATTTTTCCCGGATTAACTACACTGTAAATGATGTTGCGAAAATTTTTGGTACTTTATTTTAACTGTTTAATATTTATTCTTCAATTAATGATTATTTAAAGGAATAAAACAAGGAAAAATAGAAATAACCATTGAAAAATATCTTTTATATTTTTCCCAGCCTAGTTATGTATAATAACAGTTAAATAAAAAGTTTGGGTAATTTTGGAGACTATTTTTTATTTATTTCAATTTTTATTGGAATAAATGCTCAAAAATCATAAAATATAATTAAACAGCTTGGAAATCCATTTTTATATTTTTCTCAGCTTAGTATTGTGTAATAACAGTAAAATAAAAAGTTTGAGAATTTTTATCCTTTGAATGCTATTTTTCGTGAATTTATGTTGTTAAGAAGACTTAAAAATTTGAAAAATAGTTAACTATATCAAAAATTCAAGGAAAATTTTCTGGAAAACCTCTATTGTATTTACAATGAAAATACAGGGTTTAACAATTTTTGGAAACTGTTTGATAATATTTTGCATTTTTAGGAATATAAAACACTTTTAAATGTGTAAAAATACCTTTAATTTATATTACTAAATCTGTAAAATTAATATTCCAAAGTTGTAATTAATCGCACAACTTGTAGAATTTCAATTTCTCAGAAAAAGTGTAACCAATTAATTTAAAATTTAATACTAAAACATAAATTGGCATTTCACTATATGTAGAGTTTACTATATTAGCATTAGATTTCGACATGGAAACTCACTAGTGTGTGTTTGATGTCGTAGGATCCCGGTAGTAAGATGTTGGTGCATTCCGAGACACTACTTGTATCTACTCGAAACATTGTGAGTATTCACGCACTCCCCTATTTTCAGTTTTTATGTTTTGGGATGGAAAAGCATATCCAGAAAAACTACTGTTTGAATGTTGTATTTAAATTGATTATTATCAAACGTGATTGCTATTGTATTGCTATGTCTTTCTATGTATGTCTATGCAACACGGAACATGAGAACTTATCGTACTAAGGCCCTTCCCTTATCTCTAACCATTAACTCTTTGAGCCAATGGTCATTATGGATAGCGCTATTAGGAATTGACAACTCCTCACTCGCCCTATTGCTGGAGAGCATGATACCATATTCATATATGGAATAATAAGCATAGATCTCGATAGGGCTTCAGTCATAGGTTTGGTTGAGACTCATTGTTTGCTCATACACATACAAACTCGTTTCTCGTTATAGCAATAAACTTGTATTCATTAATAGCAATCAACTTTGTTTCTCAATAAAGCAATGTACTTGTATTTACAAAAAGCCTTATTCAAGCTCGATTTTATAAACTTGTGAACTCACCAACAATTTTCATAGTTGACGCTCGTTTTACATGCTTTTTCAGGAAATAATTAGTAAGTGGATATAAAGATTCATCATCATAGAGCATGCTGCATCGTGTTGAAGTTATTTATGAAGTTATCTTTGAACAATGTTATTTTGGAAAAACTTGTACTTTGTTTCTTTTTAAGCTTTGGGTTGTAAACTTTTAAATACTGCTATGGTGATGTATCTTTATCTTTTGCAATGAAACCATTATCGCTGTCATATCTTGCGTTTCCGCTTTAGCGGGGTGTGACATAAAGCAAGATGCATAACCTTCTCTGGACCACTATGGGTCCAGATCTGAAGTCTAAACATGATAAGGGACCTTATTCTCAACAAATCAACCCAATAAAGGGCATAGAAAACCCTAGATCCATGGATGATTTAACAAAACAGAAACGGGGGGGGGGGGGGTCGATTTGCTACCTCAAAGATGATGCCCTCTGCTTGGAATCCACAAATATGCAACCTCCTTGGCCTCCTCCAAGCTGGAATCAACTTCTTCTTGCAAAAAAAATCCCACAAAGGTCCAATAATGGCTTATTCTCTCTTACAAATGCTCAAATACGATAGGGGTTTCTCTCAAGGATCTGGTAGCCGCAAATGGTGCCTATAAACCCCTTTAAATAGGTCTCAAACCCCGGGGATTAGGGTTTCATTAAACAGCGTGGACTCGCCGAGTCCACGAATGGACTCGTCGAGTCCGCCATTAAATCAGTTTGACCATCCGCGCTCCTACTCGGCGAGTCTGAGCGCCTACTCGCTGAGTCTCTCTCCAAAAACTCAATATTAAAGCATAAATAAGATACTTGGGAGTCTGGATGTTATAGTCGGGGTTGGTGTCGTATGCTCCCTAGGGTTGGGCTCGTTATTTAAGATATATATATATATATATATATATATATATATATATATATATATATATATATATATATATATATATATGTGTGTGTGTGTGTGTGTGTGTGTGTGGATAAGAGATTTGATTGTTCGACTATAGAGTTGAGTTTTTCTTGGATGCATTGTATGTATGTTGGAATATATGGTATAATTGGGAACTCACTAAGCTTAATACTTACAATTATGGATAAACGTTTTGCAGGTTATTCGTGAGAAGAGCTCGATGGGACTATACACACACATCGAAGATATTTTTTTCCATAGTTTTGTAAATTTAACTTTGATAATATATGGTTTCAATCAAGCAAATGTTACTAAATTGTTTTTGAAGCAAAGTCTTAACTGGTTGTTCTATTTTTAAAAATGAAAAATCTCTTTGTATTTTTTGGGATGTTACAAGTTCGTATTAGAGCCTTGGTTTGAGGGATTCGGGCATGCCTTATGGTGTGTCTAAACTCAAACTGATGACTAAAAGATTTTATAAACAATTTTTTTTTTTGAAGAAAATGCTTTTATTCAAAGAAAATGATTTTCTAAAAAGGTTTTACAATTAGTAGAGGATGTGGTGTATACTATCAGTCGGAGCTCAAGAAGTAAGAGATTCTCGATATACCTATATGATTATGTATTTGTGCTATGAATTGTTATGCATACTAGAATGTATACTTGTATTCCGACCAATAATTGCATGCTAGAATTTCCTAATTTGTATAAAATGCCTCGTATACTTAGTATGTGTTTATTGCAATATGTGCTCTTGAATCTTTGCCTGATATTGTTGAGTTATTTATGAATGCCATAAGGGTTGTACATAACTAGATTTTAATAGACTTAGAATTTATTTTTGTGTTTTATTACATGTTCCTTGTCTGGTTGTAGTTTTCACGTAGAGACACTTGTTTGAATGTCCATTTTGTTATGGATTATGTACGACTACGTATTTGTAAGATATTTCTAGAGTGCTTGTAGATGCTTGTTCTGTGACAACCTGAAAATTGTTTGCTTGGAAGCTTAGTCAGTTAACCCAACTCAGTAACAGACTCACTCCTGCTATCATTTAGCACAATTTAGAGCCTCTTTGAGTGTTCTGAGCCTAGTGCACTTAAGGAATAAGTGTTAGAAAGTACCCGCTAGAGACACTGTTGAACTAATCCAACCTTAACCTCATCAAGAAGAGTTCACGGCCTCAAGCACTTGAGTTTATGGTCGTAAACTAAAGGAGAGCCGTAAACTCCCCTATATAGGCTCGTATCCTTCAACATTTCTTCATTCTTTCACTTCCTCCTCAAGAACACTCCATTTCTCTCTCAACTATCATCTCGATCTTCATCCTTGATCTTTAAAAATCATAAATGTTCTTTCTCTAGTTTGTTATTAATCCTTCTTAACTAGCATCATCTCATGATTTCATCCATGAAAATCATGTTTTTATAGATTTTCAAGTTCCACCAAGAACACCAAGAATACACACTAGAGTTCTTGGCCAAGATCGACCATTTCAAGCCTCTATATCGTAAGTACTCTTCCCTACACTTCATATCTAGTAGGAAGCCTTGAACTACAACAATAAAACATGCCTTTTCCCATGAAGATCATGAGTTTACGGCCCTAGTTCTTTCTTGGCCGTAAACTCCATGTTATGGCACGTTTTGGACATTAAACACATCTAGGATCTTACTTAACCTTAGCACACTTGAACCCTTGAGACCCCTTACCCTTAAGGCCCTAAATGTGACCGTTTAGAGAGTTTACAGCCAAGAGTAAACTCCCTTGGGCTGTAAAGACCTCAACACTCTCCAATGAGTGGGCCTTTCTCATCCTCTAGTAGAACAAAAGTACCTCAAGCTTCCCTAACCTTCAAACAAACACTTATGCATGTTTGACCATGAGTTTATGACCGTAAACTCCCTTTGGCAGTAAACCCATGGTAGTAAACTCCTGTTAGTTCCATTCCACAACCTTTAGGTCAATCACATGTGATTCCAAAACTTGGTCTAAGTGTTTCCTAGTCTCGTAAGGTGTTTCCTTGCATTTGGTTGCTTCTAAACCCTATATTCATGCCAATATATGTCATATAGGACTTGTTAAGTCTTGGGACATCATTCATGGAGCTTCTCATCCTTACACACGTATTCATTTGATTCACCCACATCATGTGAGTTTATACCCCGTAATCAATCTTTTAAACTGTTGTAAATGCTTTTAAGGGGGGAGATACAAGTTGAACACAATTGATAATTGTGTAATGGTTTGTTATAAACATATTTCAAAGGTTACTTATGTCTTTAATAAGTGATCAAAACCTTTCAAAAACTCTTTTAAAGTTATGTTACTTTTTAGTTTAACAAAACTCCGCTTTTAAAGTACGAGCATAACTTAGTATTAAAATGATTCGTTTCAATATCAGTTCAAGTAAAACATTAGTAAACTATAAGGGGTATAGTTTAGAGTTTTAGTTCATACTAGATACAATACATGATAACATAAGAGAACACACAATAAATAGAAATAGGGAGGAAGATACAATACATGATAACAGAAAGAACATACTAAGATACTATAACAGAACAAACATAATAAGGTGCTATAGCATGAGACAACTACAGGATCTAATTATACCAATGAATCACTAATGCATTGTTCTAAACAAAAGGTGATAATTATATTGGGTATACATGATCACATAACTTTAATGTGAAGTTACACGACCTAGCAACTCGTTTGCTGAAGTCGCGTTTGGTTCCCAGAATCTTTTGACAGGGAGAGCGTTTAGTATGGGAACTAGCCTTCACATTATGACCTTAATAAAACTAACATGTTTTAAGGTAACTAGTACGTGAAGATTCTCAATCTATAAGACAACTGAGTACTTATATTTTCCTATTACTTTCATAAAGTGACAGTTCCACTTGAAAATTAATGCAAACTATTTTTGAGTCAAGATAGTTATAAACTAGGGAAAAACTTACATCTTTTCAAACGACAAACAGAACAGTCGAGTCTAGTACATTCAGTAAAAAACGACCATAATACTAACCTTATGATTCCTTAATGTATACATCAATAGATATATATAAATAATATCTGATAGGTAATAAGATGTGTGCTTTCTGCTTCATTTCCTATTCCTTGTTTGGTTGTGGGCTTAGAGTGGATTCACCCAGCCTATTATCCATTCAATAGTAGTTATATATGTGTTCCGTATACATTAAGTCATCATAAGGGGTACCAGGTATGGGTCAGGTCATAGGACACTAATTCAATGCACAGTTTTCTAGTACAAAACATACTTTTCAAATCATAAATTTTGATATACAAAACTAGAAACTTACCAATAAAGGGTTTAATCCATTTTATTAAACCATCATTTTTAAAGGACCTTAGGTAGTTAACTCTACAATACCTTATTTTATACATCGAAGGTTATATATAATTAATATCCAATAGGTAGTTGGATGTGTGCCTTCGGCCTCATTCCTTGTTCCTTGTTTGGTTGTGGGCTCAGGGCAGATTCACGCAACTAACTATCTCTTCGATATTAGATTATATATAACTAGTATAAACTAAGTGACATAGAAGGAACCACTCTGGTTACTATTTTATTATAAGAAATAAGGGTTTTCTTAAAGAATCTTTTCATAAATTATAAAGGAACTATTACAGTTAACTCCGTGAGTATCAAGGGAATACACCAGGGTTATATACAACAAGGATCTAACAACCAATGGGATGTGTGTCATCCTCCTCATTCCCTGTTCCTTATTTGGTTGTGGGATTAGGGCAGATACACACAATTGATTGCTTGTTTACTCTGAGTTTTATATAACTTGTATCCATTTAGTACTCACAGAAAGGATTGTAGAGTCATTTTTACTTATCTTTCATCAAAGCAGGAAATATAGGATTTTCTGGAGGAACAGGCGAACCTTTCTAAACATAACTTACAACTTACTACATTTTTCAACTACATTTTACAACAACTTTCTAAACCTTACTTACATCACTAAAATCTTATGAACTCACCAAGCTTAATTGCTGATAAACTCTTTCAAATAACTTGTATTCTCAAGAAACTAGTAGACAGGTAGCTGGGAATTTAGAAGATGGAGCAGTATAGCTCCAAGTCTTGTTTTGTTATTTGTTTATGTATTCTATGTTTTGTGAACACACACCTTGTAAACACTTTCTTTCTAATGAAATGGTTGTTCATTAGTTTTCTTCCTATGATGCATGTATTGTGATACTAAACATGACGTCATCCACCCCTGAACATTTTCGCCATTCCGGTTTTGGGGTGTGACATGTTCGGTTTGTGGGAAGTGTGAATCCTAGAGAGAGAATCTAGGAAGTGTGGTTATATGCACATGGCTAGATGTATGTATGCATGTGAGGAGTTTAGAGAAGTGATGCAAAGCGACTTGGGATTCTTGGATCATTCCTTCGGACATGTATGGATAAGTGTGGAAAGTACTATTGGGCCCAGTAAGGCAAGCCAGACTTATGTTGTAGGATCATGAGCAAGCTAGAATGGGTTGTGAGCCAGAAGGAAAGCCAGACCCATCTTGTAGGGTCAGGGGTAATCCATTTTGTTAGTTGTAAACCCAATATGCATGTTGGTATATGTTTGTGTGGTGGTAATTTCGGGGAACTCATTAAGCTTCGTGCTTACAGTTTTAGTTTATTGTTTTAGGTACTTTAGATGATTGTGGCAAGGCGGAGGCATGATCGTGCACATCCTTATTTTATGTTATTGGATTCTAGGATACTCTGATTTATGAATTTTACTTTTGAAACAATGTTTTTGTAAACAATTATTGTCTTGGAAAAATGAAAATTTTACTCTGATTTTTGGGATGTTACAAGTTGGTATCAGAGTCTTGGTTTGAGTGAATTGGATGAGCACTCATATGAATCCAATCATGAGCTAAGGATCTATAAAAGTTTTCAAAATTGTTTTCAAAACTGTTTTCAAAATTGTTCCAATGTTGTTTTCAAAATTCTTTTCCAAAGTGTTTTCAAAGGTAAACAAAGAAGGATAAGATGTGTACGATCAGCCGAAGCAAGAAAGTGTTCCCCAAAATACCCACACTGTTATTTGCTTATGATGATTGTGATAGAACTGCATGCTACTAGTAGGATTGGGATCTTTAGGAATTGCATGCTAGAATTTCCTGATGTATGATGCTCGATAGCCTAGGAGAATTTCTTATATGCTAGATGAAATTGACATCATTACTATAATTGCTTAGTGTTTGCAATGTAGTTGTACATAACAAAGATTCTATAGGCTGAGAATGCTTCATTTAGATTTATGTTATGTTTTTCTCTTATTAAGGGCTTAGAATAGAGTCAAGTATTCGATTCTCTATGGGATCCAACATTATGTATGATTAGTAGGCACGAGTGGTTGTAAGGTTGGTGGAAGTTTCATTAGTGGGTGCAGTTCATAGTAGGTTAGCATGAGGAATGATTAGCAACTCTTGAGAGAGTGAGGAAAGGATAAATATGTATCCTAGATGCTTGGGCCTAGAGGTCAGGAATTTCATATGAGGATCTTCCTGATTTTTATTGTGTCTTAATGCCAGTCGACTCCACTGGTCAAATGATTCTTGCTTTGTGCTTTATAGGACTCATATTGATGTGGGTTAACTGTCAAATAAATACATTAAAGTACATGATATGAATTTTAAATAATCTTAAAGTGAGGGATTTGGTCCTATTACGCAGCTCTTGTCCGAGTCTAACCGTTTTAGGGTTGAGTATTTTAGTCTAAAGATTATTTAAGTTTTGTTGCATGTAATTGTATTCATGAAGTGGTTAGCTGACATTAATAGGGGTTCTTTAGCAGCTGATAGCAGGGGAAATGGGAATACGAGGAGAGCCTAGGAATTGCTTTATTGTGGTTGCTACGTTGTTTATCTGGTGTTGGAAGTACTATTATGAGTAGGTAACTTAGAGGACATGGGATGATTCTTATGGAAAGTATGGATAGGTGTGGAAGGTAGTATTGTGTCCGTACTACTGGAAGCACATTATCAAAACTCTAATCAAGGAAGTCACAAGGATTCTAAGGAGCTGGTTGACGGTAGATAGCATGGTTGGATAACAATGACTCTTGGTAATGTTTTTGTAGCTATCAATCTTTTTGTTATGGTTGTTCTGGCAAGGGATGAATCTATTAATTGTTAGGGATTTAGTGGCCATGTTAGTTTTTGTTTGAATGGTGCAGACCTAGGTGAGTTAGTTGATTTTGAGGTCTCGGGAGCCATGCTCAAGTAGTGTCAGTTGTGTTGCGGGACTCAAGAAGGAAGCAGTTATGGTGAACAGATTGAGAATTTCAGTTGGAGGATAAGTGATTGGCAGATGGATTGGAATGTCACTATTTATGGAAAGGGTTATGTCCTAGTTTTCTGAGTTTGGAGAAGGAGTGAGCTGGCATGTGACTTTCAAAGTTGGGATGTTAACCCAACATGGGGCTAGTTGGTTGCGGTATTTGGCAACAGTATGACAGCATGGGAATGCAGATGAGGATTGTTGTGGTATGGATAGCTCATGATGAGACCAAAGGTCTGCTTCTTGGGATATAGGTAGGTCAAGTGCTAGCTGATGGTTTTAGGCGAATTAGGAGCCACAAGTTTTGTTGTCTCTGATGTATCCCAATGATGTTATATATATATATATATATATATATATATATATATATATATATATATATATATATATATATATATATATATAAATTGTTCAAGTTTTAAATTTATAAAACTGAATTTATCGCAATCGAACTAACACATACACTAGGAAATGAACCTAATAGTGTAATTGTATAGTTGTGATAAGGATAGGTGTCAAACACAAGGGGAACGGTGGTGGATTAAATTAGAATGTTTGATTATATGTTACACAGAACACGTAAGTAATAAGAAGAGTTTTATTAAATACTTTAAATACCACTTAACATCAAATATTGATAAACTGATTGGAAGAAAATTTTCTTTATGTACTTTGGTTTGGATAAATTACATCTAAAATTAATGGCTAACTACTGATACAATGGATATTTATTCATTTTCATCAATTCCAAATATGACTAGTGTCATGGTCATGACTATCAATCCTTTGATTTCAACATAACTGTTAATTTATTGGTTAGGTGAACAAACAATCTTGCAAATTAGTATTCATTTTGTATTAAGCAATATTTTATCTTATTTAACCCTAATGGTCATAAGAGTTAAATCATGTAGTGAATGGTTATTCTACTCATGCACACACATTAAAGTTCATTACTTTATTCCCTAACCTTAGGTTTTGGCCAAAACTCTAGTCATAATCACCAATGGTCACTGGACAACTATGCTTCAAATTAACAGAGTTAGATAGCCATCTAAACTCTTATTAATTCAGAAATAGAGAACAAAGTAACAATCTTTAACACATATGGATATTCAATCAAACTTGACAAAATAATTTAAACACGAATAAACAATCCGAATAGCAATTAATCCACAAATTCATAGATTCATCGAATCATAAACACAAAGTAAAAGGTTTTAATACCCATCTCAGAAACTAAATACATATAGAATCATATTGAAATGAAATTCTTGGTCGGAACAACGTACCACATGATTACCGACATGAATCTGTTTTCCAATCCTTCAGATCTTCGCTCTTGTCAGCTTAACGGTCTTTTAGTTGCCTTCTAGACCCTCAAAATGGCTTCTTAGGGGTTTATAATCATAGGAATCGATCTAGGCTTTAAGATATATCATTAGGGCTAATTTTAGGCTCTATTTATAGGTTTCAGTATCAAAACGGCATGGTTGATAGCCAACACACTGTGTTCTTCATTAAAATCATGTATTCTGCAACTCAACGTCAAGAATCGTGTAGATTCCATTCACCATGGCGTGTTTGTGCTCACCACATCGTGTTTGTTGGGAATCAACATTTTCTCAAAACACTTAAGTCGTCCGAAATTATTTCTAGTTTTCAGAACATTCTGAATCTCATCAATTAGATATATGAGTCATGAGATATGGCCAAAACACTGACAAGGGGTCAAGTTGTCCAACAACATCCTTCTTTGTCTTCTTTTTTGCTTTATCTCCCGTTTTCCTGCTTCCAGCTCCTCGTATGCTTCCTTTCTGTCCAGAGTATGTATTCGCTATAAAAAAACATATTTCAAACATGAAAAGTACCTTTTTTCTAGAATTAACACATAATGTAGCATAAAATATAAAGATAATCTATGAAATATATAAGTAAATAAGCACACATCAAAATACCCAACACTTGACTTTTTCTTGCCCCCAAGCAAAACTGAAGTTTAACATACCAATACCGCACAAAACAATCCAAATTGAACCCAACCATTATGCCAAGACAACAATTCATGTATTTGTGTCTAAATTTTCCTAAGAACCTCCCTAATCCTAAATACTCACCATCTTCATAAACATTTGCCCACTTCTTTTGAACAACACTCATTTTATTGATCCCTCCAAATCCGTCCCAATAGATCTTTCTTAACCTCAAGGTATATTTGGTTAAACCCCCAAGCATATATATGAAAAATAACCTAATAAATAAAATTACAAATAAATAAAAATAACTTAACAACTTTTGCCTTTGAACCTTTGATAATTTGGAGCTTTTCTTCGTCTTCATAACTTTGTAGATTCTTTCAAACTTTGCAATTTTTTTTCTTTTCAACTTTTTGTTTCTCACTTTTTCACTCAAAACTATAAAATCCTAACAGAAAATATTCTTAAGTAGAGGGATTTACCTCCAACCTTTATTGACTAGATGCAACAGTCTCATGTGCAATGACTACTTAAGCTCTCCTAGATACATTTCTAGTAAACGATGCTAAATATATTACGACCCTCAAACTAAGCAGGGTTGTATTTTTATTCCACGATTTCACTAAGATAAGGAGGCCACAAATACATTATAACATAAGTTGGCTCAACTAAACGTATAGGTTCGCATTGAGTCATCCCACACAATACTAGCATTGAATCCTAATAATGAAAATTGCTTTTGATTTTACCTTAATTTCAAGAATTAACCTAGCAATTTTTTTTCACGATGATGCAATTTTTCAAAACAATCATACTTCAATTACAATAATGTAACCAACCCCGTACTCCACACTCATGCAATGTCCCTATTGCATGTTGTGCAAAATAATTAACAATAAGTAAAAAGGGAGAAAAAAAAAAAGGAACAGACTCCCCTATGATAAAATGGCGAGGTTGAGCTTTCTTCTTTTTTCCCTCTTCAGCTGACTATGACGTGGG
Organism: Lactuca saligna; assembly: GCF_052625555.1. NCBI lineage: Eukaryota > Viridiplantae > Streptophyta > Magnoliopsida > Asterales > Asteraceae > Lactuca > Lactuca saligna. The sequence goes on from NC_136420.1 coordinate 175,362,477, forward strand.
AACAGTTCATCCACACCTTGGTTGTCATTCGTCTCGTATGGTTCACATCTCGTAACACAACTGGAAATAGTTCTTTTGTAATTCTCATGGAATGGACTCAAGAATTCTAGAAAACGTCTACCTTAAGTATGTATGAAGCAATGACTTGAAAATGTTGCATGAGCCTTCACCACATCGTGTTTATATGACAACACGGTGTATTTCTATTGACCAAATGAAGGATCATGTATTTTGACCTCACCACACCATGTTTATTTTTTATTACCACGTTTTTTTATGGTGATTTCGTCACTGAGGTGTTTCTGCCCAACCACCGATTCTTTGAATAAAAAGGGTACTAGTGCAATACACCTTTCTAAATCTTCTGTAAATGCTTCCCATATCCTACCCACACTTATCCAAAAACATAGTCTTCAATTGTAATCTTCAAAAATCTCTCAGCTTCTTCTCGTGACAAATCAGCATTAGACCTCAATTGTTGAAATTTCTGAAAGCATCCGAAGGACAAAAAATTCTGCAAAGATCTAAAACATCAAGAGCATCAACATGGAAAACAAAATTTAAACAAACTAAAAATAAAAATAAACACTCACTAAAATGAATAAATAAAAATAGCAAACCAAAATAACTAAAAAATGATATCACAGTCACTCATCTTCGTCGAAATCAAGCTACAATTGTTGATTAAATCTCTTGCATGCAATAGGTGGTTTGTGAAAACAAAAACTTTCGGGACTCGTTAGGCTATTTCCTTTGTTTTCTTCGCACCATTAATTAATAATTAGAACAAGAGTTGACCCAACTAGTCAATAGTAGCAAGAGTTTGGTCTTCAACTTAACCACCACAATACGCCTTGCTATACTACACCTCATGGATGGAGTTGGACAAATCACCAAAGTAGTAGACTAAACAAGTCAACAATTTCATAATCGTTTGCTATCTAAAAACCATGCAAACCAAAATAACTAAAAAAATGATATCACGGTCACTCGTCTTCATCGAAATCAAGCTACAATTGTTGATTAAATCCCTTGCATGCAATAGGTGGTTTGTGAAAACAAAAACTTTCGGGACTCGTTAGGCTATTTCCTTTGTTTTCTTTGCACCATTAATTAATAATTAGAACAAGAGTTGACCCAACTAGTCAATAGTAGCAAGATTTTTGTCTTCAACTTAACCACCACAATACGCCTTGCTATACTACACCTCATGGATTGAGTTGGACAAATCACCAGAGTAGTAGACTAAACAAGTCAACAATTTCGAAATCGTTTGCTATCTAAAAACCATGCAAAAAGTAAAACCAAGCAATGTGTATGATAACGAATTCCTGCAAATAACAACAAAAACCTTCCCAACATATGACATGATATCAACAAAATTAAAAATAAAAATTAAAATATTAAAATTAAAAACAAATAATGAATAATCAAACAAACTAAATTAATTGAAAACCGTTCCCCAGAAAGAAAATAAAATAAAATAACTAAAAATAATAATGAATAATCAAACAAACCAAATTAATTGAAAATCGTTCCCCGGCAACGGCGCCAAAGAATGGTCATTCTACTCATGCACACACATTAAAGTCCATTACTTTATTCCCCAACCCCTAGGTTTTGGTCAAAACTCCAATTATAATCACCAATAGTAAGTGGACAACTATGCTTCAAATTAACACGGCTAGATGGTCATCTAAACTCTTATTAATTCAACAATATAGAAAAAAGTAACAATATTTAACATATATGGATCTTCAATCAAACTTGACAAAATAAATTAAACACGAATAAACAATCCAAATAGCAATTAATCTGCAAATTCAAGGATTCATCCAATCAAAAACACAAAGTAAAAGGTTTTAATACCCAAATTAGAAGGTAAATACATATAGAATCATATGGAAATGCAATTCTTGGTTGGAACATTGAACCACATGATTACCAGCATAAATACGCTCTCTAATCCTTCAGATCTTCGCTCCTATCAGCTTAACGTCCTTCTGGCCGCCTTCTAGACCCTCAAAACGACTTCTTGGGGGGTTTAAGATTATACATTAGGGTTACTTTCCATCTCTATTTTATATTTTTAGCGTCAACACGGCGTGTTTGATAGCCAACATGTCATGTTCTTCATTCAACTGTATTCTCCAAGTCAACATCAAGAATCGCGAAGATTCCATTTTCCACTGCGTGTTTGTTGAGAATCAACATTTCTCAAAACACGAAAGTCGTCCAAAATTATTTCTATTTTTTAAAACATTTTGAATCTCATCAATCAGAGTTACGAGTCATGAGAAATGGGCAAAACACTGACGAGGGGTCACATTGTCCAACAACATCCTTCTTTGTCTTCTTTTTGCTTTATCTCCTGTTTTTCTGCTTCCAGCTAATCGGATGCTTCCTTTTTGTCTGGAGCATGTCTTTTTTCCTAGAATTAACACATAATGTAACATAAAATATAAATATAATGTATGAATTCTAACTAAATAAGCACACATCACCCGACTATGAAAATGATGCCTTTTCATATTTATGAACGATTCTTGCGATGAATTGACGGTTGGTATTACAGGTGAGGAATGTATGTTTTTGGAATGTAATTTGGTGTTTTGTTTATGCATTTTTATGAAATCCTTAATGTTCAAGGTGGTTATGATTGGAAATTTCTAAGGTCTTTATCTAAGATTCAAAATCTATTTGTGTTTGATTGGTCCTTATCTGGAAGATCATCTTGTGTGTGTTATACATTCCAAGATTCAGGAATGATTTGTACCTGGTTGAATTGGTTTGAGATATGGTTTGGTTGCAACACTAGTAAGTGGTAGTTTGAACCCTAAGTGGGGGAGAACTAGGTATTTTTTTTGGAGGATCATCGATCTGTTCAAGTTGTGGTGTCGGAAGAATGGTTCATAGGGATCTACGGTGAGGGTATGCGGGAGTTTGCTTAAATGTTTAGTTAAGTCAGGGGTATACAGAAAGTATCTATCAGAAATATGTGTTCAAGAAATACAAAAGTTTTCTCGCAACAGGAAGTAGTTGGTCAAGGAGATCGTTATAGCCATTGGTTCCTTTTGGGATGCCAATGAGTAGATGAAGATGCGCTTAGATCACTCAAGTTGAGTATCGGTTGTTGAGGGATTTGTTAGCTCGTTGTATGGATGGTTATTTATAGTCAAGATTGGGCAGTTGTTGATCGGTAAATCAGTTTCAGAGATGGGTATGTTCAGCTCTGCGTGGGGTGTCAATGCATACTCAATCATTGGTCATTATTTTCATCGTCAAAGCAGAGGTTCTTCAAAAGTTTTGAGTTGTATCAGTTGAAGTTCAATGGATTCATCAACCTATCTTCAAGTTTGGCTCGAGTTTAGAAGATGTCCTTGGTTATTGGGAGTCTAGAATTTGGGACAGTGTTGTTCAGTTTTCCATAAGGGACATTAGATCTGCATAGAATCTAATTGTTGCCATGTCGTGATGGAAGGGTTGGTATTTGGATGGATCCGACCAGAGTTTTAGCAATATTTCTGTTTCTGGATAACTTTAAAAGTTTTATCGAGATAGTTTTGTATTGACGGGTTTTATTCAGTCTCAATCAAGGTATGGGATGTTGTTTCGATTATTCATGAGGATGTTTTATATTAATGATTGAGGTTCATCATTTCGTTAGATCTCTGGTACTTCACCCTTTAGGTAAGTTATAGGTTCCCTTATGGGTGTGTCTTGTGGTAAGTTCATTAGATAATGTCGTGAGGGGTGTATATGGGTTGGATAAGATATCAATGCAGCACATGGTTTTAATTATATGAATGCTTCTTGCTTGGGTTATAGCCTTCGAATTGTAACAAGAGTGCGACCGTATATCCCATTCTCAGGTCGTGTGCGACCATGTTTTCATCGGATTTTGCGTTGGTGGCAACATGTACTGTGAAAGGAATTATGCATGGTAAAAAAGTACATCATTGTTGTGTTTAATTAGCATTGAGAGGCACATTGATTAGGTTCCTAAAAGGATATGGAATAAGGTTGAGTATCTTTAGGCCCCCGTGGTGTTGGTCGTAAGTTTTCAGGTGAGTGATAAAATAACGACAAGATCGGTGTGATACTACGAGCAATCTAGACATAGGCTGAGGGTTGGGAAAGGAATTCCAGACTCATGTTGTGGGCTCGGAGTCAATCCAGACTTATGTTGAGGACCTTATAGGAGTAATCAAGACATATTTTATGGTCCTAGTGAACATGATTATTTATTTCATTTTGCGTGTGGTATTTTCGGTGTTAGTGCATTATTGGAAAATGGGAGACTCATTGGCCAGCTGATTTGGATCATGTGGGTAGTTAAAGGTTGTTGGGAGTAATAGTTACGCATTAGAAATCCCTTGAGAAGTGTTTGCATTATGAACCCCATTTTCTTGCAGGTTGTTTAATAGGAGTTTGGTTACCATGGTTGGGTATTGGTTATGGAATCTTGAGTCATGAAGTTCATTGTAGATATCTTGAGTGTTTTGTTAGGTGGATGTAGACTTGAGCTGATGAGGGATTCTGATGCAACATGTCGTACTTTATTACAACGAATTTCATCACCAAGTTACCTCAGACAACCAAAGTATTTGATTCTATTTGGGTTATAGTGGATCAGGGTAAGACTGAGTATTGTTAGTGGATAGCTGAGATGGCATGTCGGAGAAGAGTATGAGCATGTTCTAGTTTTGTATGTGATCGCTTGGTTTTCCTTGAGTTGGTACATTTCAAAGGGTTATCTTGTCGGCGGCCGGGCAAGAGTTTCGTGTTTTGTTGTTCCATAGGGCAGCATCTGGTTGAGAGGGTCTCGGACCGATCAAATCTATGGATTTTCAATCAGCTTGGTTACTGAGAAGGATGGTCTAGCCTTGTCTGCTAGCTGGGTAAGATTTTCCACCATTGCGTCGGTGTGCAAGGGTGTGAGATATGTCATGTGTATGGTGTTGGATTAAGTGTCTGGGCCCATAATTATAACTTGTATATACTTGAATTGATAGTAGTACAGTCCTTTTGGATTGCCCTCAAACCTAGCAATTGGATAGGATGATTTTGAGAGAGAAAGAGAGAGAGAGAGAGAGAGAGAGAGAGAGAGAGAGAGAGTGAGTGAGAGAGAGAGAGAGAGAGATTAATTTATTATGTGATTAATAAATTGAAATAAATAGTTTATTAATATATTATAAAAATACTCTATTAATTAGAAAATGTATTATTTAATTAATAACTAATCAGAAATTAATTTGAATTAATTTCAGGATTAATTTAATTAATTAAAAGTGCAGGGTCTAAAATGCAATTGTTCAATTGTTGAACAAAAGGCTTTTGAACCTTGCACATAGGTGGTGGATAGTTTTAGGAGGATATTCTAGGGTTTCTAGAATATCCCAAGTGGATAATTAAGTAATGAGATAAATACAAGATTTGAAATATTAATTTAATATTCAAATCAGGGTTATCTAGGGTTTCCTTGTGTCACTATATAAGGACTCTTAGGCCTTAGACTTTTGTCCACTCCATTCCTTAGAGAGATAGCCGAAAATCCTCCCCCTCCCCCACCCCCCCCCCCCCTCCTCTCACTATATTCTTCCTTCTTGCTAGCTTAGGTGTGAACCAGTATAGGCACGAGAATTGTGGTGCTTGCTTCCAAAGGTTCTACAAGTCAAGGATTATTTTTATTTACCATCATAACAATATTATATGTAATCCTAAACCCTTTATTGTGTTTTTTGAAAGTTACCTAGGGTTTCTCGGGTTTCGTGTTTGATGTTCTTAGTTATAGGTTCAATAGTGAAAACATAGATCCTTAGGTTGCATGTGAACTTAAGGATTTTAAGTTTATTTATTTTGCCTAAATCCTATCAGCGGTATCAGAGCGTTTGGTTTGTTTTCAATTGAATAGCTATAATTTTTGGATTAGATCAATTAGGGTTTATTGAAATTAAACCCTACAAGGCCAAAAATTTCAACTAGGGTTAGGGTTTTTCTAAACCCTAGCCCATCCCCTTAGATTTCGAAATTAGGGTTAGGGTTTTGAAACCCTAACCTTCCTCCCCAAGTTTTCGAAAATGGTAAGGTTGTTTGGATTCCTATTTTAGATAATTGTTAGTTTAATTTGATTAAAATGGATAATTATAAAATTGGATAATTCCTACACCCTAATATTTGAAAATTAAAGGGTTAGGATTAGGATTAAATTATTTTGATTTAATATGTTCTATTAATAGATAAGTATTAAATCAATATTTGGTTTATTTTAAATTTAAATTAGTTGATTATTAATTTTCGAAATAATTTTTTTAATAAACCTAGTATTTTGAAAAGTTTAAAATACACCTTATATATTATTATTAATTGTTAATATATTATATGTATAAGAATCAATCAGTCAAATCACTAATATGCCTCATTCATGAAGCTAGTCTATAAGGGGGTATAAGGAAACTACCTATAAAATGGTAGTTGGATGGGTGTTTACTCTCACCCACTACTTCCTTGATTGGTGGAGGGTCGTTAACAGAACGAATTTGATAGGACAACTAAATATCATTAAAAGTATAATGATATTAAAAAGTACTACAACCTTCTACTAAAACTCCAAATCTAGTTATTTTAGGAAAAATGTGAATGGGTATCTCATAAATTATCATTATTGATGGAGCGTGTGGTTAACCAGCACACTTATAGGGACTAATAAAGAGTTGTAATGGGTATCTCATAAATTATCATTATTGATGGAGCGTGTGTAGTTTACCAACACATCAATTGGGATGATAAATGACAATGAGGTTACCAATCACATTTGCATGGTTATTCACATCTTGTTTGTGCTCATCGGTATCGCAGTCAAAAATAGAAGAGCATAATCTAAGATTAAATATGCATTGAATTGTTTCAATGAATCTCAAAATACCTAGGAATTTCACTTAATTTCGTTATTTTCTGGTGAAATTGGTAAATCGTCATTTACCTACCTTTATAAAATTGACAATTAGATTACGGCGTCACTTTTCTAAGTTATGAATTATATAGTTGGGTCCTAGCCTTACTATTTTATTTGTGGTTACTATTTTAGGGATTATTCATATCTATATAAAACTACATTCTTGTTATATATTTCTACTCCAACTGATGCTTCTGCTTCCTCCTCATCCAACCACCATAACTTCTCCTTGCTCTCTATCTACTCCGAAGTCATATTGGATGGTTCCAATTACAATGATTGGATGCAGAATATAAAGATGGCCTTTTGATTTGAGAACAAAGAGTATGTTCTTGAGAAAAAACTTAATGAAATCGACGAAGAGAAGGCCACTCCTGAAGAATGCCGCCAACAAGAAACAGTATGATGATGCGACAAAAGTTGCTTGCATCATGGTCGCCACTATGACCCTTGAATTTCAGAGATTTTATGAGGACTAATGGCCTTGTTTAGGTGACTAGTGGAGCTGATACTCGGATTAGTGTCCTATCTAGCTATCTATTCAAACTGAGAGGTGACTTATCCTCACTATACTTGTGGGTCGAAGGCACGAATACTATCCCAGTAGGTTGTGTATCCTAATATAGAGGATGTAGTTTTGTTGTAGTGATATGTTAGATTTGTCTCCTGGTGTATAAGATGTTATCCGGTGGTGATCTATAGATCTACCTGTTTTTCTGACTAGTTATAAGATTATTTGTTTGTTGGATACATGTTATTTGATATGTATATGTCGATATGGTATGCTTTGGTTGAGGCAATCCTACTCTATGTGGATGCTAACAAACCGGGGAGCAAGCCAGACATAAGTTGTGGGCTAGTAAGGCAAGCTAGACTTATGTTGTGGACTTGGGAGCAATCCATACCTAAGATGTGGGCCAGTAAGGCAAGCCAGACTTATGTTGTAGGCTCAGGAGCAAGCCAGACATGACTTGTGGTCCGAAAAGCAAGCCAGACTCATGTTGTTGGGGTAATCCAGTTTGTTAATTGTGGACCCAATACACATGTTGTTTTATGTTTGCATGGTAGTATTTTATGGGAACTCACTAAGCTTCTTGCTTATGGTTTTAGTTTATTGTTTCAAGTACTTCAGATGTTCATGGCAAGGCGAAGGCGTAATCATACACATCCTTCGGATTTTATGTTATTGGATTCTGTAATACTCTGATTTATGAATTTTACTTTTGAAACAATGTTTTTGTATACAATTATTGTCTTGGTGTTGTTTTGGAAAAATGAAAATTTTACTCTGATTTTTGGGATGTTATGCTTGAGCTTTAGTTTGCTAGATATTTTATTTTGAACATATATGTCCCTTTTGGTACTTATGAGCTTGTGCTTTCAAATAGAGTGAACCCCATCACCTCTTGAGCTTATTTTCACACCTCATAATCTAGTTGGACTAGGAAAATTTGTATCTTGATCTTACTCTTAAAGTCATGCATTTTTTGGGAAGGTTTTATGTTATTATGGACTTAGGGCTTAGGATCTTGTATTGTAGTAAGGTCCTACTAATAAAGTTGAAAACTTTATCCATTAAGTCAGTATGAATGATTATATATCATGTATTGAGCCTTTATCTGCAAGGATTAAGCTCTTAATGAAGATTTAAAGGAAATGGTCAGTTACCACAATGTGGCTAAGGTATGGCCACGATGTGGTGAAGTCATGATCCACAACCATTTTGTCTTGGCAATCCCATAATGTGGCCAAGGAATGCCCACGACATGGCATTGACTTGGAATTTTGTTAGCTGTTGAATTTTGACCAATTTGAATTTAAGGTCAAACTTAGAGGATTTAGGTTGTTGATTATGGAAGTATCTCTTTTGGTATTAGCCAGTACACATGATTGAGAAGTGCAAGGTGTAAGAGTGTTGTTGTGTTTCTTCGATTCTTCAGATCATGTGATTTTCTCATTATGTCACATACCCTAATGTACATCCTTTGCATGTTAGGATAGAGGTACTATTATAGTACAAGTATGTAGTGGCTAGGATAACTCTTTTGTATGTATGTTCCGTTTACGATACACAGTGTCTTAGTATGCTATATTGGTTGGGTCTTATCTGTTGAGCGTATGGTATTGTTAGGAGTTATGATTTGTAACAACGTAAATTTTCAAAACAATTTTTCATTTTTAAAACATATATTTACTTATAAAATAATTTCAAAACATAATGTATCAAATGTTATCATCACAAAACATATCTTAGAATCTCAAAACTTAAACTCCATGAGTATTTACGAATCATGTCGGCGCCTTCCCGCGATCATCGCTAGTACCTGAAACACATAACACCACAATTGTAAGCGTAAATGCTTAGTGAGTTCCCCAAAATACCATATACAACACATATGCCTTTCCAGGCCATAACTCTGTGAGATCTTCCGATCTAGGTGTGTCAGGGGACTTACGTCCCGAATTCCGGTAGACCTTCCGGTCCTACCCGTATTGACCTTCCGGTCCGTAACCTCCTGACCTTCCGGTCCATGTCATCTTGGCCTTCCGGTCCTTATCATACATAACGTACATAACACATACATATCACACAACAGCATATAGCACATACATCTCATAGCATACAAGACCTTCCGGTCACACATATGTACCTTTCCAGGTACAATATAGTGAGAACACTCACCTCGGATATCTCGAATAATCTCGCACACGTATGCACTGATCTAGCCTCCACCTAAACACATAAACAATTATCTAGAATCAATAACGGCTATCCAGGCTAGACTAGTGTGACATCCCCAAAATCACGGCCAGAAAAGACCGATTTTGTTTATGCTTTATAAAAATCAGAGTAGTTCATTTTATAAAAAGGTTGCGGAATTTGTTCCCAGAAAAACATGGTAAATACGTTATTAAAACATTTTCGAAGAAACGTATTTATTTCATTTTAAAACGTTTGGGATGTCATCGTTAATACAGGAACATAAGCATAAACAAAACTTACAATTATTCACACTAGTGGTCTACATCTCTTTAAATCTCTCAGTGTAATGTCACTTCATATCAACACCTGTGATATAAATAAACTGAGTGGGTCGGGTTGGGAAACCTGGTGAGTACATAGGGATTTCAATCCCACAATGTTATACCATATATATAGTTTAAAATTCACAAAATATACAATTTCACCATACATATATATAAACAACTCTTATCCCACCCCGTCGATCCTCGCAACGAGGCTATCCATACTCTCGGACCTAAGATTAGTCGTTTTACCTACTCCATACTCTCGGATCAGAAATGAACGAATTTACCAAATCCATACTCTCGGACTAGGGACGAATGACTAATCCATACTCTCGGATTAAAGATGAATGATTATGCCTAATCCATACTCTCGGACTAGGGACAATAGCTAATCCATACTCTCGGATTAACGAATGATTATGCCTAATCCATATTCTTGGACTAGGGACAATGACTATGTCTAATCCATACTCCCGGATAAGTGACATATACTAACTTCTATTATCTGAGTTTAACTCACTTGTACTCGTAAGAATATACTACCCAATATTCCTCATATTTAATTTAGGTCTACTCTTTATCCTAAATTATCAAATATAATCAGGTATGTTCTTTAACACGAATTTCAAGCAACATCAATTAACTCGCACATAAACATATAATTAATATTTCAATCAATACTTGTATTAAAATCATGTTCATGAAAGGGACTATGCACTCACCTGAGAAGGTGGTGACTCGGTACTCGGACAGCGCTTCGTTTACTTTAAAATAATTTCCTTCGACGAAACCTAGTATTATCACCAATAGATTTTAGTCTATTATTCGTCGAGACTAATTAATAGTCTAGCTATTATTACTATTATATAATCGTTAAAAAAATACTTATATAACCCATAATAATAGCCCAAGTATTTATTATATGTTCTTAATAACGTTAATATAATTAAATAAAAACTATATTAAAAATAGCGTAGCCGTAGCTCACTTACAGCGGATTTTATAGAAAACCAGGCTTTGCTTGGAGCAGCGTTTCCGAGCCGGAAACCTCTTCTTCTCGGAGCCGTCGAGCACTCCGGGGCTTCCGCCTCGTGCTAGGGAGGTTCCCTAGGCTTTTCGGGGGATTTCGGGGCTAGAAAGAGGTTCTAGAGAGAGAGTAAAGAGAAGAAAGAATGGGAAAGGTGTGAAGAAAATGAGGGTGGGAGAGGTGGTATTTATAGGGTGAAAATGGCTGAACTTGGTGCCACATGTCACCATCTAGTGGCAAGACTTGGGGAGAAAGCAATGGCCAAGATTGTGCCACATCACCCATTTTCGCACAACACACTTCCGACTTCTAAAATCTGTAACTTTCACATACGACCTCCGTTTTTTACGTTCTTTATATCCACGCGTAGGTAAAAATAATATCTACAACTTTCATTTTGACTCCGTCGGCTAATTCTCGACCGATCTTAAATTTAACAGTACGAGGCGTTTAGACTGTTAAATGGCCGCGAAGAATTCGTAACTCCTTCATACGGACTCCGTTTTCGTCTGTCTTTTTACCGTTGAGTTCCTATTAATGAGATCTTCAACTCTCATTTATTTCACGTAAGCCAAAAACCGCTCGAACTAAAATTCGAGTTTCGTGCTGTACACTGCTAAGCCGAATCTTAGAAAAATCATAACTTCCTCATACGAAGTCAGATTTGGGCGTTCTTTTTATCAACGCTCTTAGTTTAACATATTCTACGACTTTTGTTTAGATTGCTAAGGCTAAAAAGTCTTCTATCGTAAATTCACTATTTACGTCTTCCGGTGTCGTGCCGGTTTTGCCGTAAAACTTCGGCGGGCCATAACTTCTTCGTTATAACTCGGATTTCGGCGTTCTTTATATGTACGGAAACCTTGTGACATAATCTAAAACTTGGTTAAGACTATTCATTCTAAATAATCTTTTGTCGAAAAGTCATGTTTGACCCCTATTGCCTCTAAATTGACTAGCCCGGATCTGCGGGCGTTACAATTATCTCCCCCTTAGGATGATTACGTCCCGGAATCATCAACGAAACAAGGAACTTATAATGACTCCATACGTCATCTCTTCATCCTAGGTGATAATTATAACTTCTTTATTCCTTCAAGTCTATCTCTTAGACTTATTGACTGTAAGCAGTACTTGATCGTGCACCTGCTCTCTACCTCAGGCTAGACTTCAAATTATGACCTATCATCATGTGATGCAAGTTTAGACTTAGGTCTCTTAGAGTTAAATTCTAAAATAGACTATGCCTTCTTTCATGTTCTAATGTGATATAATCACACTTTAACATGTAGCGTTTCTGGCTACCAACTTCTTTAACAACGAACGCGATACTTCTATTGATCGCTTTGATTTCAATTGTTTGGTTTAAGTCGGACGCTACATTGAACTTGGTTCCTTGAACCACGCAACATACTAATCATAGTCGGACTCAATTTGGTATGACCACTAGGATCGGAAATCAACAATCTTTTTAGTCATTATCGAAACGATGGTAATGACATACTTGAAAAAATAAAATCAATTACTAGCTTCTTGGTAACCTTGTGACTTTCCCCGATCCAAGTGTGAGTCCTGTGCTTCCGGTAGTATAGGCCTCTACTACCATTCACACCTACTCATACTCATCCCAAGTATTGTCCCGCAGTTTTTTTCCAAGTCACCATACAAGAAAACCATACAACAACTTAACACATCAGATAACAAAACAAAGGTTTTATATTATTTCTTGAAACTGTTACATAGGTGTTCAAGTTCACCCTATACTATGCCTCTAACGGGCTACATCGTGAGGTACTATCTACACGATTACTCCATAACTCGATCCTCGGATGTCAAGCCTTCACTCTTGAATCCTTGCATTGTCATCTGCTTCATCAAGGATCATTTGAAATGCTCTCGCCTTTGGCTTTGGTGGCACATTTAGCTTTGTAGCCCCTTCTCTCTTTGGGCAGTCTTGTTTGAAGTGTCCTTCTTCTCCACACTTAAAGCAGACTTCTCTCTTGGTTGTGCATTCGCTGGCGTAATGACCAGTCTTCCCGCATTTAAAGCATGTCGTATATTTAGAGCATTTCCCGATGTGCTTCTTTCTACACTTGTCACACCATTGCGTTCCTTCTTCAAACTTCGAGAATTTTCTCTTCTCACTGGACCTTGAAGATCCTTCAAACTTTCTCTTCTCGCCAACCTCCATCTTGCTGGAGGCTCTTCCCTTGATCATATCTTCGATAGACTTGGCAGCCCAGATAGCTGCCTCTAGAGTAGGTGCTTGACGCACTGGCACCGTGTACTCCCATGGAAGTCCTTTTGTGTACTTGTTGATTTTCGTCAGCTCATCCGGAACAAGACGCAAGGCGAACTCCATCTTTTCTGTGAAGTTGTTGGTGTATTCATCGATTGACATGCTTCCCTTCTTCAGGGTTAGAAATTGGTTCTCTAGCTCAAGCAGGTTTTGAGCTGAGCAGTACTTTCGTTTGAATTGCACCAGAAATTCTGCCTATGTTAGTTGCAGAGGCTCATTAGGGCTCAGAGTCTTCCCCAAGGTATTCCACCAACGTACAGCGCCTCCTCGAAACTGACGCACTGCAAATGTGGTCTGTAGCTTCCCTCTACAACCACATGTCATGAAGGCTAACTCCATCTCCAAGATCCAATCCATGACCCCGATCGGATCCTCCTTTCCAGTGAAAGTCGATGGCTTGCAAGTCAGAAAATCCTTATACTTGCATCCATTCCTCTCGACCTCGTCATCTTGGTTGTTTTGTCGAACTATTGGTGGGTTGACTTGACCAACAGTCCCACTGTAGTTTCCTTCCTCAGTCTGCCGTTCGTTCAACTCGGGCTGTTCGATCTGAATAGTGCCTTCCTCACGATTTTGCTGGAGCAAACGTCTAGTTTCCTCCATTTGACGATCCAACATCGCTTGGATCATCGCTTGCACTCCGGCCATTGTGACTAGCTCAGCGGCGGCTTCCATCACCGGTATTTGCTCAATCACTGGGGGTTGGTTTCTGTTCCCATTTGCATTCACGTTTCCGCTACGGGTTCTTGCCATCTTGATCTATACACCAAATAAGGTGAATCTAGATCTTTACTTAGGATTGACGGTTAAATCATCCTTATCACTCCGAAACGTTTATATGCTAGTTCTAATATCGTAGTCGTACGTTTAGAATCCTAAACACATAAGGTTTCCAGATCCGGTCGGCAACAGAACATAGATCCGAACAACTAACAGCATATCAGGCACAAGTATTTAGCACATAAAAGCATTTTAGGCATAATTCCTAAAATAAGCTAGTGCTCACACCTCACAATCATCGCTTAGCATTCTAAGTTTAAGTCTAGAAATAAATCCATATTCCTAATTCGCTTAAACTAATGCTCTGATACCAACTGTGACATCCCCAAAATCACGGCCAGAAAAGACCGATTTTGTTTATGCTTTATAAAAATCAGAGTACTTCATTTTATAAAAAGGTTGCGGAATTTGTTCCCAGAAAAACATGGTAAATACGTTATTAAAACATTTTCGAAGAAACGTATTTATTTCATTTTAAAACGTTTGGGATGTCATCGTTAATACAGGAACATAAGCATAAACAAAACTTACAATTATTCACACTAGTGGTCTACATCTCTTTAAATCTCTCAGTGTAATGTCACTTCATATCAACACTTGTGATATAAATAAACTGAGTGGGTCGGGTTGGGAAACCTGGTGAGTACATAGGGATTTCAATCCCACAATGTTATACCATATATATAGTTTAAAATTCACAAAATATACAATTTCACCATACATATATATAAACAACTCTTATCCCACCCCGTCGATCCTCGCAACGAGGCTATCCATACTCTCGGACCTAAGATTAGTCGTTTTACCTACTCCATACTCTCGGATCAGAAATGAACGAATTTACCAAATCCATACTCTCGGACTAGGGACGAATGACTAATCCATACTCTCGGATTAAAGATGAATGATTATGCCTAATCCATACTCTCGGACTAGGGACAATAGCTAATCCATACTCTCGGATTAACGAATGATTATGCCTAATCCATATTCTTGGACTAGGGACAATGACTATGTCTAATCCATACTCCCGGATAAGTGACATATACTAACTTCTATTATCTGAGTTTAACTCACTTGTACTCGTAAGAATATACTACCCAATATTCCTCATATTTAATTTAGGTCTACTCTTTATCCTAAATTATCAAATATAATCAGGTATGTTCTTTAACACGAATTTCAAGCAACATCAATTAACTCGCACATAAACATATAATTAATATTTCAATCAATACTTGTATTAAAATCATGTTCATGAAAGGGACTATGCACTCACCTGAGAAGGTGGTGACTCGGTACTCGGACAGCGCTTCGTTTACTTTAAAATAATTTCCTTCGACGAAACCTAGTATTATCACCAATAGATTTTAGTCTATTATTCGTCGAGACTAATTAATAGTCTAGCTATTATTACTATTATATAAGCGTTAAAAAAATACTTATATAACCCATAATAATAGCCCAAGTATTTATTATATGTTCTTAATAACGTTAATATAATTAAATAAAAACTATATTAAAAATAGCGTAGCCGTAGCTCACTTACAGCGGATTTTATAGAAAACCAGGCTTTGCTTGGAGCAGCGTTTCCGAGCCGGAAACCTCTTCTTCTCGGAGCCGTCGAGCACTCCGGGGCTTCCGCCTCGTGCTAGGGAGGTTCCCTAGGCTTTTCGGGGGATTTCGGGGCTAGAAAGAGGTTCTAGAGAGAGAGTAAAGAGAAGAAAGAATGGGAAAGGTGTGAAGAAAATGAGGGTGGGAGAGGTGGTATTTATAGGGTGAAAATGGCTGAACTTGGTGCCACATGTCACCATCTAGTGGCAAGACTTGGGGAGAAAGCAATGGCCAAGATTGTGCCACATCACCCATTTTCGCACAACACACTTCCGACTTCTAAAATCCGTAACTTTCACATACGACCTCCGTTTTTGACGTTCTTTATATCCACGCGTAGGTAAAAATAATATCTACAACTTTCATTTTGACTCCGTCGGCTAATTCTCGACCGATCTTAAATTTAACAGTACGAGGCGTTTAGACTGTTAAATGGCCGCGAAGAATTCGTAACTCCTTCATACGGACTCCGTTTTCGTCTGTCTTTTTACCGTTGAGTTCCTATTAATGAGATCTTCAACTCTCATTTATTTCACGTAAGCCAAAAACCGCTCGAACTAAAATTCGAGTTTCGGGCTGTACACTGCTAAGCCGAATCTTAGAAAAATCATAACTTCCTCATACGAAGTCAGATTTGGGCGTTCTTTTTATCAACACTCTTATTTTAACATATTCTACAACTTTTGTTTAGATTGCTAAGGCTAAAAAGTCTTCTATCGTAAATTCACTATTTACGTCTTCCGGTGCCGTGCCGGTTTTGCCGTAAAACTTCGGCGGGCCATAACTTCTTCGTTATAACTCGGATTTCGGCGTTCTTTATATGTACGGAAACCTTGTGACATAATCTAAAACTTGGTTAAGATTATTCATTCTAAATAATCTTTTGTCGAAAAGTCATGTTTGACCCCTATTGCCTCTAAATTGACTAGCCCGGATCTGCGGGCGTTACAACTAGTCTCTTTCATGACCTCTAAGAAGGCTAAAAGACCATTTCACCCTTCAAATGGTCCACAAGTCCAATTGTTGACCAAACCCTAAAAGTCGACAAAAGTCAACGGTCAAATTTGACCAGACTCACCGAGTGCAGTCATGTGACTCGGCGAGTCCATGCATGTCCTCTTCGCCCCTGGTCCTCACTCGACTCGTTGAGTCAACTGTACACTCAACGGGTTATCACAGGTCGCGAATCGCGGTGAAACCCGACTCGACTCGTCGAGTCTACTTATGAACTCGACGAGTTTCTTCCATAATCGCACGCAGATGACCTTCTGAGGTCAGATCCTCCTCTCTAATCTATAGATCTGACCTCCCCACGACCAATAACCATGTAAAGGTCGAAACTTGACTCACATGCAATGCACCCAAAGCTTCTTTTGGTGAAATAACCACTAAAATGAATACCTAGGTGCACAACTCAAAAGGGATGGTATAAAGCATAGCTATAGGGACTCTCTGGACCTCTTGAGGTCCAGATCTAAGAATCATTTCACCTTGGGACCTCATCCACTCCAAATTCAAGCCAAAATAATGCATATAGAAACCCTAGATTCAACTAAACATCATAATCAAGAGATTAAGCGCTGATTGATACCTCCAACAGCTTCCTCTGATCAAATGGAAGTATATCCAAGCTCCCCAACTCGCCTAGCTTGTCCTTTCTCCTTTCTTCTTGCTAAAGCACACAAGAAATGGTGGATTAGTCTTCCTCTTGCACCACAAACGATCTCTCTGCTCTCTAGGGTTTCTCAGGGGTGTAGTGGTCGCAAATGAAGGCCATAAAGGCCTTTAAATAGGGTTCAGGCCCTGAGATTTAGGGTTTCACTTTATAGCACGGACTCGCCGAGTCCACGCATCGACTCTTCGAGTCTGGTCATTAATCCGGATAAGAATTCGCAATCCTACTCGGCGAGTCTGAGCGTCTACTTGGCGATTCCCTTCATTTAACTCAAAATAGATAATTAAAATAAGATACCTGGAAATCCGGATGTTACAATTCTCCCCCACTAGAATCAGACTTCGCCCTCGAAGTCTCATTCTACAAACAACTCTCGATGTAGCTTCCGCATCTCCGCCTCCGGCTCCCAAGTCAGCTCGGACCCTTTTCGATGCTGCCACTGAACCTGAACAAATGGCACTTCCTTGTTTCTCAAAACCTTGATCTTCCGATACACCACCGCGACTGGCCTCTCAGGATAATTCAAGCTTGCATCCACCTAAATATCTTCCAATGGTACTATTTCCGACTCGTTGGCTATACACTTCCTTAACTGGGACACGTGGAAGGTATTATGGATCTGGCTCAACTCCGCATGTAGCTTTAAGCGATACGCTACCCTGCCCACTTTAGCGGTAACCTTGAACGAACCAATATATCGGGGCCCCAGATTGCCCCTCTTCCTGAATCGTATCACTCCTTTCCAGGGAGATACCTTCAGGAGTACGAAGTCCCCCACCTGAAATTCCTGATCAGATCAACGCCTATCCGCATAACTTTTCTAAGGACTCTGCGCTGTCAAAAACCTCTGCCTGACCTGTTGTATCTGCTCCAATATCTGAAGCACTATCTTAGTGCTGCCCATCACTCGCTGCCCTACTTCTCCCCAGCTGATGGGAGTCCGACACCTCCTCCCATATAACAACTCGAAAGGAGGCATACCAATACTCGAATGGTGGCTGTTGTTATAGGAAAACTCAGCCAACGGCAAGTACGTGTCCCAACTTCCTCCGAAGTCCAATACACATGCTCGAAGCATGTCCTCGAGCGTTTGGATTGTCCGCTCACTTTGCCCGCCAGTCTGTGGGTGGTAGGCGGTACTGAAATTCAGTCTTGTACCCAACTCCTCATGGAACTTCTTCCAGAACCTAGAAGTGAAACGTACATCTCGATCTGACACAATCGAGATTGGTACACCATGCCGCGATACCACCTCCCTCACATACACCTCTGCCAGCCTCTCTGCGGAAGAGCTCTCACTGATAGCAAGGAAGTGAGCACTCTTAGTGGCCCCAGGATGGATCGAGAACCTCGATCGGTGTGCCTTCTTCATCAAAATGGTACGTGCCCCTCCTACATACGGCACCCAAATCTAACCCTGAAAGGTCATAAGCTCGCGGCTATCAGTAATGAACTCAGGTACCTAACCAATCACCCACTCTCTATTGCGGTTCTCCGGTCTCACAGCCTCTGCTTGGGCCTCCCGAATGGCGTCTAACACCGGGGTCATCACTAAAAACCGCATACAAATGTCTCGAATCAGGGCACTCTCTGCCCTACGGCTCAGGGCATCAGCTTCAACATTAGCCTTGCTCGGGTGGTACTGGATCTCACAATCGTAATCCTTTACTACGTCCAACCATCTCCTATGGCGCATATTCAGGTTGGGCTAATCCATCAAATACTTCAAGCTATTGTGGTCTGTGTATATGGTACACCAAACCACATACAGATAGTGACGCCAGATCTTAAGGGCAAACACCACTGCCCCAGCTCTAGATCGTGGGTGGGATACCACATCTCATGAGGCTTCAGCTGCCTCGATGCATACGCTATCACATGCCCCTTCTGCATAAGCACTGTACCCAACCCTGATATCGATGCGTCGCAATACACCACAAAATCCTACATCCCTTCCGGGAGGGCTAACACCGGAGCCTCACATAGTTTCTGACGAAGTGTCTCAAACGACATCTGCTGCTTCGGACCCCACGAAAAAGCAACACCCTTCCAGGTAAACCTGGTGAGAGGCACGACGATCTTGGAGAAATCTTTGATAAATCTCTGATAGTAGCCGGCCAATCCTAGAAAACTCCTGATCTCGGTGGGTGATCTCGGCACATCCCACCTCATAACTGCCTCAATCTTGGTAGGATCGACCAAAATCCCATTCTGGTTGACAAGATGCCCCAAGAACTAGACCTCTCGTAACCAGAACTCGCACTTAGAGAATTTGGCATAAAGCCTCTCTGACCTCAATACCCCGAGAATCTCTCTCAGATGTTCCTCATGCTGCTCCCTAGATCTTGAATACACCAAAATATTATCAATGAACACGATCACCGAGCGATCCAACCTCGGCCTACACACCCTGTTCATGAGATCCATGAACGCCGTCGGTGCATTAGTGAGCCCGAAAGGCATCACCAGGAACTTGTAATGCCCATAACGAGTTCTGAACGCCGTCTTCTAGATATCTTCATCCCCTACTCTCATCTGATGATACCCAGATCTCAAGTTACTCTTGGAGAACCAAGACGCCCCCTGCAACTGATCGAATATGTCGTCGATCCTCGGTAATGGGTAACGGTTCTTGACCGTCAACTTGTTCAAATCCCGGTAATCAATGCACATCCGGTGTGAACCATCCTTTTTCTTGACAAAAAGGGTCGGAGCTCCCCAAGGGGAACTACTCGGTCTAATAAACCCCTTCCCCAGCAGCTCCTGAAGCTACAAGGATAACTCCTGCATCTCTGGCAGCGCAAGGCGATAAGGCGCCGTAAGGATAGGCGCTGCCCCCGGAACCAAATCGATGCGAAACTCTACCTGCCTCTCGGGAAGCACACCCGACAACTCTTAGGGAAAAACATCCGGGAATTCACGCACTATCGATACATCATCAATCGAACTTGGCCTCCCAGCGGCCACTCGTGTGTCTATCACATAGGCTACAAACCCGCTGCAGCCCTGCTGTAAGCTCTGCCTTGCCCTAGCAGCCGAATAAAATGCTGACTCAGAATGGGTACCCTCGCCGTACACCGTAAGTACTCCCCCACTAGGGTATCGTGTCGTCACCAACTGTTGCTCTCAGTTTATAACAGCCCTAAAACGGCTCAACCAATCCATGCCCAATATAACACAAATGTCCCCCATCGCAATCGGGACCAGATCAATCATGAACTCAACACCGAAGATCTCGAGTACACAACCCCAAATCACCTCAGTAGCATAAATCGCTCGCTCATCCGTTATGGAAACCCGAAGAGGTCGACTCAACGCCTCTCGACAAATACTGATGTGATGACTAAAGGCTAACGACACAAAGGATCGACTCGCACCCGAGTCAAATAACACCAAAGCAGGTACAGAATTCACAAGAAAAGTACCTACGCATATCATAAAATAAGTATCGCATCACAATTCAGCATAAATAAATGAAAGAATACATACCAGCCACGACATCGAGCGCTGCACAGACCTCCTCCACTGTCAATTGGAAAGCTCTCCCGCGAGCTTTCGGTGCCTCGGCCTTCACTGGCCGTCCCTCAGTACCTCGCGCAGACCCCTGCACTGACCCCTGCAGCAGCTGTGGACACTCGGCCTTCCGATGGCCCGTCTGGTTGCAATGAAAGAAACCATAAATCCCTTAGGGCAATCCTTGGCGATATGCCCCTCCTTGCCACATTTTTAGCAAGCACCTGATCGACAAACCTCATCATGTCGCTTGCTGCACTTCCCGCAAGTGCCGCCCTTATGGCCTCCAGATCTCGAATCGGAGGGCTTTGCCCGCTTGGCTGCCGGTTGAGACTATGTCGGTCGCCGATCCTTCCCTTGAGACTCGGCCTCCTCCCTAGCCTAAGTCTCCAACTCAATCTCCCTCTTACGGGCATTTTCCTGGAGCTCGGAAAATGTCCGGTAAGTCGAGTTCGACACGAACTCCCGAATATCCCTCCTCAAAACGCCCAAATACCGAATCATACATGCCTGCTCGGTAGACACCTGCTTAGGGCAGAACATCGCCCTCTCATGAAACTTCCTGGTAACCACAGTAACAGAATCAGTACCCTACTTGAGGGTCAAAAACTCCTGGGCCAATCTTTCTTTCTTCACCGGGGGAACATACTCGTCTCTGAACATGGTGGTGAACCTCTCCTAGGTCACCTCCGAAAGCTCTGCAAGAGTGAAGTTCGCCATCACGAACTTCCACCAATCCTTCGCTCCCAGGCGGAGCTGGTTCAGCGCAAACCGTACCCTTAGATGCTCCGGACATGAACACGTGTAGAAGCATCCCTCGATATCAGAAATTCATCTCATCGCAGCGATCAGATCCTACTTTTTGTCAAACTCTGGTGGCTTCGTGTTGCTGAACTCCCGAAATAGCAACGACCCACCACCCTGAGGCCTAGCAGCAGCTGTTGCAGCCTCAGTCACCGTTGCGTACTGCTCATCGAAAGTCTCAATCAATGTGGTCTTGATAGACCCAAACATTTCCGGAATCTCGAATCGAATCGCCGCCGCCACTTCCTCGTGGATCATCTGACGAAGCTCCTCGTCACTCACGCCGCTCGTCTCAGGTATGTGGCGTGTCCAACCATGATGTCTCTGAAATACAATCATAAAAATATTAGAGACCCGCTCGAGCATAATAGCACCTAATAACTCAACCTTACTTGTTCCCTAGTACCCAAAGGATTCTTACTTGGGTTGCGCACTGATCTGGTGTCTTCAGTAGTACGGGCTCTATACTACCGTTCACACCACATCAGTATTCACCCAAGTCCTCCTCCTTGGATCCCAGATCACAAATACTCTACTTCTCGCTAGCATAGGCTACCCTTCGGTAAACCTTTCGTAGCCCCTCACTGCTACCTACTCACTCGCAAGCATCTCATAGCAGCAGAATTCCTCCTAGGCTAAGGCATCACAAATCAGGCCACTCTAGTCCTAATATGAATACCTGGCCTACTTAGCATGCATAACATATCATAACATAACTCTTAACACATAATGTAAGGCTATTTTGGGAAATCACCATTCGGGCGTTGGCTGATCGTACACACTGCTCTACTCTGCTCGTTTCAAAACCTTTTCATTCTTTTAGAAAAAAAAATTGATTTATGAAAATCTCCTCAAATCCCCAGTCTAAGTTCAGATACACCCGAAGGTGCATCCAAATCGTTCAAACCAAGGCTTTGATACCAACTTGTACCAACGTGAATTTTCAAAACAGTTTTTCATTTTTAAAACATACATTTACTCATAAAATAATGTCAAAACATAATGTATCAAATGTTATCATCACAAAACATATCCCAGAATCTCAAAACATAAACTCCACGAGTGTGTACAAATTATGTCGGCACCATCCTGCGATCATCGCTAGTAACTGAAACACCTAACACCACAATTGTAAGCATAAATGCTTAGTGAGTTCCCCAAAATACCACATACAACACATACACCTTTCCAGACCATAACTCTGTGAGATATTTCGATCCAGGTGTCTCAGGGGACTTCTGTCCCGAATTCTGGTAGACCTTCCGGTCCTACCCGTATTGACCTTCCGGTCCGTAACCTCCTGACCTTCCGGTCCATGTCATCTTGGCCTTCCGGTCCTTATCATACATAACGTACATAACACATACATATCACACAACAGCATATAGCACATACATCTCATAGCATACAAGACCTTCCGGTCACACATATGTACCTTTCCAGGTACAATATAGTGAGAAGACTCACCTCGGATATCTCGGATAATCTCGCACACGTATGCACTGATCTAGCCTCCACCTAAACACATAAACAATTATCTAGAATCAATAACGGCTATCCAGGCTAGACTAGTCTCTTTCATGACATCTAATAAGGCTAAAAGACCAATTTACCCTTCAAATGGTCCACGAGTCCAATTGTTGACCAAACCCAAAAAGTCAATAAAAGTCAACGGTTAACGTTGACCAGACTCGCCGAGTGCACTCGTTTGACTCGGCAAGTCCATGCATGTCCTCTTCACCTCTGGTCCTCACTCGACTCGCTGAGTCAACTCTACACTCAACGGGTTATCACAGGCCGCGAATCACGGGGCAACCCGACTCGACTCGTTGAGTCCACTTATGAACTCGGTGATTTGCTTCCATAATCACACTCAAATGACCTTCTGAGATCATATCCACTTCTCTAATCTATAGATCTGACTTCCCCATAGCCAATACCCACGTAAAGGTCGAAACGTGACTCACATGCAATGCACCCAAAGCTTCTTTTGGTGAAATAACCACTAAAATGGCTACCTAGGTGCACAACTCAAAAGGGATGGCATAAAGCATAACTATAAGGACTCTCTGGACATCTTGAGGTCCAGATCTAAGAATCATTTCACCTTGGGACCTCATCCACTCCAAATTCAAGCCAAAATAATTCATATAGAAAACCTAGATTCAACTAAACATCATAATCAAGAGATTAAGCACAGATTGATACCTCCAACAGCTTCCTCTGATCAAATGGAAGTAGATCCAAGCTCCCCAACTCGCCTAGTTTGTCCTTTCTCCTTTCTTCTTGCTAAAGCACACAAGAAATGGTGGATTAGTCTTCCTCTTGCACGACAAACGATCGCTCTGCTCTCTAGGGTTTCTCTGGGGTGTAGTGGCCGCAAATAAAGGCCATAAATGCCTTTAAATAGGGCTCGGTCCTGAGATTTAGGGTTTCACTTTACAGTACAGACTCGCCGAGTCCACACATCGACTCGTCGAGTCCGATCATTAATCCGGATAAGAATTCGCGGTCCTACTCGGCGAGTCTGAGCGTCTACTCGCCGAGTCCCTTCATTAAACTCAAAATAGATAATTAAAATAAAATATCTGGGAATCCATATGTTACATGATTGGTTAGGGTAACTGGGGTAGGCCAATTATCAGGATTATGTGTGACTGACCGGTGAAGGACTTGATTGAGAAGTGGTCAATGACAAGATAACTAAGGGAGGCTCTTTACTAAGGGCATGGATATTCTATAGTCTGTTTTGTGTTTATGTTATATGGTTAGGTGGTAATGATATCTCTAGATTCTATATAGTTTAAGTTGGATAGCATGAGAACTCTTGGTCTAATTCCTCATTGTGATGTTATTGTCTGATTGTTCACTCTCGGGTGTATCATCTATTCGACTGTCTATATGATCAATGACTACATATGACTTTATGTATGGTATGCAAGACTAGTATCTGGCCCATGGCATATGTATGAAAGACCATAGTGATAACCCATGGTGACTGTGTGAAAGACCATTGGGGTTGTCCATGGTGCTTGTATTTAAGACCTAGATTTCTCCTTTAGCATTGCAAGCAAAGACCATGGGGTAGCCCATGGTAACGATACAAAAGACCAGGGTGTAGCCCTGAAAATAGACTCGGGCTAGTCCTGTATACTCCCTAGAGTTAGGCCCATTTTGTACGATATATGTGTGTGGAAAAGAG
Source organism: Lactuca saligna (assembly GCF_052625555.1). Classification (NCBI taxonomy): domain Eukaryota; kingdom Viridiplantae; phylum Streptophyta; class Magnoliopsida; order Asterales; family Asteraceae; genus Lactuca; species Lactuca saligna. The sequence goes on from NC_136420.1 coordinate 175,387,376, forward strand.
ATCTAGTTCTTCGGTTATATATATGAGGCTTGCTTGGATGCATTATATGTATTGTGGAATATTTGGTATACTGGGGAACTCACTAAACTTTATTCTTACAGTTGTGGATTAAACATTTTCCAGGCCGTTCATGAAAAGAACTCGATAGGATTGTACACACGCATCAAAGATGTTCGTTTCCGCAGTGTTGTAAATTTAACTCTGATAATGTATGGTTTCAATCCAGAAAATGTTACTAAATGGTTTTTGAAGCAAAGGTTTAACTGGTTATTGTACTTTTTAAAATGAAATATCTCTTTGTAATTTTTGGGACGTTACAATATATATCTGATGAACGTGTGAAAAAAAACAAATAAACACGTATTTAAATTAGGGAGAGAAATTAGTTGATTTGAATGAGTCTTACATTTCATAGAAGCGGAAATATCGATAATTTCATAGAAGAGTTGCAAGGCTCGAGTAATGGTGAAAGTCATCGGCAAATGGAGAGGGGTGGTATCGGTGATGATGGATTAGGTATAACTAAAATGAAATTAATTGGTTATATATAAGGATATGGGGTGATATATGAGGGAAGCAGGCTAGAATCTACAGATATTTGCCAAAATCTCATGATTGAACATTTAATCAAGGATTAACGAGAGTAAAGGTGGTTAGGTCATAAACTTGCATTAGATAGGGTTCTTATACATTGGATAATTCTACTTGGTGCTTCATCATTAGTATGTCTAAATTTTTTATGTATTAGTTGTCCCAAAGTCATAAATGTTTTATAAGAGTATATAAATATATATATATATATATATATATATATATATATATATATATATATATATATATATATATGGAATTTCAATAGGTGACTAAAATTGAGGGAAGGAACTAGATGTAACATCTCTGTTTCTTACTAGACATTTATTGGAGAAATATGTATTTACGTCGGTCGATGATTGTAAACTTCTTATGAATAAATGAAAGAGAATTATTCAAATATATAAGTGTTTAATATATATATATATATATATATATATATATATATATATATATATATATATATATATATATATATATATAAAAGTAGGTTCCGTTGAGATTCCGATAAAAAAAATAGAGATCTTAAGATTCAACATCAGTCACATATTTTTCATTTTCCGCTTCATCACTTCGGTGTACCACCACGGCGGAAGAGTTATAATCGTAAGTGATTATTGAGTGTTGCTCGTTCCTTTTTTCGTAAATCCTTTTACATTGTAACCCTCAAACTATAAATTAAAATTAGTTTGTGAATTTGCAGTCGGGATTTAAAAAGAAAGTTGTAGTACTCGTTGATACAAACCGGGGGATCTAATGAATGTTTTCAAAACAAAGCTCGTATACGAGTTTTATGATTTTTCGAAAATCGTGAAATTTAACCCAATAATGATGATGTGGCACATCCGCGGAGCGCCACGTGGCCTAAAAAAATGTACATATACCTTTCTACCATGAAATTTTACCTGATACAAAGTATTTAATTACTTAAATGATATACGTGTTTATTATATGTATTTACGATACTTGTGTTAGACATGATTTTACTTGATTCAATCATATTTTTTTAAGTACTAATTTATTTATTTTATCGTACTTCAATTATTTTGGATAATGGATGGTTGTGAAAGATAAGATAATAGTGTGAGGCCGTGACATTTATGGTACGTTTATACTATTGAGATTAGTCATCTAACAGAGTATAGATGACAACCATGGACTATTCTAGATAGTGTAGTGGAACACTAGCAAACTCACAATCTGTAGATGTTAATGAACCATGCATTCATTCAAGTATTGTATCCCCCGATTCTTTATTGACATATATTGCTAAAGAATCCCCAAATCAGTATTGTCTACTCGTTACTTACAATGATCCTATAGGATATGTCCCGTGAGATCATCATTTTAGGATCAGGGAGTGAGAATAATAGGAATCGGTAACTGGGTTAATTGTTTGGTGTGAAATACATATTTAAAAGATGTTAATAATATTATTGTGCGTTAAAAACCCTATGTGTTCACCAGGCTCCCAAGTCTGGCACACTCAGTTTATTTGTATCACATGGAGCAGTACGAAAACAGTTGGACAATGAATGCTATCTGCTGAGTGATAAAGGAGTTTAAGGTCATTAGTATAATAAATAGTTGTAAGGCCTATAATAACTAGTTTATGTTTATGTATTTGTATCGGTGTTGACATATGAAGTTTTTAATATTAATGAAAAACGTTTCTTCTAAAATGTTTTGATATTGATTCCATTTTTCAAATATTTTGGAAAAATTTTGCACTATTATATTCTTTAAAATAATACGTTGTTTTTCAATAAGCATAACTAAAAGGTTTTTTGGATCGAGAAATTTGGGATAGCACACTAGAATACGTTTTATCTTTATTAAAGTTTAACACCAAATTTCACATGAAAATTAATTATGGTTTATGTAAGAGAAATTTAAAATAATTGATTTTTTTTGTATGTACGTATTTTATTCATGTTCGTATATTTTGTGCATATGCACATTTTAAAAAAATGTCCATATACACATGCAAAAAACATTTTTTTTCTTTAAATTCTCTTAGATGAAACATATCCAATGCACATGTGAAATTTGATGTGAAAATTACATCCGTCGTGAGTTCTCCCTTAATTTAGTTCTCCATGTAAAACTTTAAAATTCTCTCTCTCTCTCTCTCTCTCTCTCTCTCTCTCTCTATATATATATATATATATATATATATATATATATATATATATATATATATATATATATATATAGGGGAGGATTCAATTGAGGAAAAAAAAAAGATTGAGAATGGGGGAATCATTCTCAGTCAATCATTTATTTTTGCCGTAAAAGCCTCCAACGTACCGGTGGAGATGGGAAAGGAATACATATGTGTTTTCCAACAAAACATATTTCCTTAAATTATGTTAATCATTACCTTAATATATACAAAAACATAGTTTTTTTCGTTTTTTAAAAATTTTTAGAAGCTATTTTTATCAAAAAAATGATTTTAAATATACCAAAATTCATGGTTTTTATTCTTTACAAATAGACATCCATATTGATGTAGTTTTAAAATAAAATAATTTTTTTTTATATTTTCAGCTATCGTTATTCATAAGTGAATAAAAATGCATCAGATTTTATTACAGTATATTCGTTATTCACTTATGAATAAAAAGTATGATTTTTTTTTTACAATTTAAGTATCATTCATATATGAATATATCATATAATAAACATAGTATATTCATATTTTAATATTGGACGATGCATTCACTTGTGAATATTAACATAATATATTCACTTGTGAATATTAAATGATATATTCACTTATGAGTATTAAATAATATTCCATATGTAAATGTTACATAGTATTACATGGTATATCATATGTGAATATTACATACTATATTCACTTATGAATATTACACAGTATATTCACATATGAATATTACAAGGTATATTCACTTGTGAATATATTCACTTATGAATATTTGAAGGTATTTTGACAAATATATATAATTTTTATATGTTATTCACATATGAATAACATACAGACTTGCATATTTGTTTTGTGTTTTTAATAATCATATACTGATTCAGGTGAGAAAACATATTCATATGTGAATATAACGTGGTAATTTAGTTTATGCATTTCATCAAACAGTTAGAATGCATACAAGTTAACTATTATAAAAATGTTAAAAACATCAAGTTATCAATTCCAAATCATCATATACTTCCGATTTCGACTTCAGATGCAACATCCTATGTCCGATCGATTTCTCATTTTGATTTTGATTTCCAAAAATCCGATTGGGAACCTGTGAGTACCGATTCTGAGTCCTTCAATGTCGATTGTGACTGTGAGTCCAGAACTCCGATTCCAATTTCATGAACAGCAAAGAAATTCCGGCTTAGTTGAAGAAATCTGAATGATTATTGAAGATTGGAAGGAAATTTTGATGATGAACGAACTGTTATCGATACGTATTTGAGATTGAAGGTTATTAACATATTTACAAGTTTGTCACTGTGTTTTTTTATGATTAAATTAAATGAGTGGTTGAGAATGATTCCCCATTCTCAACCTTTTTTATTTTCTCAATTGAACTCATATATATATATATATATATATATATATATATATATATATATATATATATATATATATATATATATATATATATATATATATATATATATATATTACCCAACTTCTTTTCTTCTTTCTTTTGTTAATTTTTAGTGTATAATTTTGATGTTAATCACAAAATATTTAACATAAAACAGAAATCGGAACAAAAACTCATAACCAAATAGAAAAAAAAAAAAAAAGAAAGAAAAAAAAAAGAAAGTCTGAATCCAAAAATTCGTGAACAAAGATTGTGAGGTCGGACAAAAAAACCATCTGAGACCATTTTTTATTAATTATTTAATTTGTTTAAGGAAATGGAAATTTTAAACGAATTATATATATATATATATATATATATATATATATATATATATATATATATATATATATATATATATATATATATATAATTTAGTAATTTTTAAATGTTTGGGATATTTCTGTAACAATAAGAATACCACATTGCTTATATAGTTAAAACAATAAAAAATATATTAATTTTTAAGGAAAAGCCAATCAATCATATGGACCATTTTTATAATACGGTCTATTGTTTATAGTTATTGCTTATAGTTATATTATAGGTATCATTATTTTATCTTTTCCTAAATGTGATGTTGATCCCATATGATGGGTGATATCATATAAAGAAAAGCACGGGGAAGGGATATAATTGAAAATTGAATTCTCTTTTTTTAATATTTATCATATTCTTATTTAATTTGTTAAATGTTATTTTGTAGTAATATTTAATTAATTCTTTTTCCACATGTCATTTTATGAGTTTTTATATTTTATTAAATTTCAGATAATATTTTAATTTAATAATTGCAATAAATATAGTAATAAATTGATATTAATTTCATTAATAAGTTTACTTTTTAATTTCAAAATTCCCAAAATTAAAGCTCATTAATTTATTTTATTTATTTAAATTATTTGTTTAAATTTATATGATAAAAAAACATTTCCATTATAATAATTCATTATTTTTCTTCATTTCTTATAAATTCACAGTTTTCAAATATTTTGATATTTGTATTTAACTTTTTTGTTAAATTAACTCATATAATATATGGGTCTCACAACTACTGTATTAATATAACAATCAGCTAAGCCAATCACATTCAAAACAAAAGACGAGGAGTCGATGTATTTGATTTCAGGAGAAACACAATCACAAATCAACCGTTAAAAAATCATTACACAAACAACAAACTACAAAACACAATCGTGATTGTCGATTGACGATTGAATAGCTCATATGCCCATAGATGCCTTCATTTGCGAAATCATAATACCAAATAACAAAACATAATCCAAAATGAGTATGTGGAAAACACGAATATACAATCACACTTGCTTTTATGGTAATTTCGCATTTCTGATTTTGTATATCTAGTTGGTTTTCTGATTTTTTATATCCTTTAATTTCTGATTCTGAAAAATAAAATATTTTGTTCATTTGTCTTTAAATCCTTTCAAATTGGAATGAAAGTTATGAGGAAAAGTTGTTCTTCCACTTATTTCCATTTCCTCTAATTAAAAAACTCAAGCACATCATTTTGTTACTTTCTCATTGCTTCTATCAATTTCCATTCTCCCCCATTGTTAAAATGAACTATGGCATAAATGGGAATAAAATACTTTGTATCTCTTGTCTCGGTTATTGCTAAATTATAAATCGATAGATCATTTCCCATATATAAGTGTTTGATTGTTTATTAGAATTAGAAAATTATGGGTAATTTGTGCAATCGATTTCTCTCATTTGTTCCATTTGTTGATGGGGTTGTTGAATACAAAAATAAATAAATAAATAAATAAATAAATGTGACATAATGAAGGATCATCATGTATGAATTAATTTTCTATGAATTTTAACATTCAAGATTCCCAAGTTCATATTACAGTCATTATTCATTTCAAATGCTTGAATATATAAGAAGGGAATTATAATCTTGCCAACTTGACCATCTTAAAGGACCTTTTCAGTTTCAACTTTCAAGGTTTATTAAATTCAAGGATTACTGTGTTAACTTTCATATAATTACTAATTGTAGTGAATGCTCTTTTATATCATGGATTTCTTTATTGATTTAAAATTTAATAATCTTTTTAATTGTTTGATTTGATATTATGATCCTATTTTGAGCAGTATTTGAATTTATATTAAGGTTTTACTTCTATCAAAACTTCATATCTAAATGTAAAACATTCAACTCTTTTTCACCCTTCTATGGACCGGTAAGAGTGGGAACCCCGTACAATACAAGGTGCTTAGGTAACACGTCAACCATTAGGTGGTGGTGTGGTGTCCACCACCATGCGACGTACCCTCAACGCATGCTTCCCTCTTTGTTTCTTCTAAACAACTTTTTAAATTAATTTTTTTAACAACCACTATAAATACCATACGATATATACTTCATTTCACACAATTAGTATATCTTCTACTACTCATTTCATACAAAACAGCACACTTTCTACTACCAAAATGAATCCAAACAACCCTTCCACTAATCTTCTCAAGATCCGACCGAAACAAATCACATGCAAGTGGTTCAAGAACACTGATTGCAAATGTTTTTCCTTTGGATCCATCGGTTTAACGACCAAAACTTGATGCCCTTATATTTTCACCCCCACTCTACCACCTACCCTAATCCCAAAAATTTCTCTACCAATAAATACCACAACACCTACCCAACAATTTTATTCTTGCAACACTTTAGCCCAACCTTATACCAAAATTTCCCCTCTTCCCGAATACGTTCCAGGAAGCCAACATATGATGGAGGTGGAAGTCAAATTTATTCAGAAAATGCAACTAGAACCATCCAAACCCTAAAAGACGAGGAAAGGGGAACGAAAAAGCATCGGTTAGTAGACAATAAAAGGTTTACCCCTTAGTATTAGACACCGAGAGAAGATAAAATATCAACAGAATCGTGGGTCGACATTTTAGAGGATCCCATAACTAGAAATGTGTAACCGATGATCATTTTTGGCAACACATTATGGAGCGGTTTCACAAAGACGAATATACGAGCAAGTTTCGCGAAATGAACAAAACAATCACAAAATTCAATGAGACATTCAAAAACTTGCTAAGTCAATGAAAAAGTGGGGAAAGCAATACAAACATCTTCGATGTGGTACTTGAAATTTTAAAAATCAACAACAATAGGAAGCCAATTGAAATTTGTCGATATTTGGGAGTTTTTATTTACTTCCTCAAAATGGCAAGAATATTTTGGCAAAGAAGAAGGTGGTTTGAAAAGAACTAAAAATTTCGAGACGAGTTACACAACTTCATCGGATGTTGTTAGGAGTTTGAGTTGAACGAAGAAGATGAATTTAAACATAATGAGAAAGTCCACCCGATGGGTTAAAATAAGGCACAAAAACATAGGGTCTTTGTCTAATGAGTAATGCATCGGGACCCGAAAGATGAGATTTTGTGCGCAAGGTGGTAAATAGTTTTGAAATATATAATTGTTTATAATTCCGAAAAGAGAAATTAGCCGAGAAAAAAAAGAGCGAGAACAAAAATTAAAAGTTTGCAATATGAAATTTTTAACGCGAGACATCGACCATATTTCTAGAGATGAGCTCGCAATGATTTTGAAAACAAGAGATAAATTCATAAAAAATTAAATTAGACTTATTTTGTATCTCAAATGCTTCCCCAACCTATCCCTTTCCCGCCAGCTGGTCGCTCACCACTTACCCTCTAATACACTTGCGTTGTTCTTTGAATTTGTGTCTAATCTACTTCAGTTAGGTTCATGCCTTTGTTCCAAAAGAAATCGACTACACCTCCACCTCTGCTTCCTCCCTTAGGAATCGATTCTTCAGGTGAAGTTGAAAAGATATTAAACATATTGAAGTTGAAATTTTTGTTGATGGTTATGATGCGGGATAAGCAATTACAAGAGAGAGGCTACCTTTTGAAGCTGAAGCTGCAATTGCAAATTTGGTTAAAGACCGGACAAAGTTGAGACTACATAGATTGAAGGAATGGGTGGATACAAATATCCAACATAAGGTGACTTCATTAAATAAATAGTAATGTACTTTACCAAGAATTCTGATTATAGCAACTTACTTTCGTTTTTAATCATAACAGAAATCGATTTTTAATTTCTTTATGATTACGACTAAAACCAAAATTATCACTAGATTGGAAATACGTTGCTATTATGAGTAAAAGTCAACCCATTGGATTAGATTTCATTTAGAAATACTTTGTCCCTCTTATGTCCATTAAATAACAAAAACACCACCCAATTTTTCAAAATAATAAAGGTATGTTGCTAAAATATGTATTTTTTTATTTATGATTTTGTCCATGGCATGCTCTTTTATCATTGTGTTTCTTTCTTAACTATATTGCTATAGTAAAATAGACAGTGCAAAAAAAAGACTTGTGGTTTACCACCATATAATCCACTAGTTATTAAATTATATTTTAACATATTTAATTACAAAAATAAGAGGTGGTTGTGGTGACATCTAACCATTAGAAAATAATTGATGTTTTGGTCTAGAAGGAATGCATGGATATTGTTTTAGGTGTTTATTTTTTGCAAATTTTGTTTGTATTAATATGAATTTTTTAAACAAAAAATTTCATTCCATTTTTATTTTATAAATTCATGTAGTATACGTGTTCTGTCACACCCCAAAACCAAGAACGGCGGAAACGTTCCGGGGTGGAGGACGTCATGTACAGTATCACAACAGTGTAAAGTAGTAAATAAGCAACAACATCATCCATTGCATTATAAGTAAAGTTTTAATACATGTGTGTTCTTTCATTGTAATAAGACACCAAAAATATACAATCCAAACAAAAGACGAGACTTGTCTGTGCTCCGTCTTCTCAAAACCTGGCCATCGTACCTTTCTACTGGTGACCTGAGAATACAAGTTATTTTGAAAGAGAGTATCAACTTTAAAGCTGGTGAATTAATAAGTAATTAAGTGTCATTATCTTGCTTTAAAAAGCTGTTATGAATGTCATGTAATACCTTTAAGTAAGATAGTTGATATAAGTATGAAAAACCCTAAGAAATCCCTTATTTCCTACTAGTATGAAATGTAGTCTTCTACCAAGACCCGAATGTTTTGTTATGACAATGTAGTCTTCTACTAAGACCCGAATATTTTGTTATGACAATGTAGTCTTCTACCAAGACCCGAATGTTTTGTTATGATAATGTAGTCTTCTACCAAGACCCGAATGTTTTGTTATGATAATGTAGTCTTCTACCAAGACCCGAATGTTTTGTAAGTAAAATGATAGTTGTTCGTTCTTTTTGACTACTACTAACAGTAATTAGTCTAACTCATCGTTTATGTGAATATATCACAAAATAAAGTAAATAGGAAAAATATAACCATGTAAGTGTTATCTCTGGATACCATGACTAACACGCCATTGCAGTAAGTGATATGTATAACCTAATGAACATCCGAAGATGGTCCAATTGTCCTCTATAGCAGCAGCAGGTTGGAGGAAGGGTTAGTCCCGTAGCCGACTCCTAATATAAGTGGTAATCTAATGATCATCTGAAGATTTTCATCTCATCCTCTATTGCAACAGCAGGATGGAGGAATGGTTAGTTCCGATATCAATCTATCTATTATAAGTGATAACCTTAGACATCCGTGGATGTTCATCACCCAGTGGTGCTAACAGTTGGGTTCCGGAATGGTTAGTCCCGTCTAGACATCCCGTCGAACGGGGATAGGTAGGAAAATTTACACAGAAGGTACGAATAAATCTTCCTCATAACTCTAGGTACAAGTATCCAGGTAAGTGATACAGGTTAATGTATATATGTAACAGTACTCATGTATGGTATTCATGTAAGCATATTCGGATAAATGTATCTATAAAAACGTACTTATGTATCATGTAATCCTAGATAAATGTACTCATGTATCATGTAATCCTAGATAAATATACTCATGTATCGTGTAATCCTAGATAAATGTACTCATTTATCGTGTAATGTACTGGTATAGACTCATGAATGAACTGATTCTTGTGTGATTCCTTGTAATAGGAATATTGTTTTGTATCTTCTAACTATCCCTATGATAATTAACTGAAAGGCAATTGTTTGTTCAAGAAGGTAAACGTAATGGTTTTGCAAGGTATCTAAGAGTTTTGAATAATAATTAAGAGTGACTTGATGTCATGTTAATAAATATTTCAAAACTAATACTTTTGTTATCAAGGTATTTTAAGATGGAAAACCATTTCATGCATCACATTTTGTAGTATGTGAAATCTACTGGATGAAAACACAGTTATAAAATACATATGAGTGATTTGATAACATGTTGTTTTCTACTTGTATTCCCCCCTCCATTAAAGCATTTAAAAACATTTAAAATATTCATTTAGGGGTATGAACTCACCTGTAGATGGTGGTTTGGATGAACTGAACGGTGTAGGATTGTTAGGCGTCAAGTAAGGACTTGTACACACACTACGATCCTAATGAGCATATAATCACACATATATGCACTCAATTAGTCTTAAATTACTAATTGATAATGTTAAGACATCCTAGAACATAATAAACACTTTATATAAGTGTTATAAGCCCTAAGGATTGCATCTAAGCTATTGTGGGACAAGGCACTTGGGTTTAGGGTTCCTAAGGACCCCATACTTGAGTTTACTCCCCATATACCCCCACACAAGGAGTTTACGGTCGTAAACTCTTGAGTTTACGGCCGTGAACTCCAAGGCTTAATGTCCTTTGTTGTTTTGAGGTGCTAAATGATTCCTAGAAGCATTCCAACCTGGTGGGTTAATTCTTGGAAGTGTTTAGGGCACTAATAACCTCCTTTGAGGAGTTTACGTCCCCAAGGCCAATTCCTTTGGAGTTTACTGCCGTAAACTCTCATGGAAGGGTTTTTTTGATGCTTTCAAGTCTCATACCCATGTAGGATAGGTTCTAGACTTTTACCCAAAGCAAATGAAGGCCTTAGGCACACTTTGGTACCTTAGTTTGATGTTCACAGCGCAAGAACCTTATTAGGGCTGTGAACTCACTTTGGGGAGTGTTTTTGATGTATTTAAGGTCCTTGATTTAAGTGGGAACAATTCTATGTAAATGTCCAAGGCTTTAGGTGACTTAAAAACACACTTTGGTCCAAGATTTTGGAGTTCACGGTCCAAGATCTTCTTGGGCCGTGAACACCCAAACATTTGTGTTTCTTTGATGTTTTCATGTCCCAAATACACTTATACATGAGTCTAAGGTAGTAGCATATCTCGGGGGAAGGGCTAGGCTTTGTTTCGGGAGTGTACCGCCCAAGAACACCTTGGGGAGTAAACTCCTAAATCTAGTTATTTAGCTATCTAATCCATGTTATGAATACATTATAAGCTATATAACACTACTAGAGAGAGGTACTCACGATTTGGGATAAAAACCCGAAGATCCGTGAGAGAGAAAATGGTTTTTCTCTAGTTGGAAATGTAAATAATGAATGAAATTGTTTCAGAATTCTATTTATAGTCCTGAGATTTTTGGCAGAAAATATTTTATTCCCGAAATGATCTCTAACATAATAGAGTGTTGGAATAACAGTGTTGCACAAAACCCTAGTGCATCCACTCTCCTGATATTTCCTGAAGTGTAAACCCCGAATTACTCAAACTTATACGGAAAAGTCTGAAAGTTTACTGTGACTGATATAACTTCTATTGAAGTGATATTTTTGTACAGAATGGAAATTTCAAGTTGTCACATATTCGGTCTATAGGGGTATCATTAACTTATCTGGTCTTCCACATGGAAAACTAATAGAATAATCCGACTCTAACATAATAATAAATATCCTTAAAATAATACGCTCTAATAGTAATTAAACTTTAGATAAAATATCATCAAGAGTGACAACAATATCCTTATACAATTTCCAGACACGTGGCACATCCTTATCCCTCGCTGCATAATCTAACCCTGTGACATCATTAAAAAGTTTGGAATAAAGATTCCGAAGTTGAGGTCTTTCCATTCCAGGCTTCCCTTGAATTATCGTATAAATGTCTTGTTTCAAATAAGAAGCACTCTTCCTCAATTCCTTTTGCGCCTCTTTCCACGATTCCAATTCCAACAGATCTTTCACTTGTACCAAACTCATCGCATGTTCTCTGATTCCATTCTCTGCTTCCTCCACTGTCTGGTCAGGAACAGTCATTCTAAACATGTCTAGAATCGAAGATTCAGCTGCATACGCTTGTTGGGATTGTAATGGAATTGAAGAAGAAAGGAATAGGAATAGTGATGTTGCGTTTCTTCTTGTGATGTGGGTGTGTTTACAATGCAATTTTGTTTCTTTCATGCGCTTTTTTTCATTGTGTTTTCCTGCACATGAACATGCGAACAGTCAAAATGGTATTTAATTCAATCGTATTAATAAGAAAATTTCACATTTCAATTTTATCGAATGGTTGTGTGAAGTTTTATCATGTTAAACAATTACTAACAGTTAAAAAGTTGTGATTTTAACAAAGCGTCTAAAATTGTGTAATGCGATTTATCTTTACCTGAAGGAGCAAGAACATTAAAAGTTGTCATGTGCCAAAGTAAAGCAACCATTCTTCTACAACATGGACATCTTGTTTAAAGACTTGAGAGTAAATACGTCGATTATTAATCTGCAAATAAGAATAACATTAGGGTTAATTTCATCCTTTTATACCATGACTCGTTAGGTATAATTTAATATTTTAGTATATTATAGATTTTAATAAGGAAAAAAAAAGTAATGCAACCATGTACATAACCTGTTTCGTACAACTTATAACACATTTTTATTTCAGATATCAAATTTCGATAAAGATAATCAACAAGAAATGAGCATATACAATTGTATATTAGCATCGGAATAGTACTATTAAGTATTAACCTCTCTTAATCATTGATAGGGACAGAAAACATTACGGAGCCACAGAGGAATCGGCAGTGAGGCTTGAATACTTTTGCTCTTCATGTTAATTCTCGCTCAAATTATCTTCGATTTTTCCAAATAACGTTCAATAATGAATGGCTGAAAATATGAGACACCAGCTTTTAGATATTTGCGATATTTTACAATTTTAGCCCTTCACTATCCATTATTTTCTCAGATAGCACCAAGGCCAAAAGCATGGTGCATAGCAGCTGCTTGACCTTATTATCGTTTTCTTCAATGGTGTGCCACTTGCCAAGTGTGTTGTAACCGGGTTTTCTAAACTTTTCATTTTTCAAATTTTGCGAGCTTGAAACTTTATCTCCATCACTTGAATTTAATTTAATTAGATTTTACAAAACAGTTATTTTTCACATTCTTTTGCCAAGTCAGATATTGTGCTGTTTTTTTCGGGTTTTATAGTCGAAACTGATTATTCCGGTATTTCCGATCCAATACTCGAACTAACCGGCCCGTATCCGGAACTGGAATCAAACCAATTGCATAATATCGGTCCGATAACATCCCTATGTTAAAGTATTGTTAATGTATGTGCTATATTTTTTTCATTTTAATATATAGGAGATAACTAATGTAAGATAAGATATGTGCAAAGTTCTTGAAGTTCTCTTAATAAAAACTCTTATGGAGAAAGATAACTCCAACATATATACACATAAGTGGTCATATCATACTCATATAAGGTACACTAACAACTAATTTTAATACTTGTTTAAGATATATAATTACAATCGCTTTAGGATGTATTACGGGTAGCCTTAATGCCATATCATATCGGTATAAGATACACTAACAACTAATTTTGATGTTTGTTTAAAATATATAATTACAATCGCTTTAAGATGTATTACGAGTAACCTCTTATGTGGCATTGAGGTGACATCATCTCGAGCTACAATCGCATCCAAATTATTGCATCATGATTTATGTCATTTTTAATTTTTTATATTCCTTAAATTATATAAACTAAAAATAATAATGTGGCATCAAAACATCCTATTTCGGTTTTGTTTGGGTCATGAGGAAACATATGCTTTCGTAAGAATCCATAATGAAGAAACATGATTCATATGTAACAGTGTAAGAAAACTTAACATTTACACTCTTCAAACATTTGATGTTCAAACATATCATACGCAAGAGTATGTTTTGAACTATAACATACTAACGTCACTATCGAATTTACGTAATCCCATAAGGTCCACAAAGTAGGAAGTGTAGTGGTATGATCATCGTCTAGTAATGAACAAGCATCCTATAAATGGCTAGACAGAGCACACAAGGAAAAGAAAGTAGGTTGCATCAGGATTGAATGAGGTGTATCAAGCCTTCATAGGTGTGAATGTCACACCCCCAAACCTAGGATAACGGAAACGTCTGGGGGTGGCGGACTTCATGTATACTATCACAACAATGAGTATAAAAGTGCTTAAAGTAAATACAACCAATCATAAATATAATCGGAAAAGAATTACATGGTTTCAAGTGTTACATATTTCAGTGATTGATTACAACATGATATAAAAATAGTTGTTCAACGTCGTAGCGTTCCATCATCAAAAGCTTGTGGTTACCTGGTTTCGTTGATTTCATGAGAATACAAGTAGTTTAGAAAAGGTGTCAATAATTAAGTTGGTGAGTTCATAAGCTTTTTAGATGAAGAGTTTGGAAACCAATCTTTGTAATGAGTTGGGTGTTACCAAGAAAAATCCAATATTTTCCTTACAAGGGTGATGTGTAGTCTTAAATACCAAGACCGTAATGTACAAGTAATATCCATACTTATTGATATAAAAAGTGATTTTAAATCGACATAAAACCCTTTTTGATTTGAGAAAATCCCCGTAAACTTTATGTGTTGTTAACTCTCTATGTGAGTCGCTATAACCATACTATGACTAATGAACCTGCCACGACGTTTCTCAGGCGTCAAAAAAGATAATGACACTTGTCACCCCAGACCTACCGGTCTAGCTGTTGCGTGCAGCTCGGGTGTGGGTTTGTCAGACCCAATATAGATCTATACACAACCATCACGTTCTCCCTACAAGAGACTCTAGTTATAACTACCAAGAATTTTAACCCGTACTCTAGGAGTACTGAGAAGAATGTCTCACAATTTACGTTAACAAGTTTACGTGTAGTGTGCGTGAGTGTAAAACCTTTTTCTATGGGAATAAAACCTTCCGAAATGTGTTTGTTGTGTTAGTGGAAACATAAACTATACCTATTATAGCTTATCAAAATGTTTTGTAATGGTAGAAATCCTCTTTATATATGATGTAAACCTTTATAATAAGGTAAAAGACATGTAATATAACCAACATGTAATTATATATGATAATACACACCTTGCTCAGCAAGTTACAAGGTGTAAATGAGTTATTAACAATTTGCTAGTTTTATCACTTTCGTTCCTGTTCTTGGAATAATTATAGAAAAAATCATACAGAGTCGAAACTAAATCCGTAAACTCTGAGAGTTTAAAAAATGTGTCTAATTTGTTCATAAATTTTATTATTACTTTTAGAAGTCTCTAACTGGTGTGAAAACGTTCATTTTCACAGAGTGGTCCGAATTCGTAGCTACAGTGATACGCAGTTTTGTAAAAATCACCAAAAATTGTAGAA
Organism: Lactuca saligna; assembly: GCF_052625555.1. Lineage (NCBI taxonomy): Eukaryota > Viridiplantae > Streptophyta > Magnoliopsida > Asterales > Asteraceae > Lactuca > Lactuca saligna. The sequence goes on from NC_136420.1 coordinate 175,403,192, forward strand.
AAATCGTGTCAATATGTGGAAGTAGTCATTTTAAAGGTATAAACCTGAAATATTTGCACCTAATACAGTTTTGAAAACTAAGATGTTTAAGATGTCCAAAATAGTTCGTGAATGAACATTAACTTTTCTGTTGAAAGTTGATGTTTGAGTTTTGTTAAGTATTTGGTGTTTTAACTTGTATTCTCCCCCTAAAACTTGAAGAAAACATGAAAATATGGGGGTATGAACTCACCTTGTATGGTTTCAGTGAATGGATGATGAAGAAGGGAAGTGTCCAACTCAAGAACACTTTAGATGATGCTTCAAGATTCGAAGATCTAACATAAATATAATGATATTTGTGTATGAGACTCATGATTTGAGTTAGGAAGCTTAAGGAAATCAAGTGTGGTGAGAGATTTACTTACCAAAGGTGTGTGAAGAGCTCAAGATCAGCCTTGAATCTCGAATTCTTGGTTAGAGGAAGTGAGAGAGAATGGGTTTTTACTTTTTGGTGAAAAGTGAGTGAAATGGGAGGAGAAATAAGGATCCTTCTAGCCTTTGATCAAGATTATGGCTAGAAATGAGTGTACAAAGGACAATGATTGACTAGGTATGGGTGAATAGTGACTGGGAATGGTCATGGAGTGGGTATAGGAGGTAACTTGTGTCCTTACCCAAAGGATAAGGCAACCCTCCACCTAAATATCTTACCTACTATATTTTTAATCTTAGATTATGATTACCCTAAAAATGTGATTAGATTATGGAAATACAGGGTCTTATATGTCAAAATATAAGTTTGGGTGAAAATCGCACGTTAAAATCATGAAAAACGAGCTTAAAACACAAAAGTAGTCGAAAACCGGGTAAAAGTTGCGAATCTGTGAAGTCAGGGCCGAAGGTTCGGTCTTTGATGTTGAGGACCGAAAGTGGGCTTCGCTTGTTATGAGAACAGAAAGGAGGGTTCGGTCGGGGCAATCTCGCAGGCGAAAAACAGCGGAAGGAACCGAAAGCAAAGCTCGGTCTAGGCGAGATTCAGTCCTATGCGAGGTTCGGTCCTATGCGAGGTTTGGTCCTATGCGATCTTCAGGTTCGGTCCTACTACTTTCTGTTCTTCATAGTTTCGCTTCTAATGGAAGTTTTGGTTCTCCTTGGTTTGGTTCTTAAGCTAGTCTCGGTTCTAATGAGAGGCTTCGGTCCTATAATGCTATTTTCGGTCCCAGAGGCTTCTTAGGAGTTTCGCTTCTTAGGGTTTCGGCCCTATAAGGCGGTTTTTCAAGTTTTCTTCCTGTTTTGAGTGATTTTTGTCCAAGTTAAGGGTCGGGTTGCCCCCAAATCATTATAAGAGTTGATCGAAATTATGAGAGAGATTTGGAAGAAATTTGGCAGAGATTTGGGAGAGATTTAAGATAAAGAGACATAGAGCGAGAGAGATCGAGAGAGACTTAGTTTGTGATCTTTGTGAGTCTTTAACTTCGAAATGCAAGGTTTGTAAACCTCGTTTAGCGTTGTCATGAGTGTTATATGCCCCCGAGGGGTACGGAATAACGTTATATCGAATAGTTTCATCACTTACCCCGATTAGGGTTTTAAAATTTCTAAACAAATGAACTTTCCAAGTGATAACTTCTTATTAACATAGTGAGTTGTACAACTTTAAGCATAAGGAAAACCCTAATATACAAGGGTTAAATGAGTTGACCGGTTTGAACCGTTGGCTTTATTTGACTTTAACTTGACCAGAAATTGACGATTGTCACAGTGACCTTGTTATTCCAAGGTAAAATCATTAACAACATACACACGGGCCTTAAGGGGTGTGATCCTTATTCAACCTAATTATGGTCTAGGATGATTCCATTGATCTAATCCATCTCTTCGATTCTAAAGATTTCTTAGTTTGGTGTTCATGTGTTCATGTCATTCATATCATAGAGATCTGATCTTTAGTTCTAGTATATTGACACATTGATTGCACCCTAGTCTATGAATCTAATCTAAGGGAGCAAGTAGAGTTCAAGTTTTTATGGAGATCATATTTGAAAAATAACTTGTTAGTATGGCCTTCGGACTATTCGTGTAATGTTTATTACATATGAGGTGCAATTATAGTGTGTACCATAATATTTGTCATGTGACATATCATGTCCCTATGATTAATTTATGTAGTATGATGGACATGACATTTATACATAACTGGGGGACCTATTGTGTGTGGTTCTAAATAATTTCCATAAGGTGTAATTGATAAATAAATACACAGATTTAAGAGGGTGTACGATTTAAGAGGGAATGGTGTTTCTTCATTTTTGCATTTGCAATCCTCTTTATAAACACCATTATAATGTGTGTAATTCAATCCATCAAAATCAATCATTTATGCATCACTATGTTAAGTGGAAGAATCATAATATAGAGATCGTCATCTTCAACATTAATGGTATTTCATCTTCTTCAAGTAAGTATTCTTCAACTAATCTAGGCTCCTTCACGTATATGTATCTATTAACCTCGGATTATGCGTTAATTACAAGATGTGGTATCAGAGCATAGTTTAATTTAGAATTATCAAGCCCTGAATTTCAGATTTTAAATTTATGATTCATGCCCTTACTGAAACCCATATACTCCCTGATTTGGGCTTATTTGTAGAAAAGATTTTAATGCCACAACATGTTATTAGGACATTGATGTTTGATCTTATCCCAAAAACATAAAAGTCCTCTTTTCTTTGTGCTCCCATTCATCATATTTTAATTCACTTCAATATTAAGAAGACAAGAATGTTTTGTTTTTTGAATAATAAGACTAATTGCAACCCTAATTTAAATATTGAATGGGTCGAGCCAAAGCAATGATTGCTTGAATTTTTCATTAGTTTGGAATAAAATATTTTTTTCAAGAGAGTAGTCAATATTCATTAGACCAAAAATTTCTTTGAAAAACTTATATTTTCTACGTATTTAATTATTTTAAATATTATCTCGCTATCTTAATAAAAGAATATGTTTATTCTTATTTTGTCATGTATCATCCTATTATACCTCCTAATTAATGTCATGTCACTTGTAAACATATTGATTCTTCATTTCAAATTTTAAATTTCTCACTCTATTTACATTACATTAATAACATTAGAATAAAACTAAAAATAAAATTAATATACATTATAAGGTCATGTATTTATTTAAGTAAACGATTATAATTTTATATAACTATATATATATATATATATATATATATATATATATATATATATATATATATATATATATATCTTAATTAATAATTTATATAAATTAATTTTCTTTAAAATAATTGATTAATAATTTTGAGTTTTTACTATGAAAGTTTAATCAATTTTGTAACCATGGCTCCCATGTGTTATAAACTAGTTTAATCAAAATAACTATAAAATCAAGAAGATAAGGTCTTTAGCACTCTTTTGACAGGACATATGAATGCAAGCTACCTGAATTTTAGTATATTTAATTTTCTATACTAAAATGTTTTGGTATTCCTATATATTAATTAGTGTAATACTCGTCTGGTGGACGTAGATGGGATGACCGATGTAATAAAAAAAGATTGATTTTACTTTCTTTTATATCATCATTCGGTAATTTGTTCACATGTTAGCATTGTACAATGACAAATATAACCAATTGAATAACATATAAATGAACAAAAGAATAGCAATATATTAAAAGACAATAAAATAAAAGAATAACAATCAATGAAAACACAATTAAATGAAATCAAGTTCAAAAGCTCAAAGTTATTGTTTAATTACATCCCAAATTCATTCATATATTGTTTGTATGAATGACATCTGAATGTATATTGTTCACTTGGAAAATTTTTTGCATGTACTATATTTAAGTTTAAAATTGTCAAAAAAAATAATTATTATGTACTTGAAAGTAGGATGGTATAATAGACACGTCACTAAATGTATATTTCTCCATATGCATTGTCTTCTAAAAAAATAAACAACTTTATTTGAATGATTTGACGATAATCGAGTTGATTTGTCATAGTAAATTGTTATAATAGGAACAGATGAAAGTATAATGGTTTGATTTAATCAACTTTCATTCACCAAATTTCCACTCAATTATTTTACACATCAATTACAACTTGAATATGGTTCTTAATCCGATTGGTTCAATTCAAATAGGCGATACGTGTCATTATGGTCTTTTACGTGTTTGGGTTTCAAGTCTGATACATATTACGACCCTTTGATCCTAATATGTGTTCTTTGTGATCTTATTACCTTGACTTATGATCTTATTGTGGTGTTTCCTTAAAAACCACACAAACTTACAAATGGAAAACACAAAGAAACTTTGCTCTTATAGGTAAAGAAATGGAAGAATGATGATTTTGGGTAAAAAATTGAAAGTATGCTGCTATTATGAATAAACAAACAAAAGTACATAGCGAGTATGGGTAAAGTAACAAAAGTCTATTGCCATATGGGTAAAGAAAAAAAAGAACATAAAAAAAATATGTTAATAGTAGCAAGTAACTACAAATAAAAAATCAACTTCTGATTTCCATACAGAACCCATTTGAATCAGCAACTTCATACTATAATAACACAAACAAATATTAAAACATTATTGGTTTTACTTTGCTACCGAGTCATAAAAAAAACTATGTTGCTACGAGATCACACATAAATAAAAAGGTTGTCTTGGTTTTTCTTTGTTATGAGGTCATACACAAAAATAAGTAAATAAACTTGCTTCTCCTATAAATGCAAAATACAATAAAATAGTAATGTATTTTCCTTTATTTGAGTATTTTAGCATCTTATTTTCATTCCTTCTATTAAAGCATTGTATTATTAATATGTTTTCTTACTAAGACATTATATTTTTTTAAACATCCAAATCTTAACATTGTACTTTCAATCTTTACCTTATTAGCTCATTATGCTTTGAAAAAACTATAATTTGTTAATTTATGTTGCATTTGGATGCCATTGTTATAATAAACAAATCAATTTTTTCTTTCAAATGTGTGTCATGAATCAAGATGTCAAAGGTATGTGGCCACGACAAACCTCAATGATGACATATATGTCAAACTCCTTGGTGTTCAGCTTAATGCCTTCATAGAAAGAGGTTCTTTGGGTGTCATTAAGATACAAGGTAACATATACTTGCACCCATTATAAAAAAATCAAAAAATTAATTAAAAAAATTGAAGTATGTTTCAATTGATTAAGGAATTAAATGATTTAGATAAAGTAATGCAAGACACAAGATCTAAAAATGATCTGATTGGCTCAATTGATTATCTGAAGAGTACAAACAGAAAGTACAAAATGAGATATAAATGTTCGAACTAATATTTTAACCTTATGTACTTATCCTATTTTATTCCTATTTTAGGGAAATTATTATTCATAAATCATATCTTTTGTTCAATACAATATTTAAAGGCTTGTTGACTTTTCCATAAAGTTATGACACCAAGACATCCTCACATCCAGTTTATGTCAATATTCACACTCTACCTAGTCAAATCATTGTCCTTTTCAACTTTTCCCAACACTCCATCAGATTTACCTTAATCAAATTCACCTAAGAAATCTATATTCTTCACATTCCAAAAATCTCAATTGCCTTCACCAAAAAAAAACTTCTTATCTCTCTCTCTGGAATCCAATTTCCCCAAGAAGTTCTGGAGAAATTTTTCCTCTATTTATCTTGGTGAGTATATTCATCCAACTTCTAAACATTCTACACATTATTGTACAAATCGTGATCATTTACAAAAATATTCATATACTTGTTCATTGTATCGTTAAAACCTCAAGTGTTGATCAAGTGTTCTTGACTTGAAATCCTTCATCCTCAACCTTCCAATCTACAAGAAATCACTCAAGTGAGTCATATCCCTATCTTTTCACATTTTCTTAAAGTTTTAAGGGGGGAGAATACAAGTTACAAGACCAAAACATATTCGAACACAAATAATAGCTTTCAATAGAAAAGTTATGGTCTATTCACGAACTATTTTGACCATCTTAAGCTTAATATTTTTCAAAATTGTTCGATATGCAAATAGTTCAGGTTTATGCCTTTCTAATGACTACTTGCATACATTCATACGATTTTTAAAGAATTTATGGCGATTTTTACAAAACTGTCTATCATTTCAAGAGTGATTTCGAACTAGTCATGAAGATGAACATTTTCACACTAGTTTGAGACCACTAAAAATCATAATAAAAATTATGAGCAAAGTAGACTCATTTTCTAAATTCTCAGAGTTTACGGATCCATTTTTCGGCTTACAATGATTTTTCTATAATTTTTCTAATAACAAAGATATAAATGTTAAAACTAGGAAAACTGTTTACAAGTTCATTTACACTTTGTAACATGTTGAGCAAAGTGTATAGCCATATAAAAAAATATATACATGTTGATTATATTTCATGATATTTTACTTCTATCAAAAAGAAATAATCATTCACATAAGGGATTTTTCACCATTACAAACTCATTAGATAAACTATAATAGGTATAGTTTATGGTACATTAATACTACGAACATACTAAGAAAAGTTTCATATCAACTACAAAAACGGTTTTCATTCAAACTACACGTAAACTCATTGAATCAAATTTGTGAGACATTGCTTCCTTGTACTCTTTAGAGTACTGGTTAAAGTCATGTATTATAATCATAGTCTCTTGTAGGGAGAGCATGATACTTATGTATAGACCTACATTGGCACTGACAATCACACACCTAAGTTGCTTACAACAGCTAGATCGGCAGGTCTGGGGTGACAAATTTCAAAACATTCAGATGCCCGAAGAATGCCGTAACAGGCTTACTATGTCAATTGCACGGTTATAATAACTCACATAGGGAAACAATGACACATATAGTTTACAGGGATTTAACAATCATATAAAAGGGGTTTTATTAATATCGTTATAAAACTACATTACATTGTTGTCAAGTACAGAACAACTGTCATTTTTGAAATCATCTTACGTTCCAAAAAAAAATTTATTTATGTAAAACCACATATACCATTATAAATATGAAGTAACACTTTTACATTCGATCTTGGGTTTTAAGACTGCATTTCATTTAATAAGAGAATATTGGATTTTCTGAAGGAATACACTAACGTTTTCAAGGAAAAAAGATCATAATTTCGAATACCAAAATGCTTATGAACTTGCCAACTTAAATGTTGATACACTTTCAAAACCACTTGTATTCTCAGGAAACCAGTAGACAGATACACGCACAAATGTCGAGAAGACGGGGTATAATAGCTTCAAGTCGTAGTTTTTGCGAATTTAGTTTTGAAATAAATCGTTTGTAATTTGTAGGTACTTTTCTTGTGAATTCTGTACCTGACTTGGTGTTATTTGACTCGGGTGCAAGTCAGTCTTTTGTATCTTTAGCCTTTAGTCAGCACATCAATATTAGTCGAGAGGCGTTGAGGCGACCTCTGAGAGTTTCCATAGCTGATGAGAGAGCAGTGTATGCCACTGAGGTGATTCGAGGATGTGTACTCGAGATCTTCGGCGTTGCGTTTCCTATTGATTTGGTCCCGATTGCGATGGGAGACGTCTGTGTTATCGTGGGCATTGATTGGTTGAGCAGATTCGGAGCGGTTATTGACTGCGAGCGATAGCTGGTGACCATATGAGACCCTAGTGGGGGAGTTCTTACGGTGTACGATGAGGGTACCTGTATTGGTTCAACATTTTGTTCGGCTGCTAGAGCGAGGCAGAGTCTACAGCAGGGCTGTAGTGGGTTTGTGGCTTACGTGATGGATACGAGAGTTGATTCAGAGAGACCGAGGTCAGTCGATGAAGTACCAATAGTGTGCAAGTTCCCGGATGTTTTCCCCGAGGAGTTACCAGGTGTGCCTCCCGAGAGGCAGGTAGAGTTCCATATTGATTTGATTCTGGGGGCAGCACCTATCGCCTTGTGCCTCCAGAGATGCAGGAGTTATCCTCGCAGCTTCAGGAGCTATTGGGGAAGGGGTTTATTCGGCCGAGCAGCTCGCAGTGGGGAGCTCCGATCCTTTTTTGTCAAGAAAAAGGATTGTTCACACCAGATGTGTATTGACTACCGGGAGTTGAACAAGTTGACGGTCAAGAACCTTTACCCCTTGCCGAGGATCGACGATTTGTTCGACCAGTTACAGGGAGTGTCTTGGTTCTCCAAGATCGATTTGAGGTCTGGATATCATCAGGTGATAGTGCGAGATGAGCATATTCAGAATACGACATTCAGGACTCGTTATGGGCATTATGAGTTCGTGATGATGCATTTTGGGCTCACCAATGCACCAGCCGCATTCACGGATCTCATGAACAGAGTGTGCATGACGATGTTGGATCGTTCGGTGATCGTGTTCATTGACGACATATTGGTGTACTCAAAATCCAGGGGGCAGCATGAGGATCATTTGAGGGAGATCCTTGAAGTTCTGAGATCGGAGAGGCTTTATGCCAAATTCTCCAAGTGCGATTTCTGGTTACGAGGTTCAGTTCCTAGGACACCTCGTTAACCAGAATGAGATATTGGTCGATCCGGCCAAGATTGAGGTAATGATGAGTTAAAAGGTGCCGAGATCCCCTACCGAGATCAGGAGTTCCTATGGTTGGAAGGTTACTATAATTGTTGTGCCTCTCACCAGGTTGACCCGGAAAGGTGTTGCTTTTGCATGGGGTCCGGAGCAGCAAACCTCGTTTGAGACTCTTCGCCAGAGATTATGCGAACCTCCGGTGTTAGCCCTTCCGGAGGGGATGGAGGATTTTGTGGTGTATTGTGACGCATCGATATCGGGATTGGGTGCGGTGCTGATGCAGAGAGGGCATGTGATCGCATATGCATCGAGGTAGCTGAAGCCTCATGAGATGAGGTATCCCACCCATGATCTAGAGTTGGGGGCTGTAGTGTTCACCCTCAAGATCTGGCGTCACTATTTATATGGGGTCTGGTGTACTATATACACGGACCACAAGAGTTTGAAGTACTTGATGGATCAGCCCAACCTGAATATGCGCCAGAGAAGGTGGTTGGATGTGGTAAAGGATTACGACTGCAAGATCCTGTACCACCCGGGGAAGGCTAATGTTGTAGCCGATGCCCTGAGCCGTAGGGAGGAGAGTGCCCCGATACGAGACATTTACATGAGATGGATAGTAATGACGCCAGTGTTGGACACCAGTCGAGAGGCTTGGGTTGAGTTCGGGAGACCAGAGAACCGAAAGAGAGAGCGGGTAGTCGGGCAGGTGACCGAGTTTTTCACTGACAGTTAAGGGCTCTTGACCTTTCAGGGTCGGATTTGGGTTCCGTTTGAGGGTGGGGCACGCACCATTCTGATGGATGAAGCGTATAGATCGCGCTTCTCGATCCATCCCGGGGCCACTAAGATGTATTTGGACCTGAAAAGAAAATATTGGTGGCCCTGTATGAAGAGGGATGTTGCATGGTTTGTAGAGAGGGGCTTAACCTGTCGCAGAGTCAAGGCTGAGCATCAGCGTCCGCATGGCAAGTTGCAGCCATTAGAGATTCTCGAGTGGAAGTGGGAACAGATTTCCATGGATTTTATCACCAAATTGTCGAGGACTGCGAGAGGCGTCGATGCAATTTGGGTGATCATTGATCGGTTGACGAAGAGCACTCACTTCCTTGCTATCAGTGAGAGCTCTTCTGCTGAGAAGCTGGCGGAGTTGTAAGTAAGGGAGGTGGTATCATGACATGGAGTTCCGGTCTCGATTTTTTCAAATCGAGATGCATGTTTCACTTCCAGATTTTGGAAGAAATTCCACAAGGAGCTGGGTACGAGGCTGCATTTTAGTACCGCATACCACCCACAGATGGACGGTCAGAGTGAGCCAACGATTCAGACGCTCGAGGATATGCTTCGGGCATGTGTGTTGGACTTCGGGGGAAGTTGGGACACGTATCTGCCTTTGGCTGAGTTTTCATATAACAACAACCATCATTCGAGCATTGGTATGCCTCCCTTCGAGTTATTATATAGGAGGAGGTGTCGGACCCCTATTTGTTGGGGAGAGGTCGGGCAACGTGTGATGGGAAACACAGAGATAGTGCTTCAGACGACTAAGCAGATTCAGCAGGTCAGGCAGAGATTGCTGACGACTCAGAGTTGTCAGAAGAGCTACACGGATAGGCGTTGCTCGGAGCTCGATTTTCAAGTTGGTGACTTCATTCTCCTGAAGGTATCTCCTTGGAAAGGAGTGATCCGATTTAGGAAGAGGGGCAAGTTAGGGCCCCGATATATTGGTCCATTCAGGGTGATCGCAAGAGTAGGCAGGGTAGCATACCGGTTGGAGCTACCTGCGGAGTTAGGTCAGATTCATGACACCTTCCACGTATCGCAGTTGAGGAAGTGTGTGGTCGATGATTCGGCGGTGGTACCGTTAGAGGATATCCAGGTGGATGCGAGCCTGAACTACGTTGAGAGACCGGTTGCAATTATGGATTGGAAGATCAAGGTTCTGAGGAACAAGGAAGTGCCCCTAGTGCATGTCCAGTGGCAACATCGGAGAGGGTTCGAGCTGACTTGGGATCCTGAGCGAGAGATGCGTGAGCAGAATCCAGAGTCGTTTGCAGAATGAGACTTCAAGGATGAAGTCTGATTCTAGTAGGGGAGAATTGTAACATCCGGATTTCCAGGTATAGTATTTATTCTTTTATTTTGAGTCTGGGGAGGGACTCGGCGAGTTGATGCTTAGACTCACCGAGTAGGACCGTGGGTTTTCATCCAGATTGGTGACCGAACTCGGCGAGTCCACGCTGTTAAGTGAAACCCTAATTTCTCGGGTTTGGGATCTATTTAAAGGCTCTTATACCCTTCAGTTGCGGCTACCAAACCCTTGAGAGAAACCCTAAGAGACCTAGAACGTTTGTAAAGGAGGAGAGGCCATTTTTGATCCTTGTGTTGGTGTTCTTGCAAGAAGAAGGTGACCAAGGCAAGAAGGAGCTGAAGAGGGTGCTATTTTGTAGATTTCAGAGCCCATGGACTTCATAATTGAGGTATAGATTTGATCCTTTTTCAGTTTTGGTGTTAACCTTTGGAGTTAGGGTTTTCTAGACCCTTTAGAGGCTTGATTTGATGAGCATTTGGTCCCTTCACGTGATGAGGCTTTGGATCTGGATCCAAAGAGGTCCAGAGACCTTAAGCCTTTGATCTTTATGATTGATATTAGGAGACATGAGCTTAGGATGTCATATTTGAGGTTATTTCTCCAAATAGAGCCTTTGGGCCTTTGCATGAGCATCAAGATCTGAACTTTATATAATTATCATGCTTGGGAAGGTCAGATATATGGATTAGAGGAACAGATCTGACCTCAGGAGATCATTTGAGTTTAAGCATGGCATGAACTCGCCGAGTCCAAGAACAGACTCGGCGAGTAGGATAGTTTTTCCCCATAAATCACACAGTTCGTGACTCGCTGAGTTGGGGAAGTGACTCGGTGAGTCATTGGGGATTTAGAGGACTTAAGTTCATGACTGAACTTGCCGAGTCACAATTATGCACTCGGCGAGTCTGGTCAAAGGGTTGACCGTTGATTTTCGTTGACTTTTAGGGTTTGGCCAACAATTGGACTTGTGGACTGTTTGAAGGGTAAAATGATCTTTTAGCCTTCTTAGAGGACATGTGAGGATCATGTCTAGCCTGGAGAGCCGTTATTAGTTGAGATGATCGTTTATGTGTTTAGGCAGAGGATAAATCAGTGTTTACGCGAGCGATATATTACCGAGACACCAGAGTTATGTGATAGAGTATCTTGTATGCTATCTATGTGATGTGTTGCACTGCATTATTTCTATGTGATTTATGATGTGAGTATATCAGAGTTAGGACCGAAAGGTCCACAGAGCTAGGACCAGGGGGTCCACAGAGTTAGGGCCCAAAGGCCCACCAGTGTTATAGCCTTGAGTGGCTAATATGTGTTATATGTGGTATTTTGGGGAACTCACTAAGCTTCGTGCTTACAGTGTTTTGTGTTATGTGTTTCAGGTACTAATGATGATCGTGAGAAGGCGTCGACATGATCAGTACACACCAAGCGGAGCTTTATTTATATGTTATGATCTTGGGATTTTTGACTTATGTTGAATATATGAAACAATGTGTTTTATAATATTGTGATTTAAATTGTTTTTAAAATGTGAAAATTTGTTTGAAATTTTACGGTGTTATAAAACGCTTCCGCCGCCTCGGTTTGAGGGTGTAACAAATGCTTTTCAAAATTGATTGTATTCTCAAAAACTTGAGTGTATGCAACTAAAATATTAAAAAAGAATAACACTTTATAACAAAAAATAATAGTTAGTTGAGCTATAATAATATTACCAATATAATACATCATTTTACATGTTTCAAAATAGACAAAATAGCAAGAATGGTCCCTGTGGTATGTCAAAACTAACGACTTTGGTCCAAAATGAGTTTGGCTCGCAAGGATGGTCCAATAGTTTCGTTTTGTTGCAAGTTTAGTCCAATTTCCTATGAATTTCTTTATAGTGACGGATTTGCCCTTATTATTTAACTTTCTATTTGTTTATAATTTCTTTTTATTTTTCTAATTAAAATCTAAACAAAAGAAAAAAGAAAATGTAATCCCACTTTCTTTATTCCCTACAAGACTAGTCCAGTCACCACTGCTACCGGAAAACCACCACCACCAACACTCCAGAAAAACAAGTTTTTTTTTTCATATTTGAAAACAAAATAACCATTTTTTTCACATCTGCAATCTAAAACATGAACAATCCAATTTTCTACAAACTAAATTTTTTCCATATCACTTAAATTGGAACAAGAACACTCATGAACAAGAAATCAGAAAATTTCCATAAAACAAAAATGAAAACCAAATCGATTATCGATTTCTGAAAACAAAATCGATGGAGAAGAGGGTGGATGTTATTGGTATCTTGATCTGGAAAGTCATCAGTAGAACGTTGGAGTTACTGGAGCCGGAGTCGCCACCTCTTACTGGAATAGGTTTCCAACGTGGGTTACTGTCTGGGATCTTTACAACCTCTGTCTTCATATGTATGGAGGTGACAACAGCCATTTAACAAACCCTAAATCATCACCAAGAAAAGCTCAAGATCTCCACCGCCATACTCCTCCGATTCTTCAGATCTATCTTGGACTCACACTCGAAACACAAAAACCCTCTTTGTCAGCTTCAGATCTTCGCCTCTATGATCCTTCGATTTGAAAACCCTTCGATCTGAAAAACCCTCCCATTTGAAAGCCTTCATCACATTGAGCTCGCCATTGCTACCAGAGAAGAACTGATAAAAAAGAAGAACCGAGATTCGAAAGATTTAGAGTTTATGGCTAATGAGACCTAAACATCTAAGGGGTGGCGCCGACGGTGGTCTGATGAACCACAAATCTGTAAACAAAGAACCAGAGTTAGAGTTTCTCCTGTTGAAAACTGAAGCGGGGGAGGAAGATAGATGAGCGGGTGGTGAATCCATAGAGACGGTGGCTACTGTGGCAGAGGGTAGTGGTCCGGCGAGAAGATTCCAAGTGATCTAATTTTTCCCAGCAACTTGTGTTCTTGTAAAATGAAAATGCGTTAGAAAGAGAAAGAGAAAGAAAGGAAGGAGGGATGATCTGTTTATTTTATATTTCTCTTTTTTATTTATGATTTTTGCAATAAAAAGAATTAAGAAAATAAAACTAAAAAGGGCAAATCCGTCATTATAAAAAAGTTCATAGGAAATTGGACTAAACTTGCAACAAAACGAAACTATTAGACCATCCTTGTGAGCCAAACCGATTTTGGATCAAAGTTGCTAGTTTTGACATACCATAGGGACCATTCTTGCAATTTTGTTTTCAAAATATTAAAATTGTTTTTTTAAGGGTGTTTCTAATATGACATCTCATTGATCATTTTTTAAAAACTCGAACATATAATTAATTATTTATAATTAATTTTTCGGAAAACAATGCAATTTCAACCAATAAAAATATTTCAAATTTGAATTAAAGTGTCTATGGTAAAATAAAATTTCTTTTTAACCAATCCATTTTTTTAAACATCTTTACAACTTTTAGTAAGAATTGTAATAATAATAATAATAATAATAATAATAATAATAATAATAATAATAGTCTATGAGATTTAAGAGTTGAATGTGTAAGAGACACAAAGTCCAAGGAGCAAAATGTAACATGCCAAAAGCTTTTTTTATTTTTCAAGGCAGTATTCCCCAATCTCAAAGCACCATCGCGCTAAACGATTGTACAGTTTTCATCAAAAGTTGTAAAATCATTTGTTTTTGAAGAATTCATATCCAATAAACACGAATAAGGGAACGAATCAGGTTCCGGTCTAAATTGAAGCTGGGTAGATTTGAGCGGCGGAAGGTCGCAATATATAACACCGACAACAGTTGTTCTCCACTATTTTTCGCTTCGATCCAGATCTGATCCTCATCGAACACCGGTGAGTAGTTTCTATCTATACATTTCACTGTTCCTGTTCGATTTTTGCTTTTTGCGATGACGTTTTCTCAGAATTGTAGCGAAATCCGGTTGTCATACGACTGTTAGTACTCAATTCGATATCTAGTTTCAAATTCATGGCGGATCTGTACTTCCGTGTGTGTTAGAGCAAATGTTCGCCATTATTCATTGATTTATTCGTTTTTTAAGACGTGCGGTGCTGATTTAATTAGGGAATTCGTCGTTTGATGCTGAAAATGTATCGGCGACTGAATCCGTAAATCGTTCTTCTTTTTAAAGAATAAAGATCAAATTTGTTGTTTGATATCTCGGAATTGAGTGTTGTCCTGATGATTTTCTGTTCTTGTTGTCAGAGATCATGGGCCGTGGTGTCAGTAGTGGCGGAGGACAGAGTTCACTCGACTACCTGTTCGGAAGCGGAGAGCCAAAGCCCACCACAGCCAGGACAGAACCGGTGGATGCAGCTCCGGTGAACCATGTTCATGTTGCCGCCGCCAACAATGAACCACCTCCTAAGCCTACAGCCACCGTGCCTCAGCCAGATATCACAAAACAGATTCCGGCAGGGATTCAGGGTAGCCAGAAAAACAACTATTTCCGAGCTGAAGGACAGAACACCGGAAACTTTCTTACGGTATATATGATTCAATCACTCATTCGTCATATTCCATACTCTTTTTTCACAATTCTTGTTCATCTTTTTTATGTTTTTCAAATGTTAGGATCGACCTTCAACCAAGGTTCATGCAGCACCTGGTGGTGGATCTTCTTTGGGATACCTGTTTGGTGATGGTAGCAATGGCAAATGACATACCAATTACCACCATTGATGCTTAGAAGATAAGAGGTAAGAAGTGTGGTTTGATGTCAATGTAGACTTAGTTATGGTTAAACCAAATCTTGCTTTCCATTTCTTGGTACTTGTTGACTTCAGATTTGTAATATATTTCACAATCATTCCAATCTTCTTCTCTCTTGTTCTTCGGTTTCATTTGCATTTTCAAATTTATGTGTGTTTAGTTTATTTAGTTCTGTTTGATTGATTATTATTTTTTTGCCTATGAGGACACATGTTTGCCATGAGCGTCAAGGACAAAAATTGCGCATCCATGGAGATTACCATGGAGTCCTTGATTCGAGGAAGAATGTGGCAACATGCTAATCTGAGGCCATTTTTTTTTTCTTTTCAATTCGAAACATGTCAAAAGATTTGATAACAAAGGAGAGGATTGTGCTTAGAATATTTCTACTCAACATTTTTTTTATCGCGTAGATTAATGCAGCAATTCAAGAATTTATATAAAAAACTAGAAGTAGACAAGTAGTGTCGATTCGTATCATAAGTGGAAGTCCCACCTAAAATAGACAAGAATCACATATAGTAGTTGAGTAGATTTAAAATAGCAAAAGAGATTTAAGCTAAAATGAGGTTATTTTCACACCACCTTCCCATTCAGCTAAGAAATGTTCACATGATTTCATCCTGTTTGATAGTTACTGAGGGGTTATTGTAAAAGATTTGTCGGAATAATAAATTCTGATTGTGACTGAATGTGTTGACTAAATGCAAAATATTCATTTTACCCAGAAGCTCTATATAGTGATCGTCAATAACAATAACAATAACAATAACAATAACAATAACAATAATAATAATAATAATAATAATAATAAGTGTATACAAAAACTCCATCATATTAGACATTAAATATATTATTTTAAAGATTAAAACACAAAAAGCTTTCTAGCTTGCTAGTAAACACCATTTTTACCCGTATAAACGTCAATGTAAACACTTTTCCTCTCAGATGCCTAAACTTTTACATATCAGACACTTTCAATTGATCGATTACGTAAAAACTGTCTGACCTATTAATTTTTTTTAATAAATATGATAAATTTAATGTATTTATAAATAAATTCAATATTAATAAAAATAAAGAAGTTTCATTAATTCAAAATGAAATAATAATAATTACATAATAATCATTAAAGCAAAAATAAACAACAAACCCCACGATCCAATTGAAATGGGATATGAAAATTTCCTTACGTGCATTATGTTTTATATGAAAATTTTCTTTTATGAACTCAACTCGTGCGTCAAAACTAGAATTAATTCTTCAATTTCAAGGTCGTTGTCAATGGTTTGAGGTCAAATAAGTATCCAATGAAGTGTAATTTGAGTTGGATTTTTTACGGTTTTAAAGAATGAGACTAAAGATGGTGTACCTGTTTTTTTTTTTTTTTTTTTTTTTTTTTTTTTTTTTTTTTTTTTAAATATAATGTTGGGGATGAATTAAACCCACTTTTTTATTTTTAATATAATGTTGAGGGATGAATTAATTTGGAAAGCTTGTGCTTAGAGATTGGAGCCTGTATGTTTATCTAAAGGTATGTGCTCAAACTTGTAACGTGAACTTTAAGGTTGAAAGTCGTCTCTTCATATATGCATGTTCAATTGTTCATTAATATTACAAGGCTTATCTATGTGAGTGTGATTTTTTGACATTTCAAGAAACTAAAACGTAGCTTCGAATGCACTCATGAATCCGAAGGGACAAATGGTTTGTAATATTGGCAAATGAACTCTATGTATATACTATCCTTAGGTAGTCAAAATCAGTTGATGGTTTAATGCATAAAATGCAGATTCTCCGGTGTTTGCAATGTGTAATATTGTAATAGGAAAATTCAATTTTTTAAACATTTTTTTTTATACATGAGTTTACATCATTTAAGTTAGTCCATTATCACACTAAATAAGTTCATGAATATCACTGTGATTTTAGTGTCATGAAAACCTTGGGCTAAAACAGTTGGATTGCTTCTAATATGGCAACATGAGAAACAATTCCATCACGCTTCTTGAGCTCCATAATCCTTCTAAAATGTCTTATATCTAGTTTTAATATGTTTTTTTTATTGATAAACTGGTTTGAATGGTTTTAGCAATAGTTAATATGTTGGTTATAACTGATTTTGGAAAATCACGAAATTGTTATAAGATTGTTTTTAACTAATTGTATAAAACATAAATCAAAATGTCAAATAAACTTTAAAAAAATGCTCCAAAACTACTTTTAACAATTAATAAATATCCAAATAAGTAGTTTAAGTTTATTATCAATTAAAATTGTAAATTTACCCTCATATAATGGGCCGTAGGATGGCTTAGCTTGAGGCTTGAGCTGTCCAAAGCGTATGGTTTAGGGATAATGACTTGGGAGGGTAATAAGGTTTCCAGTTTGTCCGTATTAGGTCACTAAGGTTTTTTTTGTGCGTATTAGACAAATATGGTTGTTATTACCGTTTAGAAATAGTCCATTTACCGGTTTTAATGGGTAAAAAGGATTATTTCTAAACGGTAATAACAACCATACTGGTCTAATACGCACAAAAAAACCTTAGTGACCTAATACGGACAAACTGGAAACCTTATTACCCTCCTAAGTCATTGACCCTAATTTTAAAGACATTGAGAATATATGACCATCAACAGTAAACTACTTCGTTTAGAACTCGCGTCGTCCCATATAACCTGCTACTCCTCTATATGGCGAAGCTTTTCATCTATAGTCGTCCCTTTGGGGACATCCGATAAAATTGGAACGATACAGAGAAGATTAGCATGGCCCCTGCGCAAGGATGACACACACAAATCAAGAAATGGTCCAAATTTTTTTTTAACCCTAATTCCCTTTTCAAATGCTAATAGAGTTTAATTGCAATTCTTACGTTTCAGTAGTTCATCTACTGAAGTCATAATCTGACAACATGTGGATTCTATGGTCAGATTGATCTTCTTGTTGATGTCTTCAACCATTTGTGGCAAGTAAGAGTGATCTTTCTTTCTATAAAGTCTCCTTTAAGTTTTTTACTTTTCCTGTCATTAAGTTTCATGCTTTATAAACTTCTTTTTATGTGTTGTATATAGTCTGTATGTGTTTGTTTATGTGCTGATTTTGATTACTTTTGCAACTTCAATTTCTTAGTTCATGTTGTGGTTTTGCTTTTTATAAAATAATTGATAATAGGCATCATCTGCAACTCCCTGTTGGTTTTACATTTCCATTCGTTATCAAATGTAGACATTGTTGGGAGGTATCAAAGTGATATTTTGTTTTTGTCGATATGGATGTGTTCATGTAAACATTTAAATAACAAAAAAGAAGTTATTGATAAAATGTTGCATATTTATGTAATGAAGATCATCAATCATATGAGTTTCTGGACTTAGAAGTTCTGGAAGGGTTGTGAGATAAGTTTAAATGGAAGAAACTATTTTCAGTCAAACAAATCAATCACATTGATTAGTAAGCATGTTTTCTAAATAATTAGGGTTAATGACTTAGGAGGATAATAAGGTTTTCAGTTTGTCCGTATTAGGTCACTAAGGTTTTTTTGTGCGTATTAGACCAATATGGTTGCTATTACCGTTTAGAAATAGTCCTTTTTACCCATTAAAACCGGTAAAAGGACTATTTCTAAACAGTAATAACAACCATATTGGTCTAATACGCACAAAAAAAACCTTAGTAACCTAATACGAACAAGCTGGAAACCTTATTACCCTTCCAAATCATTATCCCTATGGTTTACTCTTTACCATTCCATTCCACACTAAGGAATTTCTTGGAGATCATGGTGGTTGATATATTCTCCTCACAATGGTCACATAATTTGATAATGGTTGAGTTGAACTAAGTGGAATAGTTGTTTCTTAATTTATGTCAACTGAAAGAACATGAATTGCAAGCACATATCTAATAACTTCAATTTGACGTTATAACTTATAACTAATAAAATAAAGAATTAAAGTGTAGAAATTTTGATCTTAGACCATTGATATACCATGGACGAATACTTTGTGGTCTAGCTGGCTACGGACAACGATCGTGCACACCAGGCCGGCTGTTCGTGGTTCATCGTTGTTTTGGTGTATCATGGTGGCGAGGACAAGATGCAACAACCAATAGGATTTTGTTTCATATTTGACCAGGCATGTTGTTTCATATATATATATATATATATATATATATATATATATATATATATATATATATATATATATATATATATATATATATATATACAAACAAATTTTATCTATAAAAATCACACTATACACCCATATTTCTTACACAATTAATTTGTTTTTAGTATTATCAATTATTTTGGAGAGAAATTTGATCAATATGTCCACATTCAAGAAACCAAGACGGAGATGCTAAGTCGGGTGAAACAAAAAATGATAGAAGCGCAAATGTCATTCCAAGAGACGCAAACCAATATGGAAACTTTAAAGATGAAAGCGGACGATCTCGACGGCGAAGATTTCAAGATTTTTTTCGTGATGAAAGAGTGCATTCGAGCCCGATATAAGAATAGGAGGTAGTTTTTTAGTTATGTTTGGTATTTTTAGGTGTTTTATTTTTATTGTTATTTTATTTTTTTATTTTAATTAATGTATTTTTTAATGTAATGTGGTATTTTAATTTAATGAAAAACTAATAATAAAAGTTATATGTTTTTAATGTATTTTTGAATTAAATTTAATTAAAAAACGATATGTACCCTATGGTTACTAGTAGGGAGTGTGGTGAAGATGTGATACACACCACTATAATGACTAGTAATGGATATAACGAATGGTCTTACATCTTAGGCCATCCGGTATGATTGCAATGGAGGAGTTCGTGGTCTAAGTGGCCACGAACTACGACCGTGCACACCATCCCGATGGCTCGTGGTTGGTCGTGGTCGTGGGCCTTCGTGCTCCGGACAATGAATTGAAATGGCTAATGTGATTGGCTGTTGAGTAATGGCCATATTTTAGGGTTAAAATATTTTTTTACCTTTCAAAAACCATTAAACCTCTTCTATAAATACCATACTTATTCTCTAATTTTACTCACACAATTCTTTTCACTTCTTCTTACAATTAAACATTTCTTTTGCTTAATAAATTCAAAACCAATGGCTTCTAAAAGAATGAATTGGTCAGAAAATGAATAAAAGAACTTAGCATTAGCATCAGAAGCTGTTTCAGAAGACTCATAAATGCCTCCTAATTTTTGGGTAAAAGTTAGAAACGTTTTCCATGATTTAATGGTTTGTCAAAGTCATAGTATTGATGAAATATATTCGAAGTTTCGTGACATTAGGGTTAAATGCCTTTAATTCAATCGGATTTATAACTTTTATATAAACAACGTAAACGAAAGCGACCCGTTTGTTGTGATCATGCACCAATATAAAGACACGAAACATACTGTTTAAACACGTCAAAGTTTGACAAAAATTGAGAGTCTCCAAAATTTAATCATTGAAAATAAGGTTTAAAAACTAGTTTAAGTTGTTTGTGGTTGTATTTTTATGTTTTTTTTATTAGTATCTTTTTTTATTTTATGTTGTGTTTTAAATTAACGTAATTTTTGTTTCATTGAATAAAAAACTAATTTAAAAAAAATATATGTTTTATTGTGTTTTTGAATTAAATTTAAATAAAAAAATATTTTTTTATTGTGTTTTAATGTATTTTTGAATTAAATTTAAATAAAAAAAAATGAGATTTAGTGGTGTGTTTAATGGTAGATATACAATAGTTAGTGGTATAGATTGTGGTGATGATGTGACACCCACCATTATAATGATTAATGGTAGATATAATGGATAGCTTTATCATCATTCTATACAGTTGAAAATGAAATCACAATGAATATTGGATGTCATTTTTCTGTCTTGGAACTTAGGCATTCTTTAATGCACTCTTAATTCACCGAATATTGCAACGATTCTCGAATCACTTTGAATTAACCTACAAATCAACCATATGTGTTATCTATTTTTCACATTTTGATTATAATATTTTGGTGTGAATGAATCTTCAAAGCTCGTACACTCATTTACAACACTTTGGACTCAAAAGTATTCCATCATTATGCATCATATATATCTATGTGACAATTCTAAAGGAAATCAACAATATAAACTTTAGAGATGCTTAACTTTAGAGATGCTTAACTTTGATACACTGATGTAATTAGTTTAGTAAAATAAGCACACATGCATTTTACAATTTAACATAAAAAAGCTCAAGACATTGAAAAATCTTTACACAAATCAAAATCAATATCCATAATGAAGTCGCAAAATGGCATAAGACTCGCACCATGTTTCATTGGAATCCAATTTTATAACCCTTAAGTTACATTAAGAATAAAGAAAAAAAATCGACTCACGTTCATAACATTTTTGGTAAAAGGTACGACAGCTAAATAAAAGAATTAAGGCTTAATACTAATAGGTGATGTTGTGACAAGAGAGTAAAAGACTAAACTGCCCTTCCTACTACATCATGTTGTTGATGTTATGATATGCTACCTTACTCCATTTGTAACAATGATGGAATGAAATTAGCAACTCCACTTTGGTGTTTGTTTATTTACTGATCATCAATCACAATCACTCTTTACCAATTAACTCCAGCAATCACCTACAAATGAGAAGCTTTTTGATCAAACTCATGTTTATAATTTAATCAAGTAGAAGAAATTAAGCAATTTTAACTCATTGCTTAATAAATGCATAATATGGTTACAAAAATAAAAAAATCAACACCATTCAACTCAAAAAATGATAAGCTTTGGAAACATTTTTATAGCTTTTGAGTTCAAGTTACATAAAAAATTAATATCATCTAAAAACTAGCAATAGTAATTGTTGTCAAAAGACCAAACTAACCTTACCTTATATAAACAAGACTTGATGAATTTGTGGATGAGAAGAAATGAAGAATCATTCATACTTCATACTTGTTGTGTTGGAGCCAACACACCATGTTCTTCACCAGTCAAAGCTTCAGATTCACCCTCTACACAAAAAATAAATAAATAAATAAAAATCAACCATCATTATATAATTATAAAATTATAAAATTGTAAAGTACCATGAGCATGGTTTGGATTTGGAATTGAATTGGCAGTGTCTTCAGCTGCTGTTGATGGATTCAATTTGTTAACTTCTAAAGACGATTTTACCCCTCCTGAAACCTGCATATCAGTTTGCACAAAACAAGATCATATCTCTTATCTCATACAAAATAAAGAACTTGATTATTAGAATTACAAAAATAACCTCATGAGGTGGAGAAGCATTAGAAGCTGCTGGTGTCTTCATATCAGAAGCAGCAGAAGTAGCACCTGGTGTATGATGTTGTTCAGGATCAGGACTCTTTGTGGTATCCATCATAACATGCTCAAATCCCTTTTTTCCACTCTCAACTGCAACTCTTTTCCTAATATTCAAAAAAAAAAAAAAAAAAATGAAATTTGATTATTAAGTTATCAGATATATGTTTCTTAAATAGATTTTCAACCTTCTTAAATCATCAGCAGCTGTTTTCTTGATATTATTTGAAAATAAAACTCCACGCAGAGGCTTCCCATCTATAACTGTCTCAATTGTGTAACAATTTGTAATGTTTTTTGTTACTTTTGCTTGAAATGTTCTCTTCCCATGTGGATTATGATACTCATTCACATACACATTCTGTCTATCTACAAATCAAAAAAAGTCAACAGGTCAACACCTAATCAGAAAAAGTCAAAATAACAAAATTAGAAAAAAACTCATACTTGGTGGAAATTGGACATGACTTGGCATTGCCATTGGTTTATCAGTCTCCAAGGTAAGCATTGGTGGAGTATCAGTATCACAAACTGGAGTCAAAGTCAACCCTTGTTGTTCTTGACTTTTCAATCTCAACTGTTTTCTCAAAGACAACTTCTCCAGTTTTCTTTCATCTCTTTCGTTTTCAGTTACAATCCCTAAAATCAAAATCAGTTATAGCATAAATATATAAAATCAATAACTGATTCATTGTGAAATTCACTTCAAGGATTTTGATTAAATTAAACCTGTGAATAAGTAGAACATGTCATCAAGTGCTTCAAGCTTCTTATTGCATCCACCTATGAACATAAGAACACCTCCATGTTGTGGATGTAAAGTGCTTCCAGCCATTGAAAATCTTGCAGAAGGTCCTTCTCCTATTGTCATAACTTTAGTCCATGTAAAAGTTTCTGCACAAATGTTACAAATATCAAGATATCATAAAAAAAAAATAATAAAAACTTTATACTTGTGTTACATTACAATTTACATACCAAGATCAAACATGTATAAGTCATTATACAGATCTTCAGCATCAGTAAAACCTCCAAACACAAACAAATTCTTGCCTAATGCAATGGTTGTATGCCCAGCTCTAGGTGGCAAAAGCTCACCATTGGTCACCAGTTTTGTCCAAGTAAGTGTATCTATGAACAAGAATGGAGAAATTAGGTCATGGCATTAAGAAATTGGTAGAAAAAAAGTCAAAATTGAAACCTGCATCAAGCATATGGACATCAGACATGTAGTAGTTTTGAGTATCTTCTCCACCAATCACAATGATTTTGTTTTTCCATGAGACACAAGTATGGCTATTACGTTTGGCTGGTGGAATTCCAGTGGTTGCCACTCGCTTCCATAGCATTGTCTCTGAAGACAAGGGATAGAATTGTCATTTTACAATTTACACTACAAGATTGAATTGAAATGGAAAGAGAAACACTAGTCACCTACACCTACTCACCTGTGTTCAATATGTATAAATCATCGAAATATTCTTCAACAGGAGTGTCGAAAGACTTCCCACATCCACCAAAAATGAAGAGTCTTTTGCCAATGAGTGCAGCACTGTGGCCTTCTCGTGCTTCTGGGCCTTCCCCTTTTACATATGGTGTCATCCATGTGTTTGTGGCTGATGATATTAATATTTAGTATCATATGATCAGATTATGTTTGAGATTTGATTCATGTAAATGTAGGAAAAAGAAAGTATAGACAACTCACAGGTGTCTAGAATGTGCAAATCCTTAAGAGGAATGTTCCCATCTGTGCCACCGAATACAAACAGCTTATCTCCTACAGTGGTGCAGCTGTGGCTATCTCTGGGAACAGGTAGTGTGCCTTGCATTTCAGGTTCACTCCAAGTCCTTGTAGCTTAACATAAGAAGAAGAAGAAGAAGAAGAAGAATCAAAACAAGCCCTTTGGCATTTACTAAAAGTAAATTCATTTTCACTTCGAGAAACAAAAGCTCTTTGTCGTTTCAAAGCAGCAGATTCGCTCAATTGATAACTTAAATTGCAATAACAAATCGTCAGTATCTTAAATTCGTACAAGAATATTGCGCGTATGAGGTTGTCTATATAATCTGAAATACGCCCGCTCTCCACCACGAACAGGGAACCAAAACCCTAAAGTAAGGACGTTTCATTTCTAACAGATATGCATAACAGAAAAACATTCATAACCTGTAAATTTCACTTAAATCGATAATATCAAGAAGAGAAGTTTCGAAAAGAAACCCTACTGGTGTCATAGACGTGAACTTTGTTAGTCTGAGCGTTGTCTTCGCCGTAACCACCGACGATGTAGAGCAGCTGACCACCACGAACCGCGTTGCACGTGTGGCCCCATCTCTTCCCTGGCCCTCCTCTTTGTGTCTCCAATTTCTCCCACCTCATCATCTTCTTTGTAATCAATCGAAGCAAAAATGTGCTAAAGTTTGAGTGAATTAGGGCTAACTGCAAGGGTATTCAATATTGAATTGGGATTATTGATTTTGAAGATGCTGTGATTTGGGTTTAAGGCTGTGGTATTTGTTGGGATATGTGAGATCGTTTTCATGCAGGGGAGTTACATACAAGTGTCTTCTTCCTTTTGATTTGAAAATAAATCGAAGTAAATTTTTTGTGCGTGTTATTAAGTTATAAACAGAAAGAGAATTATGTTGTCCATTTGAAGTAGTATTTTTAGTACCTAGATAACCTAGGAGTACACCCTTGAAGGCAATCACCTAATCCACAATTTTATACAATGTTAATGTTAATAATGTAATATGTTAGAATTGTTAGATCTTCGCCAAATAAACCTAACAGGAATATATTACGTAACTTCATAGAAGATATTACAAGAGTAATATCGTCTATGAAATTAAGTAATATATTACCCATGAAACAATCTCTTTCAAGATAATATTACAAGAGATAACAACAAAGTGTGTTTAATTATACATCATCTATACATTAACATCTCCTTGTAGCTTTTTAAGGCCAGTGGTTAGATGTTGAAAATGGATTGTAACATTTCGTGAAGATATAGACATACCAAGCTGGAGGGAACATGAACAACTCAAATTTAAGCCAAAACAACCTACTTATAGACAGAGCAAATGTTTATCTCAATGTGGTGTGTATTACATCGGATTGGTATACATGTACACAACATTGGCATTGTCGTTATACATAAGTATGGCTCTATGGGTGAGGAATGAAGCTCTCGAAGGAAGTTTGTGAAGCAAACAAATTTTCGAAGTTGTATTGGTGACCCCAAGGTATTCAACCTCTAGAATAAACACCATATCGTTTGGAATACCAAGGTAAGAGATTACTAAACATAGAAAAACACAATTACTCAGATATGGAATGTGGGTACATGGGTATGCTCTCCAATTGACATCCAAATATGCAACAAGCCCAGAGTAAAGGATCCGTGTATATGTAAGTCATGAGCAAGAGTACTACGACAATACTAAATGTGCTTCAAAGTGCCAAGTAGGCATCATGAGGATCATGCACAAAAAGGAAATTTATATGGATCTATAATTGATACATTGTACAAGGTTGAATTATTACAATGTAATTCATCATAAAATCTAAAAATTTATTAGTAACAAAGTCTCCTATTTTATTTACTTTCTCACTTCGCTTGGAAAAATTAAGACAAGGTTTGAGAGTCAATAATAATAATAATAATAATAATAATAATAATAAAACAACTAGTTGGATAATCACATTGATTGTGATGAGCCTTCGCTTTCTATGTGTAATCCATACCATTCATCTTGTATTTCAACAATCCATATGTCCCTGATTTTTCTCCATAGCAAATTTAAAATTTTGATAACCCTAATCATGCATTTGTTTCAACAAAAAATAGAAAATGTTACTTGGGACATATCCATGTATACGTGTTGATTGCGGTTATGTGCTTGATTTTCAATTGCAAGTTCTATGGTTTTAATACGATTCTTTATTTCTCTTTTCCAATATTAAACTATTTGTGGAACGATTTTGAATAAGTTATTTTATTTTGAATGATTTCATCGCTTCAAAGACTTCATTTATGGAACACCCCCTTTTATTAAATTGCGTTAAAATCATTTTTCAATTTTCAATCATCATTTTGCAGAAAATAAAATCTCATCGTATTTTTAAATCCAAACTTTAATAACTTCAAAGTTTGATAATATGAGTTTGAATCAATACAACATCATCATACAAGTTTAAAATAAACAGCAATACCATTGTTAACCTTCTAAATTTGAAGCCCTCCTCTATAATTTTCAATCATTGATATCACACGAATACATGCCAAAATACATAATTTAGGCATTTAAATTCCTAATGAGTAATATCAGGATTCATCATCTTTTATATCAAAATGATTGGCATAATCCATGACTAATGATAAAACTCGAAAATTATTCTCAAAAGCATTTTAATAAAAATGAGACATAAGTATTTTTCAAAGGAAAACTGATAAATTCTTTGTAAATCATAAGTATTTAATACTTAAATCTTGAGTATGTACTTCATTAAAACATCAATTCACCTTTAAAAATCTTTAGTCATACGACATCACTTAATCATTTAAAGGTCTCTAAAGATCATTATATAAATCATAATAGAAATAGACACAACGCAATATGATTCTATCTCACCCCAAGTCATCTTATGTCAAACATCACAAGTCATAAAGTGAGAAGTGTCTCATATAGTTATTATAGGAGAATGTACAAGAAAATAAGGAACATATCCCAAACATTGCCCATAAAGAAGTATAACATCCATAACTCAGGGTTAGGTATTTTCACATTAAAAAAAAGAACAAACTTTTCAATTAATTTTTAAAAATAATTATTTTGAATAATCAAATGCCTTAAATATGGAATTATAGTAATGCACGGGTATAATTATACTTACATTTAATGAAAAGGTTTATTTGGTACATATAAAGTAATTAAGTAATTGAAGATGTTAAATGTCATAAAAGGAAACTAATATGTAAAAGAATTTTATTAAAATAGACAAAATGAAAAGTTGAGGGGGGCAAACTGTAAATTCTAGAAGTATCGCATAAAAAGGAAAGTGAAAAGGGGTAAATTATGTACAAGAGAAGAAAGATGAGTTACAGTAAACGAAAATTTGGAATTTATATGAAATCTTAAAGATCCATACCAACCTTGTCGGATCATACATGTATAACTTTTAATGTATTTAAGGGTTGTAAGGGTTGGTGAGCAGTTATATTTTTTTCATATGAAGTGTGTTACAATCTGGAAATTTTGGGTCGAGCAAAGTTTAAAGAGTTTTGTGTATAAGTGTACCCACAACATATATATGTTGTAATATATATATATATATATATATATATATATATATATATATATATATATATATATATATATATATATAATCATATCTGTAACAAAAATTTGAAAGTCAATAAGATAGACCAAAATTTTCAAAAATTCCAATTGCATTTAAAAGTGTTTTAAGCCTAGAACCGAAATCATGCTCAAGACCGAGAACCCTCCCTAGGCTGAGAACCCCCTCCCCCCCCCCCCCCCCCCCCCCCCCCCCCAATTAACCAAAAACCCTTGTGAAGGAATACCACTTTGACCGAAAACTCTTTGTTTTAGGAATTCTTGGCCTCTCTTGGACTGAAATCCCATCATGTTCTCGGTGGCACCTTTGGACCGAATACACATGTTCTCGGTAGGCATAGGAAATTTCGGCTGGAAATAAAGATAAGGTGTTGACCTTATGACTTGATGTTTTCCTCCTTTCCAATGCAAAATTATACCCAACATATATCCATGCTAACAACCAACAATTAACCAAGCAAACATTCCATCAATTTCTTTTATATACCTTCGGCCGAGAAGGCTTTCTCCCACCATCATAATCTTCTTTCATCTTCATCACCTTCTTCTCTCAGGAACAAGGGAAAAAATCCTCCAAAAACTCATTTTCTTTAAATGGTCCTTAGAGTTTGGTAAGCATTTTTCATGATAACCTAGTGTTTCTATATATTTTTATGTTAGTTTCATCATATTTACACACATTATTATGTGTTAAACCCTTAGGATAATACTATTTCCAAGAAGTTCATCAACCTCATTCAAGAGTTTAGGCTTGGAAATTTTCACATCATCTCTTAAAACAACCCACAAATACACTCAAGGTGAGTTCATACCCCCACTTTTTTGAGATTTTCATGTTGGGGGGGGGGGGGGGGGGATACAAGTAAAAATTGGTTTATTACACAAATACTTGCATGTTTGATCTTTATGTTGAAGTATAAGGCATTATTTTCACAAGATATGATTATCACTAGCTTTTATACAATTATTTGTGATATATTTGTTTTGAAATGCAAAACTAACAAGAACAAAACATATTCTATGTTATAAAAATCATAATAAAAACTTATGGTTACATGGTTTTGGAAAGTTTTTACTAAAAGATAGTCTTTCCAACAAAAAGGGATACATGGTAGTTATATTACTATTTTGGTGGGTTACAACCCAAAAATATGATGTTTTGGTCATATATTTTGACACCAAGATAATAACTTTGTATTTATATAAAATATTATATAAATAGTTTCAACAAACAAACAAGATAACTATAATTGGTATAGTTAGGGAGTCATAAAACTACACTATCATTTCATAAGAATCAAATAATTATTTAAATGCATAATTATTTCATTTACAAGAAAAAGGAGCTTTTTAGTAAACATAAATCGACTGATACAATATTGTGAAATAGTTAGCTTCACCATACCTACCGGAGTACACGTTAAAGTCCTAAATTGTAACCAGAGTCTCTTATAAGGAGAGTGTGACACTTGTGTATAGATCTATACGGGATTAACAACCCCGCACCTAAACTGTTAACTATAATTAGACAGATAGGCAGGGGGTGACAAATGTCGTAACATTTCTGACGCCCGAAGCACGTCGTTCAGGGCACTAGTCATATTAGTATGGTTATGATAACTCACATAGAGTATCGACAACACATTTGATTTACAGGGTAACATTCATTCCAAGTAGTTTTATATTAAGATAAAACTTCATTACATCATTTTACAGTACAATATTACTTACATTTCTAGTATTGGGACTTAAGACTTGCAACTCATTTTTAAGAAAATATTGGATTTTTTGGAAGTATACATTGTCATTTTCATGAAATAGTTATAAACCCTTTTTATACAAAATGCTTATGAACTCACCAACATAATTGTTGACACTTTTCAAAATCACTTGTATTCTCAGGAAATCAGTAAACAGGTAACCACAAGAGTTTTTGGTGGATGGGACGTCGTCGCATCATGTAATTCATTTCTGTCACATGCATTATGTTCCAGAAAATCCTATATTTAGTGCTTTATAACTGAAAAGTAGTTTTAATCCCATAAAACCATTCCATTTAAGTGTTATTATACTTATAACCAAGTATGACATAATTTTAACACACCATAAAATTATAAGAATAAGGTTTTCGGTTTTAGTTGAGAAAAATGATTGATGCAGTAGTATTTCTTAAAAATACACTACTAGTGTAATAACCACCCTATTATTAAGCTGGTTAATTTGGGTTAAAATGTGATAAAGTTGTAACCATGCTGATAGAATAGAATAATCATGACGACCTTCTGGCATCGAAACTGAATATGTGACATTTGTCACTTGTAGACCGATAGGTCCCACTGTAGCTAGCACCAAGTGTGGGATTATTAGTCCCGTATAGATCTATACACACAATGTCCGCTCTCCCTCCAGGAGACTCTGGTTACAAGAGTGTAACATAACAAGTATATTGTTATGTCCTGAAAACGTACCATCACATTTTGGTTTAAGTAAAGATCGAATTATATCCTTTTCTTGACAAGGTACTTTAAACCTGGATTACTTATCTAGTAAAATAGATTTCCTATTTGTTCATAAATTATACATATTAAAATTTATACGTTCTATCTGATTAGGATGATCTCTCATGGGTGAACACCTTTGCTCAACATGATACAAAGGTAATGATACCGACTGAAGTAACTTTTTATATTCATATATGTATAATATATATAATTAAGAAGGAAACGACCTTCACTAACTATATGTATATAGTTAGTGAATATAACTACAAAGGTGTTTAGGAAACAACCTTAGGAAGTAGGTAACACTTACCACGAAGTGTTAGAACTAGAAATTAAAGGTTGAAATATGATCATGGCCAAGAGTGAAGGGTTCACGACCTTAGAAGGGATCACACCCCAAGAACACTTGAGTATTCACGGCCAAAACATGATGGGTTCACGGCCATGATGAAGGTTCACGGTCCTATGAATGGTTCAGGGCCCAAAGTTGTTAAGATCACTTGAAGATCTTGTTAAAAAGATGATGAATCAAGATGGAAGACATGGAACTTCTCATTAACAACAAGAAAGGTATGAGTTACTTACTTTAGCGAAGAAAAGAGAGCTTTTGGTTGATTTAGGTTGATGATAGTTGAGAGAAAACTTGATGTTCACAGCTAGAAGATGAAGAAATGATGAGAAAATGAGCCAACTCTTATATATAGCATGATTTCACAGTCTGAATAGTTCATGGTCCGAAGAGTTCATAGCCGTGAACGCTCGTTTATGGTCGTGAACCTCATTGCGATCGTGAAACTCATTCACGGTCCAAGGGTTTATGGTTCGAGTGAAGTCCTCGGTTCGGATGGGTTGCGAAGGTTTTAGATTTCAACATGTTTCACTTTTTAAACAACATCACCTTTGGTACAAGGTTTATAACCTTAAAACCAATTGATCTAGCCATATAAGTTAATAAAAGAAACGAGTTTGACCTTTACACAATATGTTTGACTTTTACAAGAATAAAATTTTCGGGTTATCACACCATCATCATCTTCTTTCATCTTCATCACCTTCTTCTCTCAAGAACAAGGGTAAGAATTCTCCAAGAACTCATTTTCTTCAAGTGGTCCTTAGATTTTGGTAAGCATTTTCGTGATAACCTAGTACTTCCATTCAAATTTATGTTAGTTTCATCTTATTTACACACATTATTATGTGTTAAACCCTTAGGATAATACAATTTCCAAGAAGTTCATTAACCTCATTCAAGAGTTTAGGCTCGGAAATCTTCACATCATCTCTTAAAACAACCCACAAATCCACTCAAGGTGATTTCATACCCCACTTTTTCGAGATTTTCATATTGGGGGGGGGGGGGGTGTAGAGGATTTTGGATTGCATCTTTGGGCCTTTTGATTAGTGTTCACTATAGTCACGGTACTAGGCCTGTCCAGTCGTGTTTTGTTTATTAGGGTTAGAGTATAAATGGTGCATGCATGCATCATGTTGATAAAATTTTGATAATTTCTTTCATTGTATTGTAACCCTAACGCGACCTCTACAGTAGCAGTTCTTCATAGAGCTCTTCTGAGGTTGTGGATTATTAATCATTCAACATCAGTCTTGAATCATCATTTGTTCTTATTTAATTTACTGTATTAGTTTGCTTGTTAAGAATCTAATCAATCTCAAAGTAATTTTAGTTTCATAAATTGGTATCAGAGCAGGAGGCTGTGTAATTCATACACATATCTTCTGTTAGAAGAATATCTTTAGGGTTTCCACTTTTATCGAATCTATTGGAGCAGTCATCTCTTTATTGATGTTGTTCCTAGATCTTGATATTACCCTAATATCGCTTTACAAGTCTGCTTCTTGACAGGAAAACAAGTAAAGTCATCATCTCACATGATGATTCTCAAACCAATCCAATAAACATCTCCAACAACATTGGATCTACTACAAGGATTCCGACCTTGTACACTCACGAGTATGAAGTCTGGGCTCTTCATTTTGAAGATTATGTTCTTGGTTCAGAAGAAAATGGGTACTTGATCTAGTAGGCTATAACATTGGGTCCATTCGTTCACTCTGGAACCAACGATTCCATTAAGACATAGAAAGAATACACTCATCTATTGATCGATGCGAAGGACGTCCCTCAAGATGAGAAGGACAAACTGACTAGCAACATAAAAGCTATGAGAATGATCAGGTTTGCTTTACAATTTGATACCTTTCGTCCATTGAGCTCGTTTACTACTACAAAGGAGATTTAGGACATGCTTAAGGAGTTGTATTCAACCGATGAAGATCTTGAGCATTCTATTCAAACTCTTCTACATTCAGAGTTTGGTGACTTCAAGCAAAAGTCAGATGAAAGTCTCATTAAAACATTCAATCATTATAACCATCTTCTCAGTAAGATGATTAAGCATGGAATCGGTAGAGAAGTGATCGAGCAAAAGGTCACTTTTATTAATGGCCTAAGACCCGAATGGATGGCGGTGGTGTCGATTGTTAAAGCTCATGAAAAGTTTAAAACCTACTCATTGTCAAAGCTAGTAGGAATTCTTAAGTCGCATGAAAGTGTTGTGACGAAGGAAACGAAGGTTGTCTCTGGAATGGGATCCTTAGCTCTTATTCTAAAGGCAAAACTATTGTTGAAGAAGAAGCAGAATCAGATCTTTCTGAGTGTGATCTGACTAATGAAGAATACGCCTTGATGGTGTTGAACCCAAGCGATTTGCTAGAAAGAAGTTCCCTACCACCAAAAATAGAAACTGGCAGGGAAGCTACAGTTCTGAAAAAGTGAAAGAGGAAATCAAAAGCACCCCACAGAAAGAAGAAGAGCACAAGGAGAGAAAACTTGTAGGTGACTCGGGCTATGACTGCAATTATTGTCATGACAAAAACCATCTAGCAAAGGAATGCATGCTAAGGAGACTCAATGAGAAGAAAGAAGTTGAAGATGATGAAGCTTACTACATGCGTAAACTTGAAGAGATCAAGAAGAAAAAGTCTATCGATAAATCTATGTTTGTGTTACTTGTGCAGGAAAATGTTGAAGAAATCGAGTTAGGTGGAGTAGAAGTGTGGTCTACTAACTCTGAAGATGAGGAAGTTCGCAAACCCACTCATGGAAGGGCCTTTGTTGCAAAGGAAGAAGGTTCAGAGTTTGCTGGAAAGTGTCTAATGGTGACAGTTGGTGTGTCACAAATGAAAGGTTATACTACATATAGGGAGCATGATGAGGTGAAAGAGAAGGAAGATAGATGTTTCGCAGCGAAACCAGTTGGAGAACTGATCAACGAATATGATCAGTTGATCAAGAAGGTAAATTCCATACTCGAATCACTCAAAATACCTGCTTCTAACTATGAAAAGGAATTAAATGATTTAAAATTCAAATTCTCTAGTTTAAGTAGTAGCCTCAAACAAACTCGCCTCACAAACTCTAACCTAACTGATCAAATTAGCAAGGTGTCTTCCAAGAGTAAGGAGCAAAGATTGTGGATAGAGAAGAAGGAATTAGAGTTGGTTAGGGCAAGAGACGAACTGATTTATTTGCAATGCGATAATTCGAAAATTTTGAAACAAAGGAACATTTTTTTTAATTGCTAAACGTCTTTACAATAATATTACACAGTTGCATTTAGATTGTGAGATTGGCACAAAGCTTTACAAAATGATTTTGTCTTTCTTTGAATTAAAGGAAGACAAAATAGATGTTGAATGCTATAACCATGAATCAATTGTCTCACCTGAGGAAACCTCTAATGCCTACAGGATTGGTCTGCACAAAATTGAGTCATTTATTAAGTCCAAAGACCACAAGGACATGCTCAGAAACTTATTAGATGAAAATGACAAATTGAAAATAAAGATTGAAACTGTAAAAAAATTTGATTCATCGAGTTCCAAGTTGAGTTTAGATAACAAGATAAATGTAGAAAATACTTCTGAATTTGATGAGGATAGTGACATGAGTGAAATATCTGTAGAGGATGAGGTTGATTGTTTAGAATTTGTTAAGACCGAACCTGAACCAACGAAAGTCCTTATACATGAAAACGTTGTTGAGTTCGCTCATTTATCTAAAGACAAGATCAAAGGCATGAAAGAGAAGGTGGTGGTATACCAAAGGGTACAAACGTACCAAATCAAGTGTACACTACCACAGGAGTCACCATGAGCCAAACAACTAAACTAACAGCCTTGGTCGACGAAGACAATGCTGATGCCTGTGACAATCATTTATGGTCTGCGCCAATTGACAATGCAAATGAAACAGTTGGATTATCAAAACGAACCTCATGGAGGGTGAAAGGTTTTTACGTTGCAGAACCAATAAATAAACCATCAAGTTTTGAGAAAAGAAGTACAAGTGGTACTAAGAAGGTTGAAAGCAAAAACCAAAATACAAACGAATCTCATGCAAAAAGAAGCGAAACTCATGCAAGGAAACCGAAACCTAATGTGAGTATTCACAAATCATCCAAACAACTTGCAGAGCAAAAACAACAGCGTAATAGGAGATATCAGAAAAATCTCAACGAAAGGAAACAGTTTTGGCAATCCCAAAACGCCAGCTATGTGAATAAAGAAAACGCTTCCAGATAGAGAATGAATGTACATTCTCAAGTGAACCTCAAACAATGTTCACAGTGTAATTCTTGTACTTCACAACAACGAAAGGGGAGTCTCGCTCAAAGGTCATCATCACCAAGAAAGTTTACCAAGACACACAATTCACCTCTCTCTCCATCAAATAAAACTCCAATCAAGGATGTTAAAGGGAAGGAAAAGCTCGTCTCGGATTTTGAAGCTCCATCAAAGAAGACGACTACTAACCTTAGGAAGGATAAGAAGACATTCGTTTAGAATCAACTTAAATAAAAACAAACTGATTTAAACAAAATGAATAATAAAATCAAAGTTTTCACCATAAAAAGGAAAAACGAAACCACTTTAGAAAAACAAATGTATTTGGTTGATCCTGCTATAACTTTTCCTTGTTCTATAAAAGGCTCACGAGGACCCAAGCAACGTTGGGTTCCTAAATCTGCTTGATTTTTGCAGGTAATTCGTGATGAGCAGTCTGACAACGAATGGTAGATTGATAGTCGCTGCTCGCGTCACATGATAGGGAGGAAGGAAGAGCTAAGGGAGTTTCGGTATCGCACCCCTAAACCAGAACAACGAAATTGTTCGAGGGCGGATGACTTCATGTAGTATCGTAACAATTGAATACATAGTAAAGAAAGTAATACAACAATCATATATATAATTTAAATGTTTACATTGTTGAAAGGTACTTGTTTCAAAAACAAATTACAATATGATGTCAAAATGAAATTAAACTAACGTTGCAACGTCCCTTCTTAATCCCTGAGAAATACAAGTGGTTTTGAAAGAGTAGGTCAACATTTAAGCTGGTGAGTTCATAAGTATTTAGTGACAATGTTTAAATGAAATAGAATGAAAATGGTTTGTACATGTTTAAAAGTTCATAGAAAATCCCATATCTTCTAATATAGTAAATGGTAGTTTGATTGTTCCAAAATTGTAATACAATAGTGCTTTTCATGCTTAAAATAGTAGGTTTATGTATAAATTGTTTAAGGCATTCGAAAAACCCCGTAAATCAATGTGTTTTTTAATACTCCATGTGAGTCTTATAACCATACTATTTGACCAGGATGCCTATAACAACGTTCTTCAGGCGTTGGAAAGTTATGACGTTTGTCACCCCAGGCCTGGCGGCCTAGCTGTAGCTAACAGCTTAGGTGTGAGATTGTCATTCCCGTATAGATCTATACATAAGTATCATGCTCCCCTACAAGGGATTATGGTATATAATACAAGACTTAAAATGCATACTCGAAAGTACGTGAAATGTCTCACAAAACTTAGTATAAGACAAATTTATGTATGAAAATGTTCATTTATTCTTGTGTATGAAAATATCTCTTTGATATAGTGTTTCTATTATGTAAATGTTCATGATTTTCTCGTAAACTATACCTATTATAGGTTTACAAAGTGTGTGTTTCGTTCATATAGTATACCCTAGTGTAATGCTCACTTGTTATGTAAGTATAACATTTCAAGTGACATAAATGATCACATATACTTAAAGTATAAATAAAGTGTTTGATTCGTGTGTATATATATATGTATATATATATATATATATATATATATATATATATGTATATATATATATCTATATATCTATCTATCTATCTATCTATCTATATATATATATATATATATATATATATATATATATATATATATATATATAAACATGTTTTATTTCCAAAAGACAAGATCTTATCGAGAATTTATATTGCATACGAAAGTTCTCATGTAGTAGTTATGAATCACATATGATTATTAGATAAAAAGTTTATATAGTGAACCTGTAGGTTGCACACGATAATAACCGTGTGTTTACTTGCATTCCCCCCCCCCCCCCCCCCCTAAAAGTGTATAAAAATCATTTATATTTAAAAGCATAGTTTATAGGGGTATGAACTCACTTAATAGATCATAGAAGGTGAGACAAAAACCGAGCATAACTTTGACTTGAGAAAGCGGATTTTCTTGGGATTCTCAGGAATCTCGGGAGCGTAAACTTCCTTCAGGGCTTGGGTATGGAAATCGGGGCTTCGGGATACCACGTGCACGCAAAACGAAGTAAAAACGCAAGAAAAAGGAGAGAAAATGAGCATTTTACCCGGAACCCTCGCATCCCTTTTATAGGGGCTGTGAACCGCCTCAGTATGTTGGGTGTACGCGTACGTCATGCATGACCGCATCCTCGGCTGCCGGAGCTCGGATGGGACGGGACATAGCGACGTAGAGGGGTGACGTGGACGTTCTGAGGCCTAACACTCGAGTACGCTGGGCGTAACTCGGATTGGCGCGGTGACTCCTCCTTCGGATAATACCAAATTTTTATTTTAATTATTTAGTAAACTTC
Source organism: Lactuca saligna (assembly GCF_052625555.1). Taxonomy (NCBI): domain Eukaryota; kingdom Viridiplantae; phylum Streptophyta; class Magnoliopsida; order Asterales; family Asteraceae; genus Lactuca; species Lactuca saligna. The sequence goes on from NC_136420.1 coordinate 175,440,737, forward strand.
GTAAATTCATATCTTCTTCATACGAACTCCGTTTTTGACGGTCTTTATAGTCACGCGTAGGTGAGACTACGCTCTACAACTTTCATTTAGACTCCTTCAGCATATTTTGAAATTATTTTTATTATTTATTTTTAAAAGATTGGGGTAGGAAAAGTTCGTTAGAAATCCATAACTTCTTTATCCGATGTCTGTTTTTTCCAGACTTTTTACCGTTGAAATACCATTGTCGAGACCTAAAATTCTCATTTAGGTCATTCCGGCCAAAAGTCGCTCGTTCTCTATTTCGAGTTTTTAGCTGTATATCGTTATATCGAACTTGGAAAAATCATAACTTCCTCATACGAGGTCAGATTTGGACGTTCTTTTTATGTACGCTCACGGTTTAATGATATCTAACATATTAGGTAACCAAATAGAGACTTTTGTACATTTTATTTTCAAAGTTAATTTCATTATTTTCAAAAGTGGTTACAATACTTGACTTTTTTAGGTCATTACATAGAGTCGAAATATTGGGTTGTCACATCATCCCCCCGTTAGAGGGAATTTTGTCCCGAAATTTAATTTAAGAACAACACTTGTGGATTAGGGAAAAAGATGTGGTTACTTGTGTTTCATCTGATCTTCGCGTTCCCAGGTGTATTCAGGTCCTCGCTTTGCATTCAGCGGACCTTCACGATGGGTATGCGACTTTGTTCTTTTCTTTTAATTTCCCTATCCATGATTTCAACTGGTTCTTCTATAAAGTGTAGACTCTCATTGATTTCGATTTCGTCTAGAGGGACGAAGAGGGTCTCATCGGACAAACATTTCTTCAAGTTTGACACATGAAAGGTAGGGTGTACGTTATTGAGTTCCTGTGGTAGACGAAGTTTGTAGGCCACCGGGCCGATCCTTGCAAGGATCTCGAATGGTCCAATATACCTTGGGTTTAGTTTCCCGCATCTTCCAAAACGTAGTAGCCCTTTCCAGGGTGAGGCCTTTAATAGCACTCGTTCCCCGACCTGAAATTCCAAGGGCTTCCGTCTTTTGTCCGGATAACTTTTTTATCTATCTCTTGAAGCCCTTAATCGTTCCCGAATCTGTACAATCTTCTCGGTTGTCTCTCTTATGATTTCCGGGCCAGTGAGAGTGTTGTCAGTTACTTGTCCCTTGGCTAGTTGTGTGTCACCTACTTCAGTCCAGCATAGTGGTGATCTGCACTTCTATCCGTAGAAGGCTTCAAATGGAGCAACTTTAATGCTGGAGTGATAGCTATTGTTGTATGAAAATTCGACTAGTGGTAAATGGGTATCCCACGCTTTACCAAAATCGATTACACAAGCTCTTAGCATATCTTCCAAGGTTTGTGTGGTCCTCTCACTTTGACCGTTGGTTTGTGGGTGGTAAGCATTACTCATGTCGAGCCTCGTTCCTAGAGATTTTTGTAACGATTGCCAAAATCGCAAGGGGAACCTACTATCTCTGTCGGAGATAATGGATATTGTTACACCATGTAGTCGTACAATCTCTCGGATGAAGGTTCGAGCTAGCTTCTCCATCTTGTCGGTTTCTTTTATTGGCAGAAAGTGTGCGGATTTTGTTAATCTATCTACGATTACCCAGATGGTGTCTAGCCCACCTGTTTTTTTGGGTAATTTGGTTATGAAGTCCATGGTTATCCGTTCCCACTTTACTCGGGTATTTCGGGTTGTTGCAGCAATCCCGATGGCTTTTGGTACTCTACCTTGACTTTGGCGTAAGTCAGACACTTGCTCACATAAATAGCGATCTCTGATTTCATGTTCGGTCACCAATATAGTTTCTTGAGGTCCAGATACATCTTGTCCGAACCTGGATGCACATAGTATCGAGTCTTATGAACCTCGTTCATGACCACATCTCTGAATCCACCAAACTTCGGTGTCCAGATCCGATCCATGAAGTAAAGAGCTCCGTCACCCTTGACTTCAAGATTCTTGTCCATTCCTCTTAAGGCTTCACCTGCTACATTCTCTGTTTTCAAGGCTTCCCTCTGAGCTTCCTTGATTTGTGTGGATAGATGTGAATGGATCGTCATGGTTAAGGATTTCACTCGGTGACCTAAGTATTCTTTCCAACTAAGGGCATCAGCTACTACATTCTCTTTTCCTGGTGATAGAGAATCTCGCATTCATAGTCATTCAGTAGTTCAACCCATCGTCTCTGCCTCATGTTGAGTTCTTTTTGGTTAAGGATGTGTTGAAGGCTCTTGTGATCGGTGAAGATCGTGCATTTCGTGCCATAAAGATAGTGTCTCCAGATCTTTTGCGCGAAAACGACTGCTCCTAGTTCAAGATCGTGGGTAGTGTAGTTGACTTCGTGCATCTTGATTTGTCTTGAGGCGTAAGCGATGACCTTAACTCGTTGCATTAGTACGCATCAAAGACCTTGATTAGATGCATCACAGTAGACCACAAAGTCTTCTGTTCCTTCTGGCAAGGATAATATAGGTGCGATGCATAGTGCTTGCTTCAGTGTTTGGAATGCAATGTCTTGTCTTTCTTCCCAATTTAAAGTAACACCCTTTTTGGGCCAGGGTGGTAAGTGGTTTCGCAATCTTTGAGAAATTCTGTATAAACCTACGGTAATGGCCAGCAAGGCCCAAGAATTGTCGAATTTCCGTTGGGGTTCTTGGAGCTGACCGGTTCTCGATTGCTTTGATTTTGGAAGGGTCCACATGTATTCCGTCTTTGCCAACCACGTAACCTAGGGAATCTACATTCCGAATCCAAAATTCGCACTTGGAGAATTTTGCGTATAGCTTCTCTTTTCTTAGTGTTTCCAAGACTTGTCGGAGGTGTTGACTATGATCCTCTTTATTCTTTGAATAAATAAGTATATCTTCTATGAACACGATCACAATTTTGTCCAAGAATGAATGACGCACTTGGTTCATTAAGTCCATGAACATCGCCGGTGCGTTTGTTAATCCAAAGGGCATCACTACAAACTCGTAGTGACCATAACGAGTTCGAAAAGTTGTTTTGGGAACATCTCCTTCCAACACTCGTAGTTGCTGATACCCGGATCTTAAATCGATCTTTAAGAAATAACTCGCTCCTTGGAGTTGGTCGAACAAGTCGTCAATGCATGGTAGCGGGTATCAGTTCTTGATAGTAAGCTTGTTAAGTTCCCAATAATCAATGCACATGTGGAAAGATCCATCCTTCTTCTTTACGAACAAGATTGGTGCTCCCTAAGGTGAGAAGCTTGGCCTGATGAATCCTTTGTTGAGCAGTTCATTTAATTGGCTGGATAGTTGTTGCATCTCAGCTGGCGCCAGGCGATACAACGACTTAGCTACTGGGATAGCTCCGGGAATTAAATCGATTCTGAAATCGACTTGTCGTTCTGGTGGGACTCCTGGGAGATCTAGAGGGAAGATATCGGGAAAATCGCAGAACTGTGGAATGTCTTTGATGTTCTTCGTTTCTTTTTCATTATCTATCACGTGCGCTAAGAAGGCATAGTACTTCTTACGTAGGTATTTCTGGGATTTGATGCAAGAGATGATTTGTAAGTTGGTACCGGGTTTGTCACCATAAATGACAAGAGTTTCGCTGCTTGGCAGGTTTAGGCGAACGACCCTTTCATGACAAAGAATATCGGCATTGTGTAGGCTTAACCAATCCATACCGATGATGACATCAAAGCTCTTTATAGTGATCGACATTATATCGATTTGAAATGAATTTTCGTTTAGAGTTAGTGTGCAGCCTATGTACATATCATTCGTGCTTTCTGTTCTACCATTTTCCATTTCTACTGTGAATATCTTATTGAGTGATTTAGGGTTCTGTTTTAGTATGTGCTTGAATTTATGACTCACGAAACTCCTCTCCGCACCACAATCAAAGAGTATGCATACATAAGAGTTATTGAGGAGAAACGTACCCGTAACCACCATGGGATCAGCTATTGCTTCGTTCTGCCCTATTGCCAGCACTCTTCCTATGCCGCCAGTGTTCCTTGCCTTAAGGTAGTATCTCTTGTAATGCCTAGCCTCACCGCATACATAACATGACTGGCCTACACCGACTCCTTTGACTTGGGTGATCGGTTGTGCTGGTGCTCTACAGAAACGAGCAATGTGCCCCTTCTTGTTGCAGTTATTGTAGTGCATCTCCCGACAATTTCCGTTGTAATGAAAATTGCATTTGCTGCATTTCGGTAGGTTTCCAGCATATGGATTTGTTGGTGTAGTGGTAATTGGAGTAGCAGTGGGGGCAGTAGTGGCATGAACTACCACAATCTATTGTTTCTTGGAAGGTTCCTGTGAAGGTTGACTCTTCCTTTTGTTCCAGAACCTCTTCTTTTTCTTGTTGTTGTTGGTATTGTTTTTGTTATTGTTGCTTCCTTTGGGTTATTACAATGCGGTAGTTGTGAAGTGTTGGTAGATCCCATGGTCTACGAGAGCTATTGCCAACTGTTTGGCGCTATCGAAAGTGATTGGTTTGGAAGCTAGAACACTTCCTCGAATATGGGGTGACAGTCCCCAAATGTATCTTTCGATCTTCTTGCTCTCTAGAGAAACTATCCTTGGGCAAAGGATTTCCAAATCACTAATCCTTTTGGTATAGGTTGTGTTGTCTGAGCCTACCATGGTAAGGCCCCAAAGTTCCTATTCGAGCTTTTGTAATTCGTCTCGTGGACAGTACTCTTGCAGTAATATTTGTTTTAGGTTCTCCTAGCCCATAGAGTTAGCCACTACTAGCGTTAGTGACTTGACATGTCCATTCCACCATGTCAGAGCTCTCTCAGAGAAAGTACAGGGAGCGAACTTCACTTTGTTCCCTTCCAGACAAGAACAAATCTTGAAAACTGCTTCAGTTTTTTCTATCCACTGTGATAGAGCCATTATCCCTCCGGCCCCATTAAAAGTAATGGGTTTTATATTCATGAAATCCTTGTATGTACAATCCCCTGAGCGACCTTGATGTTGGCCATTCGTAGAACTATTTACTCCCCCACCAGAACCATTGTTACTCATTTGAGCCATTTCCGCTGTTACTACAGCCGTTACAGCAGCTATCAATGCAGCATTTTCCGTCGTGGGAGGGGGTAGTGGTGGAGGTGGTGCATTGTTGACACGACGCGTAGATCTACGGGGCAGCATTGTGCTGATAAAGAAATAAAATGAAGAACATAAGTTTTTAGTGTGTTAATAAATTTGTCATTTTTATCAATTTATAAATTCTACTGACCTACCCATGGTTTAGAGTTTGACTCATAATAAAAGTTTGCATAGTGTTAGATAAATTTATGAATCTGAATGGTAGTCAAAGAATTTACACACAACGGAATTTCTTCATATATATTAAACACATGCCGAGTTACATTTGGAGTTAGGAAATTTCGACCCTTCTAAGAATCTCTGATACAGAAGTTAAAGAAAGGGAAGACTTTTAGCCGAGTTCCTATTCTATAACAAAATTTTGGGATTTAGCAAGCACTACTTGCGACGTAGGTTGCGCGTGGAGCTTGACTCCGTGTCTGATTGCTTTGTTTCCATAAGACCCCTATTAAAGGTGGCTTGCTGTTCCCTCATCTCAGAGAGGGCTGCAATCATTTGTTCTTGGAATGCGTCAGCGCGGAGTTGGGTGTCATCCTGCAACCTATCCAGTCGACAGATGTCAAAAGTGTGAACTTGTACTTCCACGTCGACTTCACGAAGTTGGTTTGCTTGGACCCCAGATTGATAGGCCTGGTTGGCTAGTTTGCCCACCATGATCGGGAGTGCTCGAACGGATGAACCTCCATCTCTGATGTCATAGAAGTCCCGACACATACCGTAGGGAGGACGTATCTCTTGTTGTTGGCTCCAATGGTGAAGGTAACTTCCCCAAACGGGAGTTGGTCCCTGAAAGTTCCTCTTAACAGCGGAAGGTTGAGTGGCTGGAGGGTCGATTACTTCTAGTTCTGAGTCTGTTCCAGAGTCATCCCCTTCCTCCAACTCGATAGGTTCTTCATCCTCTTCAGGATCCTCCTCTACCCATCCTCCATTGACCTGATTCGGGTAGTAGGGGTCCCATGGTGGGTGGAATCCAAACATTTGACTATACGAGAATAGGGTTATAAGAATTGAACAAAATTTAAAAACATGTAACTCTAAATATGTCGATTTAACTATTGCATGCACCAAATACTCCTATAGTATTTAAATTTGTATGTTTAATACTAGTGTTTATTTTGGTAAGTTTTGACTTGTTGCTCACTAGGACCATTCCTCGACATACGTTAGTCCAATCTCGGATAAATATAGGTGATCAGGCTATATTCGTCCCAAATCCGATTACATATTTCGAGGCCTAATCGTAGTGCCCAACTTGTCTTAATACTTCTTGTATAGTTCTAACCATGAAAATATATTGTTGTATGCATGTATTTGTACTTTTACGACCCAAAATAATCTAAATTAAATGAAACGAGGTTTTAGGTGTAAAAATGTTTTGTCAGAGACCTTGAGTCCTTATGCATTTATAGTTTGTATATCTTATGTGGTTCGATATACTTAGTTCACTATAAACAATGCTCTGATACCAATCTGTCGCACCCCCAAACCAGAACGGCGGAATCGTTCGAGGGTGGATAACTTCATGTAGTATCGCAACAATTGAATACATAGTAAAGAAACTAATACAACCATCATATATATAATTTAAATGTTTACATTGTTGAAAGGTACTTGTTTCAGAAACAAATTACAATATGATGTCAAAATGAAATTAAACTAATGCTGCAACGTCCCTTTTTCAAAAGCTGTAGTTTACCTGTATTACTGAATCCCTGAGAAATACAAGTGGTTTTGAAAGAGTAGGTCAACATTTAAGCTGGTGAGTTCATAAGTATTTAGTGACAATGTTTATATGAAATAGAATGAAATTGGTTTGTACATGTTTAAAAGTTCCTAGAAAATCCCATATTTTCTACTATAGTAAATGGTAGCTTGATTGTTCCAAAATTGTAATACAATAGTGCTTTTCATGCTTAAAATAGTAGGTTTATGTATAAATTGTTTAAGGCATTCGAAAAACCCCGTAAATCAATGTGTTTTTAATACTCCATGTGAGTCTTATAACCATACTATTTGACCAGGATGCCTATAACAACGTTCTTCAGGCGTTGGAAAGTTATGACGTTTGTCACCCAGGCCTGGCGGCCTAGCTGTAGCTAACAGCTTAGGTGTGAGATTGTCATTCCCGTATAGATCTATACATAAGTATCATGCTCCCCTACAAGGGATTATGGTATATAATACAAGACTTAAAATGCATACTCGAAAGTACGTGAAATGTCTCACAAAACTTAGTATAAGACAAATTTATGTATGAAAATGTTCATTTATTCTTGTGTATGAAAATATCTCTTTGATATAGTGTTTCTATTATGTAAATGTTCATGATTTTCTCGTAAACTATACCTATTATAGTTTCGTTCATATTGTAAACCCTAGTGTAATGCTCACTTGTTATGTAAGTATAACATTTCAAGTGACATAAATGATCACATATACTTAAAGTATAAATAAAGTGTTTGATTCGTATATATATATATATATATATATATATATATATATATATATATATATATGTTTTATTTCCAAAAGACAAGATGTTATAGAGAATATATATTGCATACGAAAGTTCTCATGTAGTAGTTATGAATCACATATGATTACTAGATAAAAAGTTTATATAGTGAACCTTTATGTTACACACGATAAGAACCGTGTGTTTACTTGCATTCCCCCTTTAAAAGTGTATAAAAAGCATTTATCAAACATTTAAAAGCATTGTTTATGGGGTATGAACTCACTTGATAGATCGAAAAAGGTGAGACAAAAACCGAGCAGAACTTTGACTTGAGAAAGCGGATTTTCTCGGGATTCTTGGGAATCTCGGGAGTGTAAACTTCCTTTGGGGCTTGGGTATGGAAATCGGGGTTCTGGGATATCACTTGCACGCGAAACGAAGTAAAAATGCAAGAAAAAGGAGAGAAAATGAGCAATCCGAAACCCTTGCATCCCTTTTATATGGGCTGGGAACCACCTCGGTATGCTGGGCGTACGCGTACGTCATGTATGACCGCATCCTCGGTTTCTGGAGCTCGGATGGGACGGGACATAGCGACGTAGAGGGGCGATGTGGACGTTCCGAGGCCTAGCACTCGAGTACGCTGGGCGTAACTCGGATTGGCCCGGTGACTCCTCCTTCAGATAATACCAAATTTTTATTTAAATTTATATTTTAATTATTTAATAAACTTCATAAATTCATATCTTCTTCATACGAACTCCGTTTTTGACATTCTTTATATCCACACGTAGGTGAGACTATGCTTTACAACTTTAGTTTAGACTCCGTCGGCAAATTTTGAAATTATTTTTTATTATTTATTTTTAAATGGTCGGGATAGGAAAAGTTCGTTAGAAATCCATAACTTCTTTATGCGATGTCTGTTTTTGCCAGACTTTTTAACGTTGAAATACCATTGTCGAGACCTTCGATTCTCATTTAGGTCATTCTGGCCAAAAGTTGCTCGCTCTCTGTTTCGAGTTTTTAGCTGTCTACCACTATACCGAACTTGGAAAAATCATAACTTCCTTATACAAAGTCAGATTTGGACGTTCTTTTTATGTATGCCACGGTTTAATGATATCTAACATAGTAGGTAACCAAATAGAGACTTTTGTACATTTTATTTTCAAAGTTAATTTCATTATTTTCAAAAGTGGTTACAATACTTGACTTTTTTAGGTCATTACATAGAGTCGAAATATCAGGTTGTCTCATTCGGGCTCTCAAAGATGGTGTATGTGTCAAGTACGGTAACAACTCTTATGGTACAATAAAAGGCTATGGGATGATCACAAATGGAGATTTCTCGATCTGAAAAGTGGCTTATGTGGAAGGATTACAACACAATCTAATTAGTGATTCACAATTGGTTGTGGGGACTAGACTGGAAGTTTCGTTCGATGACAAAGGATCAGAGATCATAGAGAAGAAAACAAAAGCTGTTTTACTAAAATCATAGCGAAAAGGGGAAATGTATCCCTTGAACTTGAATCCTGTAAGAGGAAAGCCTGTTATTTTCCTGTTAACCAAAGCTCATTCGGATGATTGCTGGTTATGGCACAGAAGACTCTCACATCTCAACTTTAAAGATATCAACAAGCTTGTACTTGGTGATCATGTGCGAGGTTGTCCCCTCTTCAAGTTTGATAAGGATCATTTATGTGCTGCATGCGAAACGGGGAAGCAAAGCCGAAAGAGTCATCCAAATCTTGTAAATACGAAAATCATTGAACCTGTTGAATTACTTTACATAGATCTTTGTGGACCTTCGGCAATTGAGAGTGTCGGTGGTAGTAAGTATATCCTTGTTATTGTCAATGACTTTTCATGATTTACCTGGGTATTTTTTCTTAAACAGAAATCAAAGGCGACTCTTAAACTCAAGCTCTTTATCAAGAAAGTGGAAGTTCAGCTGCGAAAGCTGGTTTGCAACATCAAAAGCGACAATGGGTTGGAATTCAGGAACCATGAATTTGAAGAATTTCTAGTTGAAAAGGGAATCACACACAACTTCTCTGCTCCTTGTACTCCATAACAAAATGGGGTAGTTGAAAGGTGAAACTGTTCGCTATGTGAGGCAGCCATGACTATGCTTAGCTACGCCTCTCTTCCTATGTATTTCTGGGCCGATGTTATTGCTGCTGCTTGCTATACCTAGAACCGGTCCTTCCTCAATAAGCGATTTTTTATCACTCCATATGAAATTCTCAACAACCGCAAACCTAACGTCAAGTTTTTCCATGTCTTCGGTTGCAGGTGTTTCATCTTCAACTCCAAAGAGAACCGAAACAAGTTCAATGTGAAAGCTGAAGATGGGATCTTCTTGGGGTATTTTCTAATCTCCAAATCATATAGGGTTCCTAACAAAAGAACAAAGAAGATAGAAGAAACCTATTATGTCACGTTTGATGATAATTATAGGAAGAAAGTTCAATCAAGCGAAGGGTCAACGGATGAAAACTTTCCTCAGTCAGGTTAAGTCATGGTACCGATATCCAATCTGTTTGAAGAATATATGTTGCTCTTTGATGAACCCGAAAATGCTATCAATTCTGAAGCAAAAGAAGTTGATAATAAAGTTGATAACCTAGAAGATATAATCAATGATGCTGCACAAAGAATGGAAAGTGAACCACCAGTATCGAGTCCAACAGACAGCACACCATTGCAGTGGAAGCATTTGACAACGACAAATAATCCAGATACATCTTTCGAGGGGGAGAACCCATCTCCAACAATGAACCGTGAAAGTCCAACCGAGGGGGAGAATTCTGAGCCAGATGTTGAAAAACTCTCATCATTCGAGGGGGAGAATCACAATACAAATGATGAATCAGATGATCAATCAGAATTTGAAGAAGAAGTCAATGCTGAACTGGATCCTACCTACGATCCAAACTACCCTCCACTCTCTAAATGGACAAGAGACCATCCAAAAACACAAGTGATTGGTGAATCATCTAAGGGAGTCCTTACACGCTCTCAAATTAAAGCGAACCAAACCGCTTTATTTTCACAAGTGGAATATTACATGTTTAATTCATTTGTCTCTAAAATAGAACCAAAAACTATCAACACCTCACTTGATCATTCTGATTGGGTACAGGCTATGCAAGACGAACTCAATGAGTTTGAGAGAAACCGGGTTTGGAGACTAATTCCTACACCAAAGGATGCATCTGTGGTTTGTTTAAAGTGAGTGTTTCGCAATAAAATGGATATAGAAGGAAAAGTCATAAGGAACGAAGCGAGACTTGTGGTAAAGGGATACTTTCAGGAGGAAGGTATTGATTATGAGGAAACCTTTGCTCCAGTGGCAAGGTTAGAATCGGTGCAAATATTTCTAGCATACACTACACATAATAATTTTGAAGTCTTTCAAATGGACGTCAAGTGTGGATTTCTGAATGGGGAATAGGAAGAAACTGTCTATGTTGAACAATCTCGGGTTTTCGTGAATGAGAAGTATCCTGATCGTTGCTACATTCTGGACAAGGCAGTTTATGGTCTAAAGCAAGCCCCTAGAGCCTGGTATGAAACTTTAACTCGCTCTCTAAAAATGTCTAAATTTAAATAAGGTATGGTTGACCCAACCTTCCTTCACAAGAAATAAGGTGACCACTTGATGATCGTCCAAATTTATGTCGATGACAACATCTTCGGTTCCACAAATCCCAACCCAACAGTTGAATTCCAAAAGTTGATTGATACTAAATTTGAGATGAGTTCAATGGGTCCAATTAACTTTTTCCTTGGCTTGAATATAAGACAAGGACCAGAAGACATTTTTATCAATCAAGAGGTTACATGAAGACCTTACTGGTGAAGTTTGGTATGATGGGAGATTCAAAAGTAAAGGTTCCAATGGCATTCAGAACAAAGCTAACACCATCTCTGGAGAAACCGGTTGCTGATATGACCCTCTATCGTCAAATGATAGGGTCACAAATGTATCTAACAGCTAGTAGACCGTATATCAAGTTTTCTATTTGTTACTGTGCCAGCTTTCAGGCTAATCCACGTGAACGTCATATGATGGCAGTTAAGAATATCTTTAGGTATTTGAAGCGAACTTCTTCTCTCGGTCTATGGTATTTAGCAAAATCAGGCTTTTTTTGCTCAAACATTCTCCGATGCCGATCTTGGAGGATGTGGATTGGATCAAAAGAGCACAATTGGTGGGTGTCAATTTCTTGATGCCAAACTCGTCAGCTGGCAGTCCAAGAAGCAAACATGTGTATCTCTTTCCATAGCCAAAGCTGAATATATTGCTGCAACATCTTGCACTTCTCAGGTCATCTGGATACAAAGCCAACTTAGAGATTATGGCATGAATATGAAGAAGATTCCCCTTTATTGTGACTCAGAAAGCGCAATCTGTATTTGCGACAATCCAGTGTTGCATTCCAAGATGAAAAACAGCGCATTGCAATATCATTTCATCAAAGATCACGTAGAAGATGGAAACGTTGAAATTCACTTCGTTCGATCTACTGATCAGTTGGCTTACATTTTCACGAAAGCCTTGCCTGAAGCATCATTTAATAAAATACTCCAAGGATTGGGAATGATGGAAGCCAAACCTGTTCCAAATCTTGTTTTGCCTCATTAAACTTTGACAAGCGAAATAGAGCGAACACTCGGTCTATTTCAGTTCCGTTTTTTTCGAGAACCGAAACAAACCGAACACTCGGTCTATTTTGCTTCACTCATCCAAAGGCTAAATTTTGGGTTGTATACTCTGTACCCATTTGTACTTTAAGTGTTCTTACCTTTCTAACTTCTTTTCCATTTTTCTTTGTCTTCATAAATAAAAAAAGATTTTTATTTCTGTTTTTATTTCTTTTATAGTAAATTCAAAAATACAAAAGTATTTTTCCTTTTTGTTATTCCCTTTTTTCATAAAATTCAAAAACACAAAAATATATTTTTAGTTTTTATTTGTTTATTTTTTTTGTTTCTACCAAAATCATCTTTTGGCAAGGATAATGGATGCATTCACATGAAGTTGGGACATTTATAAATCTCTTTCTCTTTGTACTAGCTAAGTGTCCCTATAAGCATGCTACTGCATGTTGTCCAAAGCCTTAATTGACTTTTCAAGTGAAGCCTTAATGAATCGATATACATAAATCGTTTCTTCCCAATCAGGCTGCTAAATACACTTTAGTCATGAGCTACCTTACTCTTCTCATGGTAAGATAAGAGTTTTCTGCTCTGTCAATTTCATACAGCAAAGGTACCTTGGGTTCTTTAACCATCTCCACTCTTTTCTCCATTACTTTCGGTCCATATATATGTAACCCTTGAGACTCTCAGCGTTTACCACTGAGGTTTATGGTTACACAACATCTGTGTTAATGATCTTAGCTTCATTTCCGCACATTCTGAGTGAGACCCAAAATCCAACGCCATGAATGAATTGATGGTGAACAATCAAACATTTTAGTATTTCACCCATGATTTGACAAACCACTAAGGTGGTCTATACCTTGAATCTCTTTTATTTTTGCGAGATCTTCATGAAATGCTCTAAAACCAAGAAATCTCTTCCAAAAAGATCTAGTTTCGTTTTCGTTTTGAGATTTCTATTATTTATCTCCCAGTTACTGAAAATGCACAAACCTACTTGATGTTTTTGGCCACATCGGCCACACAAGTACTTCAATCATCTTTCGGTCTTATATCAACTTCTGTAGTTCGGTTGAAGCGAAAGCCACCCTTTAAAGCTAATATTGAAAATATGCCTTTGAATGCTTCTTAATAAGTATTTGATCGTACTTCAACGGGAAACCACACAAGCACTTCTTAGTGTCTCTTGACTCTAAAGGAAGAGATTCATGCCCAGGATCCACAATTTTGTGTCTTAAAGACAATACTAAACTCCCACATACATACTTTGCTGTATTTCTTTTCTTTGGAACTCTCTTGCACGGAAATCTATGATTTTCCAAAATTCTTGTTCGTTGTACTTATGGCAGATTTATTCTCATAAATATTTTGTTCTCTTCTAAATGTTAATTAACAACGATAAGGTGCATGTTGTTCTGGGATATGAAACATTGGAAGCAAGTTAATGCTGACACAAAACGTCTTGAGGATAAGAATTCAAATCATAAAGGCACATGAAATTTGAAACGTCCCTATCATCACACCGACTGACAACGTTTTGGGATGAACAGTTGTCACTTGCACTTTTTCAGGCGCCGTTTCTGAATTTGTCACAGAATCATCATTAGGATTTTCTCTCTCCTAGGAAATCGTATAAAGGTTTTTCGCACAACTCCATACTTACCACTTACAAAAACCTTTCCTACTTTCAAATGGTGATTCTTCTCCTGTTGTTCATACTGTTCATCGTCTTCAAGAACCTGCAACAATGGCTGATTCTTCATCCGCTCCAGATCAAACAACTCAATCTTTTCTCACGATCAAACCAAATCAAAATCTGACCCTGGATCCCCTTCAAATACGACTCTTATGTGCTACCAATCTTGGAATGTCTCAAGTATTCCCCACTGGTCACTGCCCTTACCAAAGCAGATCTCGTTCTAGTGATGCTACTGTCCAAAAGCTTATTCATCTGCAACATTCTTCAAGGAGGAGGAGAAGATTGTGTTTGAGATCTTCGATAAGAAAATATCAATTACAAAGGATAAGTTTTGCTCTCTTCTAGGGCTTACCTATGTTGATTCCATGGTTAACCCAAAATCTATCTCCAATGCTCAGATATTCGAGATGTTCTACAATATAGGGTATACTGATCTTCTCTCTTCTATTACAAAGTTCAAGAAGTCTTCTCTTCCACCTCAATGGAACGGACTGTACACCCTCCTCTTCAAAGCTTTTTCTGAGAGGGTTGATGGGTATGATTGTGCCAGCAAACTATTTATGACAATCATGTATGGCCTTTACCATGGGATTGATCTTGACTATAGATCTATGTTGTGGGTTCAGTTTGTACAGAGTCTACTTTCTTCTTCTTGGCATAACGAGATTTCATGTGGTTGTTTCTAGACTATCGTGGTGCAAATATCTATTGAGAAGCTCAATGTTCCTATAATGATGGATTCACTGATGGCTTCCATTGCCACTTTTCACACAACTAAGATTATAATTCCAGATAATTCCAAATTTTCCTTCATCGGATTGATTCCCGAGTCAATGTCTTGATGTGTTTCAAGTGCAAGTAAAATTATGAAGTCATACAAAAATCAGCAAGTTTCAAGACCAAGGATTATTACTCCTAAGATGAATAAGATGCTGGATGAAGTTGATGTTCAAAAGAAAGGAGGTCGGAAGGGCGAAAAAGTCAGGCAGGGGAAGGAAGGCTCCTCTTCTCAAGCTCTCATCGTTAAAAAGCGAAAGGGTACTGGTGCTGATCCCTCAGCTCCCAAGAAATGTAAGTTTAAACAGATGGCAGCGCTACCACCATCATCAAGCGAAAACGATTATGTTCCCCCTGATGAGGAATCGGTTCAGAAAAATGAAAGTGATGACTCTCAGTTTGATTCGGTGGTCTGTGGTCATTCACAACCACTTTCTCCGCACCAAGAGGTAAATCCTGATCCTAAACTTTCATCTCTACATCCTTCTCCATTTGGGGCAAAGATATCAGATTTTCCTACACCTCCCATTTCTCCACAACATCCAGTTTCCCTTCAAACTCATGGGTCTGAAGATGTACTTGGTGGAGAAGGTTTTGATTATGATACTTTTCACTATTGTCCTTTCTCTCTTCAAGGAGATAGTGACGACGATGGCCGTATTACCCAGAAGGATTTGAAGGCACTCAATGTGAAACTGGATTCCATCCTTCCTTGCTTCCTCTACTATATCTACCAGCACTGCTTACTCTCAGGATGCTGTAAAGGGTATTCTTAACACCCTTGTTACGAAACATGCAGTCACTCTTGATAAAGCCAATCAAGCAGTTGCAGATTCTTCTCAATCTTGCCTTCAAACGACCATAAAAGTTGATATCAATCTCAATGCCTCGTTATGCAAGGAATGAGAGTCTCTAGAAAAGTGGCTGTAGACAACACTGCTAAAGTGAATGATGCTATTATTAATCTCAATGCTTCATTATGCAAGGAACGAGAGTCTCTGAAAAGCTTCATGCTGATATTTCTACTAGCAATTCTAAGTTTCAGACATCTATTTCCTCAACTCTTTGCAAATTCCAAGAAGATCTGGCAGTTGAGAGAAAAATCATGAACGAACTTGCACGTCAAACCACTCAAGTGAAAACTCAGTCAGTTAAGCTCAAGCATGCACAGAAGGAAATTGATTATATTAAGTCTGAGCGAACCAGCATTAAAAGTTGTGTTAGTGATGTCAATTATTTGCTATCCAACCTCATCGAAGCCCATGATCCTGTTCTGACCATCACCATCCCAAGGCATCTTGCTGATAAACTTCGCCCTAAAATTGCTTTGTTGAACCGAATTAAGGGTGTTCCAGAGGTCATTGTCCTTCCAGAACAAGGGGGAGATCAGACAAATCAAACAGGGAGAAACCAAAGGTTGATAAAGGCAAGAAAATAATGGGTGATTCTGAGGAAGATGATGAAAATGAGAAGGAACAATTAAAAAGGAAAGCTCATGATCATGAACTTAATGAAAATGCTCGTATAGCGAGGGAGGCTGAAGAGAATGAGTGAAGGGAAACAGATGCTCACGATGCATTGGAATGCAAAAATTTGTTGTTTCCTCTGTGGACGTTGGAGAGAATGTTGTATGAAGCTGTTGAACTATCAAGTGTTCACTGGTTGGAACCAGTTGCTTTGTTTGACATGGAAAACACAAAGGACTCCCAATTTGACATGCTAATTACAAGAAGAGCTTTCGTGTTTCATTGTTTTGATAAAATAGCAGATGTTCCTTCTCCGGATGCCAAGGTTGACAGAGCTCTTATTGATTTTTACCTTACCTTCGCAAAACCTCAATATTCAACTTGGAGTGCTCAGAAGATCATAACAGTCAAAGTCATCGGACCCTTTCTATTTGACGGTTTCGTGAACATCAAGTTTAAGGCGACAAGGGGATCAAATAATTCTTTACACAAATTTTCTCTTGCTGATTTGCCAAATATTAATCCTCATGACTGGATTGTGTTACTCAACCTTCTGCTGACTGAAGAACGGAAATATGAACCAATCGTTGCTCATCTGAAAAGAATGTTGGGGTCATACATTTATGAAGTAGCGAAACCATGGTTTTGAAAACCGGACCGGACCGGCCGGTCCGGCCGATTCAACCGGGAACCGACCATGGTTTCGGTTTTTTAAGGCCTGAAAACCGCTTGTAAAGCAAACCGGAAAAAACCAGCGGTTCAACTAAAAACTGGCTTGGTCAAACCGGAAAAACCAGTGGTTTTTAATAAAATAAAAAAAAGTGTACTATAGAAAAATCCTAAAGGACCCACGATTTTATATAAAAGGACCACGGTTAGCTTTTTTAATTTCCTTGGTAACCCATTCTTTTTATAGAACTCCTAATCCCTCTTGCTTTTGTGTTTTGGCTGATGTGGGATTTGAGATGGTTGTCAAAAACACAAAGCAATCACTAATAATCCATGAATACTGCTCTTCCACGTTAACATATAACTTATTATTTTATTTTATTTTTTTAGAAGGATGTATAAACTTATTAGAACATAAATCGTGATGTTTTATTAGAACATATATTAGAACATAAAACTTAAATGTGTTGTTTTGTTTTAAATAGTGTATATATATATATATATATATATATATATATATATATATATATATATATATATATATATATATATATGTATGACGTCATCCGGTTCATCCGGTTTTTGGGACCGGTTCGACCAGTCGAACCAATTGAACCATCGAACCGGTAAGACAGACGGTTCGATGTCCGATCCAGTTTTCAAAACATTGAGCGAAACTTGATGTTGAGATTTTCAGGGTCATGAAGAGAAACCCTACTGTTAATCCAATCGGAAAAGCCAATGATATGAGCGAAATGATATTGGGAAAGATTGATATGGCTCACCTAACTGTGATGTTTCAGCAGAGGACTGATGTTGCTGGAACCTTTCAAAAGTGTCTTTTTGCTCTGCCTGACAAGCACTTGTTTTCTATGTCTTGTCTAGAGCATGTTTTGGAGATCATCCCCAAGTGACACCTAAATGATGATGCTGCTAATAGACATTTTAATGATATGATTCGCTGGGACATCTTGTTTCGTAGGACATTGCTTGCAGTGATTCCTAAACTTTTCAAGACTGTTAAAAAGACACCACAGTGAAGTTCTCTCTCCCAAATGACATAAAGGGGGGGGGGGATTTTAGAGGATTTTGGATTGCGTCTTTGGGCCTTTTGATTGGTGTTCATTATAGTCACAGTAATGGGCATGTCCAACCATGTTTTATTTATTATGGTTAGAGTATAAATGGTGCATGCAAGCATCATGTTGATAAACTTTTGATAATTTCTTTCATCGTATGGTAACCCTAACGCAACCTCTACAATAACAGTTCTTCATAGAGCTCTTCTGAGGCTGTGGATTATTAATCATTCGACAACAATCTTGAATCATCTTTTGTTCTTATTTAATTTACTGTCTTAGTTTGCTTGTTAAGAATCTAATCAATCTCAAAGTAATTTTAGTATCATCAGGGGGGAATACAAGTCAAATTGGTTTATTACACAAGTACTTACTTGTTTCATCTTTATGTTGAAGTATAAGGCATTATTTGCACAAGATATGATTATCACTAGCTTTTATACAATTATTTGTGATATATTTGTTTTGAAATGCAAAACTAACAAGAACAAAACATATTCTATTTTATAAAAATCATATTCAAAATTATGGTTTGTAAAACTACATGGTTTTACAATCTTTTTACTAAAAGATAGTCTTTCCAATAAAAGGGGTTACATTGTAGTTATTGTAATATTTTGGTGGGTTACAACCCAAAAATATGATGTTTTGGTCATATATTTTGACACCAAGATAATAACTTTGTATTTATATAAAAGATTATATAAATAGTTTTAACAAACACAACAAGATAAACTATAATTGGTATAGTTTGGGAGTCACAAAACTACACTATCATATCATAAGAATCAGATAGTTATTTAAGGCATAATTATTTCATTTACAAGAAAAAGGAGTTTTTTAGTACACGTAAATCGACTAATATAATATTGTGAGACAGTTAGCTTCACCTTACCTACCAGAGTACACGTTAAAGTCCTGAATTATAACTAGAGTCTCTTGTAGGGAGAGCGTGACACTTGTGTATAGATCTATACGGGATTGACAACCCCGCACCTAAATTGTTAGCTACAGTTAGACCAGTAGGTCTGGGGTGACAAATGTCGTAACAGTTCCGACGCCCGAAGCACGTCGTTCAGGCCACTAGTCGTATTAGTATGGTTATAATAACTCACATAGAGTATCGACAACACATTTGATTTACGTGGTAACATATATTCCAAGTAGTTTTATATAATGATAAAACTTCATTACATCATTTTACAGTACAAGATTACTTACATTTATAGTCTTGGGACTTAAGACTTACAACTCATGTTTAAGAAAATATTGGATTTTCTGGAAGTACACACTATCATTTTCATGAAACAGTTATAAACCATTTTCATACAAAATGCTTATGAACTCACCAACTTAATTGTTGATACTTTTCAAAATCACTTGTATTCTCTGGAAATCAGTAAACAGGTAACCACAAGAGTTTTTGGTGGATGGGACATCATTGCATCTTGTTATTCATTTTTGTCACCTTTCATTCGACATTATGTAATCAATGCTTGAGTCCAATGTAAACATATTAAATATTCAATGCAATGGTTGTAATGTTTTGATTCATTTATATTCAATTATTATGATACTGTACAATGACGACATTAGCCCTCGGACGTTTCCGCCGTTCCGGTTCGGGGGTGTGACATGGTGCCGCATAACAGATAGGAAAATAAGTTAGACATGATCTATTTCTAATTTATTATCCAATCAGACCACATTTTGAGTGTTAGGCTTTCTATGCATCGAATAAACATTAAACCACATTTTAAGTGTTGGGTTTTCTATGCATCAACTACACTTTAAACTAGATAGCGGAAAAATCAATCTATGGTATACCTAAGTGTACATGTGACCTAGGATCTAAGTTTCATACTAATTACAGATACTCTATGAAAACCACAAATACAAAAAAGGACCATATACCTTTCTTGCAGCCAATGAACTTCTAGCTTGCGCCCTTCTATGTGCCAATCACATCTAGTTTCGGAATACCATAATTTTATCTAGTAGATATTTTAGGCTTCAAAGGAATAAAGTGTAGACCTTATTTAACATTGATATGATTGGTTAAGTGATTTAAGCTCTCGAATTGTGTTTTAGAGCCAAATAATAGAATATAAAAGCAATATTGGGACTCTTCGGTTAAGTTCAGTATTCATTAAGTCAAATGTAATTCGATAGAATTATGAGGCTTATTAATACCTTCACATGCATATAAAGATCACAAAAAACAAAGTTACAATGACATTTGAAGTTGGAATTGATCTGGAGGAAAACCCATCACCACGGGGTGGTGAGTAGGCCACAACAACATAGTGATCACCACATGGTGGTCATTGTGTAGCCTAATCCCATGATTTATAGAGAATTTTCTCAGTCTGCATCACATATGGATCTCCTTGGGAGCAACCCTAGCCTTCATCTTCATCATTTGATCTCTTTATCTCTCCTTGAACCTATTTTGGGTGCTTTTGGTGGTGATTTGATTAATCTTGAAGGATCAAGATAGTTGTTTTGGTTGCAAGGAAGGTTGTTTCATGTTTGGATTCATTCCTCCATTCACACGGCAAGCTCCTTCATGCAACATACCACAGTTTCCACATCAGCTATGACCCTACTAGCCCCAAAAACAAGTATTCTAAGTCTGGGACTTGTTAGCTTATACAACTACAATTTGGACCTGTGGAGCTTTGCTCTTTCTCTAACGCTCCAACTCAATCTCCTGTTTTTGGACCGAATCAATCATCTTGCAAGTCGTCATGCTAATAAACCACCTGATGTTAATCCTCAGTATGTCATGATACTTCATCATCCCCATCTATTTATCATCAACGTATTGCAGAACCACCAGTGCTCTTTCCTAAACATGGTGGTGATCTTCACCATAGTCTCTGCAGTCTACGTGAGAGATTCAAACTCACGAGCCAATTGATGTACCTCAATCTCCGATACATACTCTACCTTAAAAACCAACCTTGCTTTGTTTCGAACCACATTACCTTCTTTGTCAGTTTTATTTTTAAAAATCCATTTTAAGCCTTTAACCGAGACATCATCAGGTTTAGGAACTAATCACCAAACCTTGTTTCTTTCGAATTCAGCAAGTTCAGATTGCATGGAAATAATCAAATCAGGATCTTCCAAAGCAGCCTTAACTATTTTCGGTTCGAATCTTAATATAAAAACATTAAAAATGCAATATTCTTGATGTACATTTAATATCTCATTATTTTCATGAAATTGTGCTCTTGTCGACACTCCAACTTGAGGATCACCTAAAACTTGTTCTTTAGGATGATTTCATGTCCATCTGTCCAGTGATGGATATGTAGGATCGAAATCCAAAGGTAAATCGTCGAACATTCCACCCGTTTCAGTACCTTCACCTGCATTAGACACATTATCAAACACATCATGAAAAATATCAGTTTGTGCATTTGAAATAGTAGGTATAAATCCATTTTGCTCCCCCTCGATAAATGGATTAAGATTGTGATGCTCCCCATCGACATCAACATTCGAATGTCCATGCTCCCCCTTGTCATTAGCATTCGAATGTCAATGCTCCTCCTCAACTTGATCACTTTGCAATTTCGGTTGTCTTTCGACATGTATTAAAGAGTTGGAGGTAGACTGTAAATCAACATTTTCCCGAGCTACTGTCGAATCATCAGAATGTTTTGATACTTCGGGAAGCTGATTATCATCAGCATGAACCTTTGCATCTATTGCCCTGTGAGGATCACCAAAAATTAAGTCATAATCAAAATCAAAAGAATTAGTAATTGATGACTCATCATTTGTTTCTTTAATAATAGGCTTTTGCTTAAAAGTCTTATCTACATTTTGACAAAATGATCATGGAAAGTTAGATTGATCTAGGTAGGAATCAGAGGTAGAAGGTGTGATAAAGGCTGTGGGTAAGTCGTAGCATTCCCTAGCAGCTTAGTAGCGGAGTTGGAGTGAGGCCCTTACCTCTTAGTGATCTTGGTAGGAATCAAGAATGGGTAGTAGATGAGAATAATATGGATCTTGCCTGCATAGTCCTAGAGATGTGAGACCTTGGCAAAGGCTGCTCCAGGATGTAGTTAGGTGAGACCCGTGGGCGAGGCCCGTTTGAGAGTAGCAGTATAGGTGAGACCTGAGAGTAGGGTTGCTTAGTAGTATAGTCGGGTGGGACCCGTGGGTGAGGCCTGTGAGTTTTAGTAGTACATGTGGGATCTGGTAAGGACCTTAGGGCCCAGTTAAGGGATCGACGATCCCAGGACTTATAGCGCCAGAATGGTAGAGTAGAGGGGGTGGTATTAGGTAGCCTAAGTTTCCTCGGAAGTCGATGGGAGCGACTAGAAGTTTGTGTTGGGTGCTAGCGACCGGTGGGAGCCGGTAATCCAGATATTGATAAGATCAGTAGGGACCAGGGTGGTCTCGGTTCATCCGGAAGGCAGAAAGGGGACAACATAAATTTTTAGTCAGAGGCAGTGATGGTAAGCAGCCTATGGTGGAATACAATTATTTGATCAAGGGGTGCTCAACACTAAGTCATAATAGTGAAAAGTGTCCAGTGGAGACTAGCGATAACGGCCCGTACTGGAAGAAGCGAGAGTAATGGATTTGGTGAGGGATAGGACCTTCACAGTTACAAGGGAAGTAGCTGGTTATAGAACGTTGCCTTGGGGAGGCCAGAAAATGCACAAGGAAAAAGAGGCGAACCCCCTAGGGTGTCCAACATAAGTACTCGGAGAGTACCAGAAGGTTTGTTAGTCGAGTAAGTGGTCTTTCCAGAATGGTCAGGCTTAGGGTTAACCCGATAATATTATCCGCAAGGATTAATGTTAGTCAGAATGATCGGGCGGAAGGCCAGCGAAGGTAGTCAGCGGGTGTTAGGTTTCCCAAACAGAGTGTTGAAGGCAGATCGAAGGTCAGTTGGCCATATCGAACTTCAAGGATGAAGTTTAGTTTAAGTGGGGGAGAGTTGTAACACTCAAAATCAGAAAGGCCAAGAAAGGAAAGAAAACCCTAAGTAAAAGGGTCAACTTGTTGAGTCCAGGAAGGAACTCGACGAGTCAGAGTGGGATCCAGGGTATTGATTAAGTAACCAACTATGCGAGTCGGCAAAGAGGACTCAACGAGTCCGGTCTGAAGAGGAGAACCCTAAATCCAGGACTTTGTGCACTATTTAAGCATCTCATTCTCTCCCTTAGGGTTCCTGGTAGCCTCTCTTATCCAGATTACGAAACCCTAAGCCTCCATTGTTGCACATTCAAGCTTCTTGTCATTTTTGGGTGATTTAAAGGAAGAAGGTATAAGGGAACCATTGGGGCTTCAAGGAGTCGCAGTAGATCCAGAGTTTGTGGTATTTTTTATAGCATTTGAAGGTGAGTCGCTACCTTCACTCTTTTGCATATAGATCCACCTTTAACATGAGATTTGGGGCATTAAGGGCAAGTTTAAGAACCATTTCAAGTTAGAAGCCCAGATCTGAAGTTGCTACTTCAGATCTAAGTGTATCTTGGCCTAGAGAATCATAAAGCATCAGTATATGGGTTGATTGTAAAGCCTCCTTCTCTTAAACCTAGTTTATAGTGTTTTGAGTCTAGATCTCCTTAGCTACATGTAAAGTTTGCCACTTTACGTGTCGAATAGATTTAGAAGAATGGATCTACAGTTTGGAGTCCATGCATGACTCAAAAGCCTCTGAATGTTTGAAGGACTGAATAGACTCGGTGAGTCCTTCGAGTGGACTCGGCGAGTAGTATGAAGATGGAGATGAACTCGACGAGTTGAATAAACAACTCGACGAGTCTGTTGAAGATTGCCTTGGACTCGGTGAGTCTGTTCTTGGACTCCGCGAGTCAAGTCACGAAATCCCAAACCCTTCAAGTTAAGACTCGAATCAGTGAGTTGAGTGGGGACTTAGTGAGTTGGACAGGTCAAGACTCATAAATCAGTAGACTCGGCGAGTCGAGTCGCGAATGAAAGGATTCTGAGCATTTGAACTCGGCGAGTCAGTAGGCAGACTCGAGGAGTAGGGTTGACCTGGAAGGTTGACTTTATCAGGACTATGGCTTTGACCAGAGTGGACTTAGTTGGCTTCGGAGGACAGTTTAACTAAGTGCTATATTGATATTGGTAGCTCAGGGAGCTAGTGGAGCAGCAGTTCAGAGAGAGTTGTCAGACAGCGGCTGGAGGGATTACCAACAAGTTCAGCAGTACCAGGTGAGTTTCTCTTTGTATGAATGGGTGTAAGGCCACAATGTCGGCCCGTGTAGGTATGAGTAGGAAGACCCAGGGGTTAGTCCTAGGCACTGTATGCGAGTATGTTATTGAGGACCAAGGTCCATCGATAGCGGGCGGGTGCCCAAGGAAGGGTTTGCATGATAGAGTATACTTGTTGTCTATGTGATAATTGTATGTGCCTGGTAGGGAGGTGAGTGTGGGCGAGGTCCCGTATCTCACCAATAACAGAGTGTGGATGGTGTTCCACATCTCATTAGCAGCAGAACAGGGGTGAGGCCCAAGTTAGGGAAAGAGTGAGTGTGGGTTGGACCGTATTCTCACTATTAGTAGGAGCGTGGACGGGGTTCCATGACTCATCAATAGCAGGACAAGGGCGAGGCCTAAGATAGGCGAGGCCTTAGGACAAGACTCATTAGTATATGTTTAGCCTATGTGTTGTGATATGTTTATGTGCTATTATATGTTAGCGGGCGAGGCCTAGTGATAGGCGAGGCCTAAGTGAAATAGATCTGTATCCGAGCGGGGCTCGAAGCCAAGCGGGGCCTAGAGCGGCGGGGCCGTTGTAGCGAATGAGGCCCGAAGTAGCGGGCGTGGCCTAGTATGTGCTATATGTGTTTTTATCAGGGTATGTGGTAGGTTGGGGAACTTACTAAGCTTCGTGCTTACAGTTTTCAGTTTTGGTTTTAGGTACTTCCGGTAGCAGAGGGAAGAGCTCGGGGTGATCGCATGGCACACACCATTGATTTGTCAGCCTGGGATGTTTTACTCTGATAATGAAAATATGTTTTGGAAATGATACTCTGAATTCATGTTATGACTTATGATATGTTTTATGAATAT
This sequence comes from Lactuca saligna, assembly GCF_052625555.1. Classification (NCBI taxonomy): domain Eukaryota; kingdom Viridiplantae; phylum Streptophyta; class Magnoliopsida; order Asterales; family Asteraceae; genus Lactuca; species Lactuca saligna. Next base: position 175,465,725 of record NC_136420.1, read on the forward strand.
GGCTTTGGTAATGAATTAAAGGAAAATTTTTGGTACGGATTTTTGGGACGTTACAGATAGTAAGCAAACAGAAGGAACACCTACGATTGGCTTGATGTCAAGGGTGAACATATCACCTTTCCTCTTCGAATTGAGAAAAACTTCTTTGGTTTCTTTATTCGAAATGACACTACTTTCTTCTTTGAAGACTACTTGATTACCAGTGCCCACCACAAGCTGTAAAACACTTATCAAGTTGTGCTGAAGACCTTCGATATATGCCACTCGATTAACTATAAAATTCCCATTTGTAACTTTCCCTTAGCCTTTAGCCTTGCACTTTTGGTTATTTCCAAATTTCACTACTCCAACATTTTCCAAACTTCTATAATCTCGCAAATTTTCCTTCTGACCAGTCATGTGACGTGAGCAACCACTATCAATGTACTAGTGTTCATTATATTGCTCATTACACAATACCCATGATCAATGAAAACGTTTAGGTTCCCAAAGGCTTTTTGGGTCCTTGGTAATTAGAGTGAAGTGAATTATAAAACGAAGAACCTACCACCCAATTTAGAACCTTAGATTTCAAACTATCAATCAAGTCGCTTCAATAAACTTAGGTATCGAAATGAAAACATTCATTGGTTTAGGTTCGACACTGCCTTTCCCTTTTTCATCAGTAGTTTGTTTTGTCTCAAATTTTGCTGTGGGAACAGCTTTCCACTTTTGAATAGAAGGATTCGATTCCATTGACGAAGAACTCCTATTTGATGACTCATTCAAGTAGCTTTCATATGCATACCAGATTTATTCTTGAGAAAACTTCTCGGATTGATAAGACTTTCCTTTCCTTTGAGCTAATGATTGATCTTCTTCGTGTCAGTTTTCCCTTTTACAAGTGAAGCTTTGACTTGCTGCTTCGAATCAGGATTGAGAAAGTGAGGTTGTTTTGGTTAAAATGGTTCAGTTCTTTTTCGTTTGACGTCCAGCCTTTCAAATTCTCTTTTTTTGGTAGTGATGGTTTTGTATGGGTTTGATATAGCCTTTTGAAAAAGTTTGTTATAACCAAAAGATATTTGATTACAAACTTGTTGTCCATTTGAATCGTCTTTGATTTGAAATTGATGAAAATGTCTTTGTTTATTTTGTTGAAAACCATTTCTATGAAGATTGTTTTGTGAAAACCTTGTGTTTTGACGATTAAGAACAAAATTTCATTGTTGTTGGTTTTGAACTATATTCTCATTTCTTGTTTTTGAGCATCTGATTTTCGAATTGATTTTTGATCTTTTGAATGACTTTTTGAAAAATCATTTTGTTTTTGAGTTGATTTCTTATGAAAAAAGACTTATTTTGTGAAAATGTCTGAACTTGTTCAGTTTTTTTCTGGTCCGATGATTTTTGTGAAATATGTTTTTGTTTCTTCAAAGACTTGATATTTTTCCAATAAACCTTATTTCAAGCTTTTGACATCGAAATGCCTTTTTCTTTGGAAACTTTTTAAATTTCATCATTGAAAATTTGTGCTTTTGTCTTTTTATTTTGAGAAACTGGTTGCTTTATTTATTTGTTATGATTTACTTTTTCCATCTTAACTTCCCAAGTTCTTTTTTGTTTTTGCCATTAAAAAGTGGACAAGTTTTTGTTAAGATTATTTTCAACCGTGCTTTGGTTTGAGAAAAAACCTTCTTTAGAAACTGATTTGTTATCTTGAACAACAATTTTGTTGATTTTAGGTTTCACTTTATCTCCATTTCCTGCAGTGTCAAACACCTGATTGGGAAACACCAAATCATCGGTGCATTTGAAATTCCGATAAACAACAAAGTTCGATTCGAGATAATGAGGACCCTTTTCCTTCATCACTTTTTCGAATTTTTCTGTTTCCTCAAAAACTTGATCTACAACAACTTTGGGAATAGTTGTTTCACTTGGAACATCTTCTTTATCATTATTACTATTAATTTGACTATCTTCGACAATCACACAATCATAATCATGAACTTTCGATGTTGAGGGTTGGTCAGTGTTAACCTTAACCAATGAATCATCATAAATTTCTTTACCTTTTCTTATCAAAGTGACATTAATGATAGATAAAATGAGAACAATCAATAACTTCCCCGCCTCAATTTCAATGATATTGTCAGAATCGTCTTCAATATCAACAAAATTGTGCTGAGAGTCAAATGTCAAATTCTCAGTCTTTTTCAAAATTTTATTTTTTCAGTCTTGGTCAAGGTCTCATTCACAATGTGTACCAAATCATTAGCATCTAAACATTCATCTATTTTAACAATATCATATGCATACAAATCATTTGGGACTTTGTCAAATTCATAAATCTTTTTCTCACAATCACAGTATGTCGAGTCTATTTTCTCCCTTTCAAAAACCAAGAAGGGAAATAGTTTCGTATGTTGTTACTTACTAATGCAAGAAGAATGATGTAAATCTGTTAGTTTAGCATACAATCTTTTAGCTGAATTTTAGTAAATGTTACGTTGTTTCATCAAAATAAAATTATCCAATCTAAAATGATCCCTATCAATAATAACATTTTTCAGTTGCAACTCTAGATTGTCTACTCTACTTCTCTTTTACTCCAATATTTTATGTGTTTCTATAAATAAGGATTTCGATATCTTAGCATCACTACTAACAGAAATAAGAATGTCATTAACATAAGATAGAGTATAATCAAAGTCAAATAAAATAGCATCATATGAACTAAAAGGAATACCAAAGGATTCAAGAAGAGACCGTACAATCAAAGTCATTGGAGACTTGTCAGCTTTAGTTGACATGAAACATTTCCCAGTCACTTTCTCATCATCCAAACACTCTTCTTGATACCTCACATACAATGCTCCATGTGTGGGGTTCCTCATCTCTTCGTCATCTGATCCAGATGACCAAATTTGATAAGTGTCATCCCAATCACCATTTCCTTTTGCGACAAGCGACATCTCCTTCGTCCTTGCTCTCACTTCCTCCAACCTTTCTACATAATAGGCTTCATCCTTCACTTTATCATTATTCTCCCCTCTTTTCCTTAACATGCAGTCAATTGCCAAATGTTTTGAACCATTACAATAGTTGCAATCAAAACTAGAGTCTCCTTTCAACATCTTCTCCACCTTCTCACTAGTAACCTTAACCTCTTTCTTCTCAACCTTCTACTCTTATCTAACATTCTTCCCAGATGATGAGTTTCCCTTGAAATCACTGTTTCCTTTGAACTTCAAATTGAATGGCTTCTTGAAGAATTTATTGACTTTCTTATTAGAGTAGTATGCCACAACTTCATCTTCCGCATTCATGAGAAAACCCTCATCACCAGAACCATCAATATCAGCAGATTCGACTTCAGACTCTTTACCTGACACCTTCGAAACCAATGCAAGAGGACCTTCGAAACTCACTTTTCATTCTTCAGCTATTAAGTGGATCTCACTTTTATGAGCTTTTAGAACATTATAGAGATCTCCCAGCAAATAGTTATCAAAGATTTGTTGTGTCTTGATCATCAAAATAATGTTACTCCAATCCTTTTGAAGTCGCATTAAGAAAGTAATATTGTACTCAAGAGTCAAACAATTAACCCCATAATGACTGCATTTGAAGATTAATTCATTCAGATGATCATAGTACAGTTTAATGGACTTATTTTCCTTCTGTTTGAATTCACCTAATTCGAGAAAACACTGCTTCACTAAACTTTTTCTTATCTTCTCACTTCCCTGATACTTCTCTTTGAAAGTATCCCAAATCTCCTTTGCTGTTTTGCAACCACAAACATAATTGTAAACCACCGAGGGAAGAGCACTACGAAGTTCACACAATCATTTCTTATCATTTGTCTATTGTTTCTCTGCTTGTAGTGAAACATCAACAGATGAACCAACAGTTCCAATCTGCTCTAGCCTCTCTGGACGATAATTCCCCACTTGTAATGCAGCATCACAGATCTTTATCGATCCCAATTGATATAATCTTCCATTCTGTCCACCCATTGCTCGTAATATTCAAGAATCAACATCAGAATTTTGGTTGAAGAACTGAGAAGATGAGAGAAACCAGTCATTGTCTTCACGTAGAAGTTTGCCATTAATGTACGGACAAAAGTGATGAAAAGCTTCAGAAAGAAGAATCTAATGAATGAATCTTTTAGAAAACAATCAACGAACACTCAAATTTTCAAACGAAAAGCAAAATCGAATCAAACCAGTTGATCAGAAAAGATTTTCTAGATCAAATGTGCGTAATATTTTTGAATCTAAAACATCAATTCAAAAACTTTTGAAACTATGAGAAAATCAGAAATCAACTGAAAGAATCGTGCTCTGATACCAAATGAAGTTCGTATGAATTGAGTGTAAGAGTGAAATCAAAGTATGAATTGAATCAAGAACACAAATTGTAAATATAATCTACTTGGCTCTATAAATACTTTTGGAAGGATACAAGTGAATGAAAGAGTAAAGTACACCAATTGCCAAAAGTTATTCTAACCCTTCTATCTATCCCTATTTATAGGAACGCCAGAAGTAAACAAGAAGTACATAAGGGCTAAGACATGTAAGCTTCGACCTCTAAAAATGCCCTTATGAAATACATACAATGAATACATGAAACCGACTTCGACACAAAACATGACAAAAGACGCTTTGATATCTCACAACACATTTTGAGCTCTACAATACAGTCTCAACCCACCCACACCACGCTGACATATACACAACTAAACATATAACTAGTCAATAGACACTCGGGCAGATCTTACAGTGCACTAAGCATAACATCATCCTATATACCAGGATACAGATCTAACAGGTCACTACAACATACCAACATGCGATAAAACAATATAACAATCTAATGGGCCGACCTTGGTGCCTTCGACCCAAAAGTACAGTGAGGAACACTCACCTCTTTGTCTGATCAATAGCTGATGAGGCCCCGACTCTGAATCTCAACTCCAACCGACACCTAACCATCTAAGTGATCAATCACAATCAAAATCTCGAAATACCCATAGACTAAACTTGGTCAAGCATGGTCAAAGTCAAAGTTAACAGTCAAGGTCCAGAAGTTAATATCTCTTCCTAGCGGAGTACGCCTTGCGTACCAAGAGAGTTTGCCTAACGTACTCTGATGTTGACCAAAAGCAAGGCGCTGGCCGTGTACGTACATGTTACTACCAGGTACGCCCAACGTGTGTAGCCCAATCCTAAAACTCCATTAAGGGATTATTCCATTAAGTTCTTACATCTAAAACTCAGATCGAAGCCCAAAATGATGTCCTAAGTCATAAAGTTTCCAACATTTTGACTTTGCATGTCTATAAAGTGCTTAATGTCCAAAACCCTAAGTTCTTAACCCAAGAAGACATCACAACTCTTGCATGGAAGGGATAAAAGGGCCAAGATCACATTTTTATAGTTCATAATAGCTTTATATAGGATAAAGTTTCCAACTTTATCCAATAGAATGATCCCAACAAACAAGATATAGTCTTTAAGACTCAAAGGTACCTAAAAGTTCATCTTTTTCAACTTAATCCATTAAGTACAAGTCTCCAACTTTCATATCTGAATCAAAATGATGTTTAGATGGATAAAGTTTCCAAATTTATCCATAACAAGGCCAAAACTAGTTAGATCTAACAAATGCATCATCAAGATTCAAACTTTATACCTCTAGAAGATATATCAAGGCGAACAAAGTCCAAATCTACAAGATCCAATGCAACCAATACTTCTCTAAGAAGTTCATTCTTCTCCAAGGCACACCATGCATACTTCAAAGCACTAAAAACACCTTCTTTTAGCATACAAGGCTCAACTAGGGTTAGGGTTTCATGGAAGGGGTGGTGGAGGGGTGGAGGCTGAGAATGGAGTAGGTTTGGGGGAGTTAAGGAGCTTAAATACGGCTCAAACCACGAAAATAAGGGTTGGGTACTAATTGCGTATGCCCAACGTACTTAGCGTGCCTCACTATGCACAATGTAGTCCCTTCTGTACGCCCAACTATAACCTCCCAAAAACATAGTCTGAAAATTTCGTTTAATTTAATGATAAAACCATAGTCAATAAACCTCATATAGAAATCATAAGCAATGTATCTCAAAATATTATAACAATTGTCAAACATATCAGAGTATAAACATCCCAGGCTGAACAAATGGTGTGTGCACTGCAATCTTCCTGAGCTCCTCTTTTGAAAACTGAGTACCTGAAACCAAAACAGAAACTGTAAGCACGAAGCTTAGTGAGCTCCCCCAAACTACCACATACCATACAATAACATATAAACACATATTGGGCCTTGCCCACTGCATCGGACCGAAGTACGAAAACTGCATCAGACCAAAGTCCGGAACTGACTGGGACCTTGTCCCCCTGCATCGGACTGAAGTGCGGAACTAACTGCATCGGACCAAAGTCCGGAACTGACTGGGACCTTGTCCCCTGCATCGGACCGAAGTCCGGAACTAATTGCATCGAACCGATGTCCGGAAACCAACTGAGCATAGCATAGCATAGCATAAACATATCAACTAGCATGAACACATAAACTGCATACTGCATCGGGTCGTAGCCCAGAACACATAACACATAAACACTATCTGAGCCACGAAGGCGTCAAACATTATAACTACTGCATCAGACCGAGGTCCGACAACTACTACTAATTAAACGAGCCGACATTGTGGTCTTAGAACCGTTCCTACTGGAAGGAAACTCACCTCACATTGCTGAAGTCCTGCACACTCAATCCCACCCTGCTGAAGTCCCGCAGACTCGACCCCAGCTGCTAGATGACAGATTCCCGATCTGTCAACATCAAAATAACACCTAATTAATAATTGGGTTCCACTACATAACTATAATTACATACTTTGGATAATTACTACATTTCCCAAGCTTGGCTTACCTAAGCCCAAGGTCCAAACCCTAGGCCCAAAGTAAAATTGGAATCAAAGCCCAACATATGGCCCAATTTTCTAAATTGGGCCGAAACCTCTACATGGACTTCCCTTAAGGCCCAATTGCTCAGTCCGGTCCAACATGTCTCATTCTAAGGGCCCAATATCATACAACCATCTAGGCCCAAACTATGGCCCATCTATGGCCTAATTTTCCAAATTGGGCCCAATCCTTCATTAGGGCCTTACACTAAAGCCTAACTAAATATTCTAGTCCATAATCATTATCGGATTGCCCATTATTGGCCCAATTACCAATTACCCAATTGAAAAGCCCAAATTAAGGCCCATGTGACATTAGGGTTTCACATAAAATGACAATTAGGGTTAAGTGTTTCTCACTTAACCCATTAAGGGCTTAACCCACTAAGGACTTAATCCACTAAGGACTTAATCCATTAAGTCCATTATTGCTTAGATTAATTTCTGCCAATGATTATTATTTAATGTTTCACTTATTAAATAATTCCCGTGTGTGTGTCCTGATAATTTCTCAAATATTAGTATTTTCTCAATTAGCCCATTAAGGACTTAGTCCATTAAGTCCTTTATTCTACTATATAAATGGCATGAGATAGTTTGGGCTTGATTCACAATCCAATCCCTATGGCCCAAATGTGGGTTCAAATAAGTCCAAGGCCCAAATACTCATAATTAGGGTTTTCCACCCAAACATGGCCCAATAGGCCCAAAACCAATCTCTAAGCCCATTAGGGTTTACTAGCGGTGCACCACCCACTACCACCCTGGGTAGTGGTGGTTGATGGCGGCTCACGGTGGCAGCCGGTGGTGGGAGATGGTGGCAGCCACCACCTCAAGGTGGTGGTTGTGGCTATTCTTTGAGAATTCCAGCTAAACAACACCCAAACACCACTTAACTGCAATAAACACACCCACACATATGTTTTCTGTTGCAAATGAACTCCAGCCACCTACTTGGTTGCCTACAGTGGCGATGGTGACACGAGGAGGCGACAACAGCAGCACCAACATTTGCAACGACAACGTTTTGTCTTCGTTGGTCATTAGGCAGCAGGGCGGTGTCGTGATGGCTAGAAGATGGTGTTCGGGGGAGCCCACGACTTGCGATTAGCAAGAAACAACGATGGCAGCTCTGTCTTCAACCTCCGACTTCCCTAACCGACGCGACACCCACACAATAACCACATAGTCAGCTGAAGAAATACAGAAGTGGTGGTGGCGTTCCGGTCGCGAAGTGGCGGCAACAGTAGCAGTAGGGTTCACAGAAGCAACACCCGACATAGTGGGGGGGGGGTTATTCCGACACCAATGGCAGCTAGGCGGCTGACGGATTCACCGACGATTGGCAGCAGGCGACGTCTAACTGAAGAGGAGAAAAAGAATTGGTGGCAGCAACAGATGTCAGTTGATCGGAGCTTCCACCGGTTGGAGAACGAGAGGAATTTCGGTGATGGCGGCTGACACGTTCTACCCGATGGCTGAGACTAGGTTTAGGGTTTTGAGTGATTTAAGATGTATATATAGATGGATTAAGGGAGGGTGACTGGAGTTGTCCCGTGTCCATGCTCCAACTTTGCCCATTTAACCATTCTAGCCCTCCCCATGATATCTTTTTTTAAAATAAAACACATACTTACCTTTTTAACCATATCTTCTGAAATTCTTTACAATTAAAGTCTGAAATTTACCAATAAACCCCTACTCTACAAAAATCTCTTTCATAATAGATTCCTAAATTACTAATAAGCCCTTAAGCCTTCAATCTTTTCAATTTAAGTCCTGAACATACACTTTTAACTCTTGACTTCTAATATTCTTCACAAATCATCCCGGACTTACATTTATTAATTTATTTAAATAAACGGGGTATTACAAATCTCCCCCACTTAAATTAGATTTCATCCTCGAAATCAATCCTTACCATATCGTACACGCCCAACCACTCTAGTAAAATGGTCACCATCCTGCACACACCCTAGCCCGCCTAGAGTAGCCATGACCAACCTTGCAAGGCTTTAAATTCCACTAGTGAATAGTTTCCTCACAACAGTCTATATCTACTTTGTCTTATATCTGTTGTCCTAAGATGGTCTGATTCCCGGACAGACCTCTCATACTAAATCATTATTGATGAACCCCATGGTGGGTGATGAAGACTTACTCAGCAATCTGTTATGCTTATCATACATGAGATCATCAAATACTACTACTGTTGAAGACCCAAAACTATCTGAATCCCTGATCTGCCTAAAAACATTGAACTGCCTGAAACACTGACTTACCTGAACACTGAACTTGTCTGAACACTGAATTGCCCAAAACACTGAACCGCCTGAAACATCTTGCTGCTTCATGGCTGCTCTCCAACATCTACCGAGACCCACCTGGTCTCAATTTTTTCGCCAAAAATCTGAAATACCAGTTTCTAATTTGACTGTGGAGCCAAAGGACTCCCTACTTAGTCGCCTCACATGACTTCTGAATGAATTCCTTCTCTAGAACTAGTTGCCACTAGTTACTATGACACTGAGGCTCTAATAACTTTCTGATCTAACTGATCGAGTCCATATTTTGAATCTTGACTTGACCAAACCCAAGGCTAAAAGTGATTGCTACTTGACCATTGGTAGCCTTGTGTCATGAATGACCTTAAGCAGTACACTGCTTCCTTGCTCTCATAGCTGTAGTGGCGCTTCTACCATCTTATCACTGGATTAACTAGGTCTAATCCGTCTAGGTAATTCCGAAATCCAATCTGTGGATTTCCGTATCCTCATTGCTACACCCGAACTGGTGGGTACTACTGATCCTTCTGCGTCCTAACAACGCACTCACGCTATCTACCAACCTAGTGAATGTTACGGCTACACCCGCAGACTTACGACACTCTAACACTATCTGGCTGTTGGTGAATGCTACGGCTACAGCCGTAGACTTACAACACTCTAACTCTATCTATACTGGTTCGAACACGTGCTTGACCCGCACTCAGCTGAACTCATATCCTGAATGGAATCCCAAACCAGATTCGCTAAGGCCTGCTAGCAAACATTCCGAGAACGCGATCTCATCATTGGCAAGTTTTTCCGAACTTCCATATCACACTCTCCTCGAACCATACAGCCACATGGGCTGTCTTCCTTTCGGACAAGGATGTAAAACTTATCCTAGTCTCAAAACTGCTCTCGCTTCTGAATCCTTGGGCGATTCTCCCCCACTTGGATTATGCTAATGCCTTACAACACACAAAACTGGAAGAATTCTCAATCCTTCTCACCACCCATGACCAATATGCTAGAAACCACACTTACCATTGCTAGTGTTTTCAACACCAGCTAATCCAAAAGATCACACAACTTCTAAAAATCCTAATAAATCTCCGGTAATAACCCGCTAGACCCAAGAAGCTCCGAATCTCAATTGGAGACCTCGGAATCTCCCACTACATCACGGCCTCTATCTTGGTCGGATCAACTATAATATTTTTCTGATTGACAAGGTGCCCAAGAAATTCCACCCCGTGCAACCAGAACTCACAATTAGAGAACCTTTCAAAAATTCTCTCCATCCTCAAAGTCTCTAGGACCTCCCTCTTGTGCTTCTTGTGGTACTCCTCAGTCTTGGAATAAACCAAGATGACGATGTACGCTCCTACTCCCGCAAGTGCTGCACCGAATCTGGTCCTGTTGGTCTCTCAAAAGCTAATCTGAAATCTTGGGTCTCTTCTCGACACCCTTCTATATAAACAACTGATTTGGTTCCCTTTTCCTAATGTGCTCCAAGTCCATATCTCGTCCTCAGGCTCAAGAAGCCATATCATTCAGGGTCTGGCACCCCGAGATACTCACGATCTCCCTGTTATCACTCTACAGTATGTTCTGATAACTTACCTTCTTCATTTCCTCGTCCGTTGCATATTGTGGTACCATGTAAGCTCTTCCTAATACTTGGTAGTGATCTCTGCCATGGTCCCAGTCTTATGGTGGAGATCTAACAACTCTTGTGCCAACTGTTGCGCCTCAATCGCCTGGGCACACTCTACCCACAATCTAGTCTAAAAGTCATCTGATGACATAACAACAACTGCTTCATCACTCCACTCACTACCTACCTCTTCATATCAATCTCGTGCTCTATCTCTTAGGAGATAGGAAGTAAGTCAGATCTTGTCTCCTTTCGAGACAACGTCTGATATGAAAAGTGTTGGTGACATCTGCCAACCATCTGCTGCTAATAATGGGATCTTTAACCCCCATGACAATCTGAAGCTTCACAAACTCTGAATTCCTGAAAGATCAACGTACGGGTCCCTATCATGTCTGCAAACTCAGTGCAGAAAGTGCTCGGCCTCTCATCACAAATCTCTATAATGCCCTCCTTGATCATACTGAGGATCACAGGAGTCTGGTCAATCATATTACGCATAACCTCATATGGAATGAACTCCTTCATCTGATCATCGAGCTGCCCTGCTACAGAGTTCAAGCCGGATCCCTCGTCGACACCAGAACTACTATCTGGTCTACTACATAGCATCACTATACTTGGAAATATACCATCACTAACATCACAATACTCATCCAAACTCGAGGGATCTCACACACTACAAGTTCCCTGGTTTCATCTCAGTCTTCCTTGATTCGAGTACGGATCCTCTGCTTTTAGTAGTACGGGCCCATACTACCTTCCACATCTATCCACACTTTCCTCAAGTACTGCCTCGACTCCACCAAGTCACTTCTACTGCTACTGATCTTTGCTACTCTCATCCTAGGCTTGCCCTAGCGAAATCTCTGACTCTACCCAATCCAGTCCTCAGCTGCTAAAGGCCTCCTTGTAATGCCAATTAGCCATTACCTGAATACCATCACATGTGGCGAGGCTCAGATAATCCTTCGAGTAAAAGACTCATCCCTACAACGGTTAGACTCAAACAAGAGCTGCACAATAGGGCCAAATCTATCACTCTGAGATTATTCAACCCTGATCACATGTGATGTGACATATTCACCTAATGGCTAGCTCCCATCACTCCGAGTCCCACAAAGCACAAAGCAAGCAACATTCAGACACAGGAGACTACTCAAGCAATTCTATCCTCATAACAAGAAACTGTACTAGCATACAATGTTGAACACATACTATCAGGCATAACCTAATCAGGCTATCCTACTGCTATCTACTCAGTGTTAGCATGCAATTCTTATAGAGCTAAACACATAAAGCAGGCACATAAGGCATCCTCCTAGATCCTTAGTCCTATACTAGCATGCTGTTCTACTAAAACTGAAACTGATAATCATAACATAAACTTGAATGGGTAATTTGGGAGTACTTACTTGAGCTCGACTTATTGCATGCACCACACCATTTTCTTTTTTCAAAACTATTTTCGCTTTTTCTAAAACTCTTTTCTTTATACTTTTTCTAAAATTGTTTTCTTTTCTCAAAATTATTTTGTAACCATGGTTTTTCTCTTGAAAACTTTATACCACTTCCTTAGTTTGAGTTCAGACACACTCGGGAGTGCGCCCGAATCTCTCAAACCAAGGCTCTGATACCAACCTGTAACCTCCCAAAAACACAGTCTGAAAATTTTGTTTAATTTAATGACAAAACCATAGTCAATAAACCTCATATAGAAATCATAAGCAATGTATCTCAAAATATTATAACAATTGTCAAATATATCAGAGTACGAACATCCCAGGCTGAACAAATGGTGTGTGCACTGCAATCTTCCCGAGCTCCTCTTTTGAAAACTGAGTACCTAAAACCAAAACTGAAACTGTATGCACGAAGCTTAGTGAGCTCCCCCAAACTACCACATACCATACAATAACATATAAACATATATTGGGCCTTGCCCACTGCATCGGACCGAAGTCCAGAAACTGCATCGGACCGAAGTCCGGAACTGACTGGGACCTTGTCCCTTGCATCGGACCGATGTCCAGAACTAACTGCATCGGACCAAAGTTCGGAACTGACTGGGACCTTGTCCCCTGCATTGGACCGAAGTCCAGAACTAACTGCATTGGACCGAAGTCAAGAAACAAACTGAGCATAGCATAACATAGCATAAAGATATCAACTAGCATGAACACATAAACTGCATACTGCATCGAGTCGTAGCCCAGAACACATAACACATAAACACTATCTGAGCCATGAAGGCATCAAACATTATACCTACTGCATCGGACCGAGGTCCAGAAACTACTACTAATTAAACGGGCCGTCATTGTGACCTTAGACCCGTTCCTACTGGAAGGAAACTCACCTCACATTGCTGAAGTCCCACAGGCTCAATCCCACCCTGCTGATGTCCCGCAGACTCGACCCCATCTGCTAGATAATAGATTCCCGATCTGTCAACATCGAAATAACACCCAATTAATAATTGGGTTCCACTACATAACTATAATTACATACTTTGGATAATTACTACATTCCCTAAGCTTGGCTTACCCATGCCCAAGGTCCAAAACCTAGGCCCAAAGTCAACTAGAGATCAAAGCCCAATATATGGCCCAGTTTTCTAAATTGGGCCCAAACCTGTACATGGACTTCCCTTAAGGCCCAATTGCTCAGTTCGGTCCAGCATGTCTCATTCTAAGGGCCCAATATCATACAACCATCTAGGCCCAAACTATGGCCCATCTATGGCCCAATTTTCCAAATTGGGCCCAATCCTTCATTAGTGCCTTACCCTAAATCCTAACTAAATATTCTAATCCATAAGACCCATTATTGGCCTAATTACCAATTACCCAATTGAAAAGCCCAAATTAAGGCCCATGTGACATTAGGGTTTCACATAAAATGACAATTAGGGTTAAGTGTTTCTCACTTAACCCATTAAGGGCTTAACCCACTAAGGACTTAATCCACTAAGGACTTAATCCATTAAGTCCATTATTGCTTAGATTAATTTCTGCCAATGATAATTATTTAATATTTCACTTATTAAATAATTCCCGTGTGTGTGTCCTGATAATTTCTCAAATATTAGTATTTTCTCAATTAGCCCATTAAGGACTTAGTCCAATAAGTCCTTTATTCTACTATATAAATGGCATGAGATAGTTTAGGCTTGATTCACAACCCAATCCTTATGGCCCAAATGTGGGTTCAAATAAGTCCAAGGCCCAAATACTCATAATTAGGGTTTTCCACCCAAACATGGCCCAATAGGCCCAAAACCAATCTCTAAGCCCATTAGGGTTTGCTAGCGGGGCACCACCCACTACCACCTCAGGTAGTGGTGGTTGATGGCAGCTCACGGCGGCGACCACCACCTTACGGTGGTGGTTACTATTATTTTTATTATTCATGCTAATTACAATTACAAGGTTTTTATCCAAAAATAAACACACATACACACACACTAAACAGCATAAACACACGCACACAGCCACCTTGTGGTGGCCGGTGGTGGGAGATGGTGGCAGCCACCACCTCAAGGTGGTGGTTGTGACTATTCTTTGAGAATTCCGGCTAAACAACACCCAAACACCACTTAACTGCAATAAACACACCCACACATATATTTTCTGTTGCAAACAAACTCCAGCCACCTACTTAGTGGCGTACGGTGGTGATGGTGACACGAGGAGGCGGCAACAACAGCACCAACGTCCGCAGCGGCATCGTTTCATCTTCGTCGGCCGTTAGGTAGCAGGGCGGTGTTGTGATGGCTAGAAGATGGTGTTCGGGGGAGCCCACACCATGCAATTAGCACGAAACAACGATGGCAACTCCGTCTTCAACCTCCGACTTCCCTAACCGACGCGACACCCACACAATAACCACATAGTCGGCTAAAGAAATACTGAAGTGGTGGTGGAGCTCCGGTTGCGAAGTGGCGGCAACAGTAGCGGCAGGGTTCACAGAAGCAACACCCGATATAGTGGGGGGGGGGGGGGGTTTATTCCGACTCCAATGGCAGCTAGGCGGCTGACGGATTCACCGTCGATTGGTAGCAGGCGGCGTCTAACTAAGGAGGAAAAGAAGAATTGGTGGTAGCAACATTGACTATAGATGTCAGTTGATCGGAGCTTCCACCGGTTGGAGAACGAGAGGAAGTCTGGTGATGGCGGCTGAAAGGTTCTACCCGGCGGCTGAGACTTGGTTTAGGGTTTTGAGTGATTTAAGATGTATATATACATGGATTAAGGGAGGGTGATGGGAGTTGTCCCGTGTCCATGCTCCAACTTTGCCAATTTAACCATTCTAGTCCCTCCTCATGATATGTTTTTCAAAATAAAACACATACTTACCTTTTTAACCATATCTTCTGAAATTCTTTACAATTAAAGTCTGAAATTTACCAATCAACCCCTACTCTACAAAAATCTCTTTCAGAATAGATTCCTAAATTACTAATAAGCCCTTAAGCCTTCAATATTTTCAACTTAAGTCCCGAACATACACTTTTAACCCTCGACTTCTAATATTCTTCACAAATCATCCTGAACTTACATTTATTAATTTATTTAAGTAAACGGAGTGTTACACCAACGTACTCAACATAACCCAAAACCGACCAAACTTCAAACGACCATAACTTCTTCGTTCTAACTCTGATTTTGACATTCTTTATATCCATAGAAAGGTAAAGAGAATCTCTACACTTTTATCAACTCATCCTTGCCTTAAAACTTTCTAAACAAAAATCCAAAATTCATAAAGGGCCCGACTGCCACTTTACGCTTATTCCATTGGGCTCCAAATCACAAACCGAATTCCCAGATCATCTATCCTACCTTATCCACATGCAAATGGGTCTAAATCTCTCTTTCTCAAAGGCCCTAAGATTTTTGATAACCTGTCTTCGGGTTATGGCCCTACATTAGGAAATGATTCAGAACAGGGTGTTACAATAAGCAAGCATAGTTTTCTGCTTGTTTTCCAAGGAAGTGTAAGATCCCATAAAAGATGAAAAATGCATAATTAAGAATCAATGCATAATTAGTAAGACCTGGTTTAACATTTAAGCATAATTTGTATAGATAATAGAGTAGTATAAAAATGTAAAATTATGTGCATGCTAGCTACAATACTCTCTCTCTCTCTCTCTCTCACACACACACACACACACACACACACACTCTCTCTCTCTATCAATCCCTCTCTCTAAAACTACACTACTTATTGATATAATGGCAGATGTCTCTAACCTATACAATGAATACTATACAAGTATTTATAGGCTAGCTCAACCCATGACCCATATCAAATAAGGTAAAGCTTAGGACACCATCCAATGAAGAGCTTTGTACCCTAACATTCTCCCCCTCAAAGCTTGGAATGGATGACCCGACATCAATTTCCAAAAAGTGCAACTTTGTGAACAACACCCCAAGCGTGACAAAAATGTAGAAGCAATCAACAAATCTTTAAGTCTTCAACGATATTCTAATCTGGGTACTAGAATGTGAGACATTACTGATGGGTTTTGAGCATTACATAAATCCTATGATGCACATGCAATCTTTGGATCTAGGTTTTCTCTAATTGTACATGCAATAATAATCATCCAAATCTATAACCATATGCTAGCATGCTATTTTCGAAATTACCACCTAGTACAAAGTTAGATGATTACCTTTCTTGTAGCATGCTTGATCTTCAATCTTTGAGAACTTAGCACCTCAAATGTGATGCCTCTAATTGATCACAAACACCAAGATCAAGTTGGAGGACTATAATAAAGAGGCTAGGGATCATAAAAATAGGTTGGTACTCTTATTAAGGCTCAAGTGGCCGAAAATAGGAGTCCCAAGGGTTCCTTACATAGTTGAGCTGCTAGGGTTTCAGTCAAAACCTTAATCTGATTGCTTAAGCCCTAAGAAGTCCATAGGATCTTTCCATAAGGCCCCTATGGACGATTTCTATGTGGGCTTCCACATAAATTTTGTCCACCTCCTTCTTTTTGGAGTCCATAGCCTATATTGCAACTATCTTATAATTACAATATCAGTCCCCTTAATTTAATTAATCTCTTTTGATCACTAAATTAATTATTGATCAATATTAATTAAATAATATGATTTCTTAATTAATATATTATTCTTATAATATATTAATAAATCACAATTAATCTCTTTCTCCATAATTCATCCAGTCAAGTTTCTATGGTGAAGGCAACCCAAAAGGACCATGCTATTATTGGGTCAAGTACATACCAATTATAGTTATGGACTTAGACACATAATCCAACAGTCTCCCACTTGGATAAGTCTGATAAATATAAATACAAGTACGACTTTAAAATCCGATTAGCAATCGTAGCTCTCAAAAGCCGCTATCGAACTCTGACACATTCTATAGATAAGGGATCATGTAGTCCTCCGTTCTCAAGATATCATGTAGACAAATACATGGAACATAGTCATACTTATTCTCCAACAATTTGTTTCCCTATTTTTAATTTGTTTGACATAGAACTTAATTGAACACATCAACTCAGTCCTGACCGTGCACGTCACATAAGTTAACACAAAATCATTGTGGGGCCCTAGATATCATTTTTAATCCTCCTAGGATAAAAGGAACATATAAACTTTGGCTTATATGCTTGTACTATTTACTCATCAAATCATATACTTCGATACGTTTTATAACATCAAGTTACTGATGCGTTTACGCATTATCAATAAACAACCAACTCGTAAATAACAACAACTCATATATCTCAGTTTAAATACTATACGATATTATCATCTCACAATCCCTCGTGATGAATTCCATGAAGTGATTCATGTGAGCGCGGGTTTAATCCAAGACTCAAATCTTATTTCAGGAGCACTCATGAACATTGCAACAAACGTTTGCTATGTCTAAACGCTTAGACAATCTACAAGCCAGTTCATAACAATCTTGCCTCAATACCTACTTCTAAAGTATGTCGACTGTGAACAGTTTGAATAATCTTATTATCCTGGAAGTCAAAACATGCAAAATGAAACAATAATGACAGATGATAGTAAATTTACTCATAAATAAAACTCCTTTATTTAATTATCAGATGTCAACTATATTTTATCTATTAAAAGTTTCTAAACAACTATCTAATCACTAAAACTAATATCATCCTCCAGCCCAATACTCCTAGCACGCTGCAAGTGTTTAACCCTACTTAGTCCCTTCGTAAGGGGGTCTACTGAGTTCTCCTCTAACGATACCCTCTTTACTATGAGGAATCCCTCTTTTACTTGATGTCTAATGAAGTGGTTTTTCTGTCGACGTGCCTGGATATGCCATGCCCTCAGTTCCTTGGTTAAGGCGACCACACCCTCGTTGTCATAGAAATTTTGCATAGGCTCCTTTATGGAAGGTACAACTCCAAGGTCTCCAATGAAGTTCTTTAGTCATATTGCCTCATTTGATGCTTCGCTCGATGCTATGTACTATGATTTGCATGTTGAATAAACTATGGTCTCCTGCTTGGAACTTTTCCAGGTTATTGCTCCTTCATTTAGGGTAAACACCCAGTCCGACTGAGAGAAAAAATTATCTCGGTCGGTCTGAAAATTGGCGTCACTATACCCTCACACTCTCAATTCATCACTCCCACTAAGGATGAAAACCCAGTCCTTAGTCCTCTGCATGTACTTAAGAATGTTCTTTACCGCAGTCTAACAAGCTCTACCAGGGTTCCCTTGATATCGACTAACCATGCTCAAGGCGAAAGCCACATCAGGGCGAGTAAACGTCAAATCATACATAATCGAGCCAACAAAGTAAGCATATGGTACTCGACTCATTTTTTCTATCTCAGCATCAGTACTCGAACTATGAGTCTTACTCAATTTGTTATTGCTCTGGATTGGTAATTCCCCTTTCTTGGAATTCTCCATGCTAAAACATTGCAACACTTTATCCAAGTTAGTACTTTGACTAAGTCCCATTAGTCGTTTACTCCTATTTCACAATATCCTCATCCCTAGAATATAAGAACCTTCTACGAGGTCCTTCATAGCGAAGCACTTCCCAAGCCAGGTCTTGACCTCCTGCAAGGCTGAGATGTCGTTTCCTATGAGCAGTATGTCATCCACATACAAAACGAGAAAGCTAAATATACTCCCAATGGCTTTGACATATACACATGACTCATCCTTGCTTCTCGAAAAACTAAACTCTTTGACTTTCTCATCGAAACAAAGATTCCATCTACAAGACGCTTGTTTTAATCTATAGATAGATTTCTCAAGCTTACACACTCTATTAGGATACTCCGCATCGACAAAACCCTCTGGATGACTCATGTAAACATCTTCAACCAATTTCCCATTTAGGAAAGCGATCTTGACATCCATATGCCATATTTCATAATCATGAAATACAACTATGGCTAGCATAACCCATATAGATTTAATATTCTCTACTAGTGAGAAGCTCTCATCATAGTCAACTCCAGGAGTTTGAGTAAAGCCCTTCACAACCAATCACACCTTATATGTGTGTAATTTCCCAACCATGTCGATCTTCTTCTTGAAGATCCATTTACACCCGACCGTCTTACAACCTGGCACATTGTCAACCAAGTTCCAGACTTGATTGTCATACATGGACTGAATCTCACTGTCCATAGCCTCTTTCCACTTTGCAGACTCCGGGCTTGCCATGTCTTCCTTGTAGTTGTTAGGTTCGTCCATATTTATTAGTGTACTATCACCAATAAACATATCACCCTCAACAGTTATATGGAAACCATATAACACAGGTGGGACACTAACTCTACTAGAACGTCTAAGAGGTAAGGAGTCGTCAATCGGTTCAATAGGAGTATCCTCCTTGGGTTGAGTGCCAATGTTAAAGGTCCCTTCATTGCTTGATTCTTGAAGCTCTTCACGATCAATTTGCCTCCACTTTCCGCTTGGAATATGAGTTCTCTTTCTCTCGGAAAACCCCTCTCCTTGTAATGAAGACAACATTGTCACTTGGTCTATAGAAGAGATATCCAAAGGACTTCTGCTGGTAGCCGATGAAAATACATCGCTCACTATGAGGTTCAAGCTTATCGTGAGTCTCTCATCTTACGAAAGCCTAACAACCCCAAGCCTTGATATGTGCCAACGAGGGAACCTTCCCTATCTACATCTCGTGAGGTGTTTTGGCAACCTTCTTAGTTGGGACTAGCTTAAGGATATGGGCGACAGTCTCTAAGGCATAACCCCAGAATGAGATAGGTAGCAAAGCTCGACTCATCATGGAACAAACCATGTCCAACAAGGTTCGATTGCGCCTCTTAGCCATACCATTCAACTGTGGTGTCCTAGGTGGTGTCAATTGCGAAATAATTCCACATTCCTTAATATAGTTGTGGAACTCGATACTAAGATACTCACCACCTCGATCGGATCAGAGCATCTTTATCTTCCTGCCTATCATATTCTTTACTTATTGCTTAAACTCTTTAAATTTTTCAAAAGTTTATGACTTGTGCTTGATTAAGTAGATATACCCATATTTGCTATAATCATTTGTAAAAGTCACATAGAAGCGTTTCACATCCCTTGTGGTGGATCTAAAGGGACCACATACATCCGTATGTATGAGATCTAATAAACCTTCACCGCTTTCACAAGTACCAGTGAAAGGTGACTTGGTCATCTTTCTAAGCAAACAAGATCCGCACGTGCCATCGGACCTAAGATCAAATGACTCCAAGACTCCATCCTTTTGGAGTTAGGACATGCATTTCTTGTTTACATGTCCAAGACGACAATGCCACAAGCATGATATGTCGAAACCATTGGACGAATCGATAAGTAACATATTATTTCCTAAGTTGTCTACAACCATCATAGTTTCATATATACCATTACAAGGCAATGCTTTAAAATAGAAAGTACCATTCAAGAAAGCATTAATAGAACCAATTTCATTGTTAAACGAAAATGTAAAACCTTGTTTAGACAAACAGTGAAAATAAATAATGTTTCGTGTCATTTCTGATGAGTATCAACAATTATTCAACTCTAAACCTAACCCACTACTAAGCACTAAAGAATAAACTCCAATATTGGTGACAGGAAACTCTTTCCTATTCCCCGTGATCAAGTTTATATTCCTATGCTCCACATCCCTACTTCTTCTTAGACCCTGTAAATCAGAACAAAAGTGAAAACCACATCCTGTATCAAGGACCCAAGAAATAGCATGTGATGAGTTATTAAGTTGAATAGTATAAATACTTGTGAAGATGGGCTTTATCTTCCCATCCTTGATGTCTTGTAGATAATTCGGGTAACTTCGTTTCCAATGCCTTTTATCGTGACAGTAGAATCACTATGCATCCTTCAGATTGGGAGAGGGAGCAGCAGGACCACCTTTGGTCCTACTAGAAGAGGATCCATCATGGGACTTTACCTTGTGGCTCTTAGAAGGAGCCTTCCTCTTCTTCCCTTTCCCTTGTCCAATTTCCAAGACAAGTGCAGCAGCAGTAGGAATTGATGCAACAAAATTGCCTTTCAAACTACTCTCAATAGTTCTTAGAAGGCCTTGGAGCTTGCTTAGAATGACTTACTACTTGTTCATATGATAAGTCATTCTAAATTGATCATAACAAGAAGGAAAAGTGTGTAGGATGATGTTAATCATGAACTCTTCGTCGAAGTTAACATTCAAATTCAGCAGGCAGTCCATAAATCTCCGCATCTTTTGCAAGTGGGCGATGATGGACTCTCCATCTTTCATCTTCGTTGTTTTCATGGCAACAATGATCTCGTACCTTTCTTGTCGAGCACTTTGATGGTACCTTTCCATTAAATCTTGGTGCATCTCGAAAGGATAGTAGTCCTCGTAGGACTTTTGGAGTTCAATAGTCATAGTAGCAAGCATGATACACGACACCTTTGTCGCGTCTTTCTCATGAGCCCTATATTTATCGATTTCTTTGGGAGTAGCAATGTTTTCGTTGATCTCCTTCAATTCTTTATCGAGAACATACTCCTTGTCCTTGTAGCGGGTGACCATGCAAATGTTGCAAATCAAATCGTTCAAATTGGATTCATCAAAGATCACCCTCCCATACAAGTTAATGAGGGATAAAGAGCCATAAGCGTTGGAGTTAGTAGTGTTATTTGAAGTCGACATCTGAAAAAGAAAAGAGACAAAGTTTAGTTTAGATAAGAATCCTTAATATAACAGCCAAATGAAATATTAAGGCTAGGACCCAACATAATATTTCATAATTCGGAAGAGGGATGCCGTAATCCAATTGCAAAATATTTGAAGGTAGGTAAATGACGATTTACTAATTTCCACCATGAAAAACGAAAAAGAATATTAAGTTATAAATGAATTGAAATTCCTAGATTCTTTTGAGATTCATTGAACTTTTCAATGGCATGTTTTAATCTCGATTATGCCGTTTAAGTTTGTGATTGGGATACCAATGATCACAAACAAGGTGTGAATAACCATGCAAATGTGCTTGGTACTCTCGATGTCATTTATCACCTAATCAATATGCTGGTTAACCACACACGCTCCATTGATCTTTGATAAATATCAAGCTACCATTTTCCATCCTTGCTAGTCCCAAATTAGTGTACCAGTTAGCCACACATGCTCCATTAATGACTTGGCAAGGTGCAAAGTGCAATTTCATGGAATAGCGTCATTTTCACATTTTTCCTAAAGTAACTAAGATTGGGAATGTGTGAATAACGTTTAGTTACTTTATAAATCATTATACTTATTAATGAGGAATTAGTTTGTCCTATCCTACCCTTTCGGCTAATGACCCTCCACCAATCAAGGAAGCGGTTGGTGAAAGTGGACACCCATTCAACCACCATTTTATAGGCAATTTCCTTATACCACCTTATAGACCAACTTTGTGAATGAGGCCTAGTAACGGTAAGACTGATTTGGCTTATACACACACATACACACACACACACACACATATATATATATATATATATATGTATATATATATATATATAATTATTAATCTTTTAATATTATAATAGTATAAGGGTAGACTTTTAAACTTTTAAAACTCTAGGGTTTAGAATTTAAATATTTCGAAATTAAAACCTTTTAATCAAATTTTAAAATCTAAAACTTGAGAGCAAGTTTTGAAACTTTTCAAAACCTTCTAGATCAAATTAAAATATAATTTAATTAATCAAGTAATTTGTCATTATCTAAATTTGACCTAATTTAATTTATGGCAAGATAATTCACATGAAATAATACAAGTAATTAACTTTATTAGATAAACTAATAATTATCTTATAGTTTAACAATTATCTTCTAATTGGTTAAGGATAATCATTACCATATAATAAAATTTGAATTTTATCAGTCAAAAACATTTTTAGCAATTATCCTAATTCAATTCTCGTCAAAATCCCTAAAAATCTGCCAACAGATGAGTCGACTCGCCGAGTTAAACTTTGGACTCGTCGAGTAGCCCTGACTCGTCGAGTTCATTAGAGGACTTGACGAGTTCATCAGCAGATTGTAGAATTTCGACTTTTTCAGCTAAGAACAATTAAGCAATGCATCGTATACAATAGAAAAACGACCTAGGCTCTGATAC
Organism: Lactuca saligna; assembly: GCF_052625555.1. NCBI lineage: Eukaryota > Viridiplantae > Streptophyta > Magnoliopsida > Asterales > Asteraceae > Lactuca > Lactuca saligna. Next base: position 175,489,247 of record NC_136420.1, read on the forward strand.
CACTAATGGGTTTTGAGCATTACATCAATCCTATTGTGCATATGCAACCCTAAATCTTTGGATCTAGGTTTTCTCTAATTGTACATGCAATAATAATCATCAAAAGCCATAACCCTATGCTAGCTGTTATTTTCGAAATTAACACATAATACAAAGTTAGATGATTACCTTTCTTGTAGCTTGCTTGATCTTCAATCTTTGAGAACTTAGCACCTCAAATGTGATGCCTCCAACTGATCAAAAAAACCAAGAGCAAGTTAGACGAATATAATAAAGACGCTAGGGATCATAAAAATCGGTTGGTACTCTTCTTAGGGCTCAAGTGGCCGAAAATAGGAGTCCCAAGGGTTCCTTATATAGCTGACTGCTACGGTTTCAGTTAAAACCTAATCTGATTGTTTAAGCCCTAAGTGTCTATATGATCCTTCCAGAAGGCCCCTATGGACGATTTCTATATGGGCTTCCACATAAATTTTGTCCATCTCCTTCCTTTAGGAGTCCATAGGCCATATTGCAACTATCTTATAATTATAATATCAGTCCCCTTAATTTAATTAATCTCTTTTGATCACTAAATTAATTCCAAATTAATTCTTGACCAATATTAATCAAATAATACGATTTCTCAATTAATATATTATTCTTATAATATATTAATAAATCACAATTAACCTCTTTCTCCATAATTCATCTAGTCATTTGCTATGGTGAAGGTAACCCAAAAAGACCATGCTACTATCAGGTCAAGTACATACCAATTATAGTTATGAGCTTAGCCACCTAATCCAACAATTACAATTCAAAGCAACAGGAACCCAAAAGACAATTTTTGGTCCTTGAGTATCCAAAACTCCAAGGCAAATTACCCATGCTTGAGCTTAAAAACATACCCTAAAAATCATCAGTAAGTAAAAACAAACCATTTTGGAAAACAAATTTGAATCACTTCATAATCAACTCCCCCTCAAGGTCGCATCGGTCTTCAATCATAAATGATCATTCGCGAAATATTAATATCCAAAAACTTTAGATTTTCAATACCCATATCATAAGGTCCCACCCTTTTTATAACCAAAACATGATTATAAAACTCCAAATGGGAATGAGAAAGTGCTCAATGTGAATTTGACAATATAATTCCCCCAAGTGGATGTTGTTGTGCCATTCATGAAGAATTTGTGCCACTCATGATAGATGTTGCACCAAGTGGATGATGTTGTGCCATTCATGAAGTAGTTATGCCACTTAGGATAGATGTCACACCAACTGGAAGATCTTGCACCATTCATGGAAGTTTTTGCTCCAAATTGTGCCACGTTAGAAGCATGTTGCGCTACTTACGAGGGACTTGCACCACCCTTGTATGATATGGGCCACCATCATGCTAGATGCACCATGATGGTTCCTCGATGATCCACATGTGTTACGAAGTCCTATAGGATGCTCAAAAGTTGGTGATATGTAACGACGTCAATTTTCAAACAAAAATTTCATTTTCAAACACTGTAAAACTTGTTTCATAATTCTCAAAATCAAATAAGTCTCAATGTAAATAAATAAAACACAATCCCAGAATCATAAAAAACAATCTTCCGCCAGTGTGTATAATCATGCCGGTGCCTTGCCGCGATCTTCAGAACTACCTAAAACACATAACACATAACACGGTAAGCATAAAGCTTAGTGAGTTCCCCAAAATACCACACACAACACATTAGCCACTCGAGGCTATAACTCAATAAGACCCTCTGGTCAATGTATCTCAGTGGGACCCTCTGGCCCACAACTCATATGGACCCTCCGATCCGTCAACTCAGCAGCTCAATATAATACACAGTAAGCATATCACAAAGCAAATAGCAGGATATCTCAAAACATAGCTCATACACAAGAGACATTTTGGTCACACATAAAGTTACCACACAAGGTAAGTATAGTGAGAAGACTCACCTCGTAAGCTAGCAAGTGAACTCTACCCACTGGTCTAGCCTCCGCCTATCATATAATAATTATCGCTAATTAATATTGGTCCTCAAGAAGCTAGACTCACCCTTCTACACTCACAGAAGGGTAAAAGACCATTTTACCCCTCCATAGGCTCAAAAGTTCACAACTTGACCAAACCCTAAAAGTCAACAAAAGTCAACACCAGGGAGTATGTTGCACGTTCCATCTCCCTATGTTGGGCGTATTCGACTGCTATACAGAATCGGGGTGCTCGGCCCCTATGCTCCACGTACCTGGGGTTACGGCCAGCGTACGCCCCCGTTTCACACTCCTCATGATTTTCGTCGTAATCCATTAAGACATGGAGTAATGTTTCAGATCTGGTTACTCCAATGTCCCTTAATTCGTAAAGTCAGTGACTTTAAGCCTTTGCATGGCTGAAAAGGTCACCAACACTCAAAACACATAACCCCTTTCCATTAGAAGCTCACATCTCATGCATGGCTCACTCAAAATGTCCAAGATGGGATTTTTATGACTCTAAATCACAATATACACTGAAAAGGGGTAGATCATGGCCTTTGGAGCTCCTTTACTAAAAAAATTCTCCATCTTATTGGACTAAATCCCTAAATACACCAAATTAATGAACCAAAGCATATGATAAGAAAGATTGAAGCTTTATACCTTTTTATGAAGCCTTTCACGTGGCTAAGATCAAATATAAAATCCTGGGCTCTCACCTCTTCTCTTCGAATCTCTTTCTCCACCTCAATATCACAAGGATGCACTCACAAGCTCCTAAATGCACTCTCCAGCTACAAGGATGAAGAATTAGGGTTTAGAGGTTTTTGTGTTTGGGAATGGTGGCCAGAAATGAGGCCATCATGTCCTTTAAATAAGGAGCTTGCGCAAAATTAGGGTTTCATTTTATGCCTAGTACGCCTAACGTACTAGGTGGCCATCCGCATTACTAACACGCAAACGAGTACGAGTACTCTCAAGTACGCCCCGTGTACTTGCTCTCCACCCTTTTCTCAATTAAGGGTCAAAAATGAACAACAACTCAAGATCAAGGTTTTATTGAATATACCTGGACTTGGGATGTTACATGATGATTAATGAATACACCATGTTGCACCACCATGATAGATGCTGGGCCACCATGATGTGTAACTTGTACACATTGGTGTTCCACTATAGCTATTGCTGATACTAATGTCACACCCCAAAACCGGAACGGCAGAAACATTCTGGGCGGAGGATGTCATGTATAGTATCACAACAAATCATAATAGTAAACAAGCAACATCATCATCCATTGCATTAATAATATAATTTAATACAACTGTGTTCTGTGTATAGTTTATAAGACACCAAAAATGAATGATCAAAATAAAGGCGAGTCCTGAAAGCTTCGTCTTCTCAAAACCTGGCACCGGTACCTGTCTACTAATGACCTGAGAATACAAGTTATTTTGAAAGAGTTTATCAGCATTAAAGATGGTGAGTTCATAAGCATTTTAGTGTCATCGTTTGTATGAAAATGTTTGTAAATATTTGATATATAAGTTTATAAATGTTTGTAGTAAAAGTTTGTATCTCCTAGAAAATCCTATATTTTCTACTAAAAGTAGCCTTCTACGAAGGCCCAAGTGTTCTGAATGTGTGTTTCTTGTAAAAGTGTGTATTTTTCCCAAGTGTGACTATCATTAACAAAATATAGTTTTTACATTATCGTTTATGTGAGAAGATCACAATGTGAATGCAATGGGAAAATAATAAAGTACTGTAGTGTTGTATACAGTAACTACTGTTGTACTAACTATCTTAAATCAATTGTTAATTAAGGTATAATGTGATATGATTGTAACCATAATTAATCGACTAGTAAAATACAATGCTCGAAGACGTCGAAATGGTATGACATTCGTCACCCGTAGACCTGCAGGTCCCACTGTAGCTACCAACAAGGTGTAGAACGGGCAGTCCCATATAGATCTATACATAAATTCATATCCTCCCTCCAGGAGACTCTGGTTACAAAACGTGACATAACAGTGATGCCATGCCCCGAAGTAGTGGCTCACATTTATGTTATAGTATTATTGTATATGTGTAGTATGTACTAGTGTAGTGTAACATACACGTTCTGAAATTGTCTATTTTTATGATTAAAAGTGAATAAAATTGAGTGTTGAGTTCTAACAGCTAGTTTTTACTAGAAATGAAGCAAAACTATGTTTAGAATCAATCATAAAATATTGGAAGTCTTATGAGATTCCAATTAATAGCCAAATAGTGAAATTTAGCGAAAATAAAAAATTGAAATAAGTAAAATTTTATTATTTGATGTTGTAAATCATCTCGTTAGAAACTTGTAGGCGAAAACCTCGTCAAAATCCGAGTTATAACGAAGAAGTTATCACCAACCGAAGATCCGCGACAAAACTGGCACGGCGCATAATGACGTAAAAAGTGAGTTTTTGATAAACTACTTTTAGCCTTAGTGATCTAAATGAAAGTCGTAATAATCGTTAAACCGAGAAATTCGATAAAAAGAACGCCAAAATCTGACTTCGTATGACGAAGTTATGATTTTTTGAAGTTTCAACTTAGTAGTAGACAACTAAAAACTCAAATTTTAGATCGAGCGATATTTGACCAATACATCCTAAACTAGAATCAAAGGTCTCGTCATTTGCAGTACAACGGTAAAAAGTCTGACGAAAACGGATGTCGGATGAAGAAGTTATGAATTTTCAACGGATTTTCCTGTCCGGGTCTGTTAAAAATAATAATATTAAACATAAATTCAAATTTAGCCGACAAAGTCTAAACGAAAGTTGTAGAGCATAATTTTAGCTACGCGTGCATATAAAGAACGTCAAAAACGGAGCTCGTATGCGAAAGTTATGGATTTTAGAAGTTCGAGGCTCAATTTCCGGGAAATTTCGCATGAATAGTGCCAGCCTTGCGAGATCTCGCCTCGTGTCCGACACGTGTTGCAGTTCAGTTTTCCCAGAGCATCAGTCCAATACGTGTCCGAAATTCACCTTGCATCCAAGTCCGCTTCGTGTCATCTTCTGATTCGCCGAGGCCGAGGTCCAGTAAGAACTAGACACGTCTCGCATCGGTGGCCAATCCGACGCGAGACACATCTCGCCTACCAACCTCGCACCCGGTGCCACGTACGATCCTCGCAGTGGCCTCGTGGCCTTCGCTTCTCCTGCCAAGTGTCCGAAGCTCGCATGAGCCACGCTTCTCCCTCCTGACCGAGCCTCGCAGCTGTGACGTGGGACTCTTTTCAACCCTCAGATCCGAGCCCCTCGCCCTATAAATAGAAGCTTGCGAGATCCTCCGGGTAATTTTGAGAAATTGCCATTTTTGGCCCCTTTTTCCATATTTTCACTATTTTTGACTTTTCCCGAAGCCCCGGTATCAATTTTAGCACCCGAAACACGTCCCAAGACCCCCGAGAAGCCCGAAAATTTTATCTTTTTAGTTTTGAAGCCCTACCTTCGCAGAGCCCGATTTTCAATTAAGCTCCCGGTTTTCAACATAGAAAGTCATATTTAAAGCTGAAATACTGTCCAAATTACTATTTTAACCCACGGTTAACTTATGGTGAGTTCAATATATAGGAACAATTGTATGTTATGTGTTATATGTGCTATGTGCTTCTCAGTGTTATTATTCCGAGTTATTCTCCCGTGTTATTTTATTCGCTATGTTTATAGCAAATATAATACCTTTGACCATGTGATCAGTGAAGGACTTAGATTCACATTGGTACTGGTACGTAGCCTCTGGCCATGTAGAGCATGTCTCCGTAAGAGAATGACTTCTATTCTATGGCATTGGCAGAAAGTTAGATAGGAATGGTATGTAATCTCCGACCATGTAGAGCATGACTCTGTAAGGGAATTGAACTCTATTCTATGGTATTAGCAAATGGTTAAACAGGGCGTGAAAACCTAAAATCTACCGAAATGGTTAAACAGGGCGTGAAAACCTGAAATCTACTGAAATGCTAAACCGGGCGTGAAAACCTTAAATCTATCATATTGATAATCAGAAATTATATGTCATCTGTGCCATTTGGGCCAAAGCTTTATTGATGCATATCAAGTATTGAAATCGTTATGTCTCATTGAAAAGTATATCTTTGAATAAAGTCTTTGATTGATATGAACGCTTGTCACATGATTTCACATATGTTTTGTTGTTCTTCTTTGCTTTTGCCACATTGAAGTATATATAAGGCATAAGATTATATTGTATCTATTTATTGAATTCACTAAGCGTTATCGCTTATTCCTCTCAATATTTAAGAATTGCAGATGATGATTATTCCAATATAGCTTTATACTGCTGAAAGATTTAGATTAGTTAATAGTATTTCTCTGTATTTTTAATGTTCATGTATGTATATGAATAGTAGATTCCTGGGTAGACATGAAATTGTAATAAAACTTAGTCGGTTTGTATCCAATCCTTTGTAATCACTTTATCAATGTAAAATATTGTTTTATAAATATGCATGTAGCATGTTTTGAGGAAGTAACTTAAGAAATCTTTTGAAATAGTATGAAAGTTTGGGTCTTTCATAAATACGAAAGTTGGGGTCCTTCAATCATGGTATCAGAGCAATGGTTTAAGTGAACTAAATATCACGGATTGATATTTAGACTTAAACCATTGGAAGCTCAGTATATGAGCTGATTCATAATAAGTATATGGATACAAACCATAGGAAATATTTAATTGGGGGATTGGGTAGTGATAAACCCTAGTATTCTAAGATATTAAGTTACTTCAGAATTTTAAGAAAATTAGTTTAAGTGAACTAGAAATTTTAAGAATTTCTAAACTTAAACAAGAATTATTAAGTAAAGATGATACGATATATTTTAGGTTGAATACCTAAGGAAGGGAAGCACTAGAATATTAAGAGGGGATATGCCTTATATTCTATTATGTGCTAAATGATAAATGAATATAGAGAAGAGATATGCCTTATATTCTATTATGTGAGAAAGCTTAAGGTCTGTTGCCGACCATGGTTTAGAAAATTTTAAGAATTTTCATAATAGAATTTTTCGGAGTGATAAAGAGACTTATGATAGTTGACATCGATAAGTTTATAAATAAACGATCGCAAGACATCGTAAAATAATAAATATGAATTGTTATCGTAATAAGTGTATAATTAACAATAGAGTGGTAATATACATTTAAAGTATGTTTGATATATAATAACATCTTTGAAGAAAGATGTGCGTTTGAAACACGTTTGGACAAGATAAATGAGTTGGTACAAATCCACGAAGTTGTTCTACCACTGTTCAGATTGAAGCAGTGATTGTTTAGAAAGTTGGAAGAAGCGAAGATGGTGATCAGTACTTCGGCAGTATCACAATGAATGTTGTGCAAGATTTAGAAGAATTAAATGAAGATAAAAAGAAAGACTAATGAAGTTTTCTGAATCAATAAGCCAAGACTTTGTGATATAAAGTTCCATAGTGTGTTAAGCCAACTTTAACATACAAGATTGGGATGGTGAATTAAGTCATTTAGTGGTAAATGGTTAAGCAAATTACTTGTTTAAGTAAGGTAGAATGCTTAATTTAAGAAGAAATACACCCACAGTATCGTATGAAGAGATGTTGTAGTCAGGAATGACAGAGAACCAAGTTGAAGCTAGTAAAGCTTGCTGAGATGCAGCTAAGATGCAGACTTCTTAGGATAGACTCCTATGAAATAGACTTAGACTTACTCAAATACAAGAATAACGATGTAAAGGAAGAATAATGAAATGAATAAAAGTGCATGATGGATTGCATGAGTTAGAAGATGATGCAGGTAGTAGAAGACCGTTTATCTCCATGCTGCTAAAGTAAATTTTGGAATAGTGTGTCTTGTAGAGTAGACACTACTCAAGAAAGAATTAGTATGAGGAAATGGAAGAAAAATTTCTATCGACCTATGGAAAAGTATTAGGATATATTAAATCGAGCATATGCATGAGAAGAATCCTAGAAGGCGAGTATAGGTAGTCCAATATATGTTTGATAGAAACCTGAAAACCCTAGTCGAGTCTAGGAGAAACTGTTGTATGTATTTGTTTAAACACGCTCACGTGTGATAAGTTGCTTTGTGAAAACTTTTGAATGGTGACTTTCGAACCGCGAGACAATACTTGGGACGAGTATGAGTAGGTGTGAATAGTAGTAGAGGCCTATACTACTGGAAGCACAGGACTCACACTTGGATCAGGAAAAGTCACAAGGTTACCAAGAAGCTAGTAAATGATTTTGTTTTATTCATGTGTGTCGTTACCTTCTTTTCGGTAATGACTAAGAAGATAATTATCGTTCAAATTTTAATGTCATAAAGAATCGAGTCCGATTAGTAAAAATCCGCGAAAAGAGTTAATTGGTTCAGAGAACCATGTCTTATATGGTGACAAAACATTAGTAGGAATACTGAAGAAGTAAATGGTCGAGATAGTTGATAGAAATATAACAATCTTCATTAAAGAATTGAGCAATCATTAGCCAGAGATGTGACTTGCTATGTGGTGTTACTGGCCACAAGAAATGTATCCACCCTACTCTTACTAGTCAAATGGCGGGGAGTCAAGTTGCCATTCAAAAATCAAAGAGTACTCCAACTAAAAAGGAGGAGGTGCCAAAAGCTAAAAGATAAGTAGGTCCGAAATCATGAATTAAAGATACGTGGTGCTATTTTCTCTGTTCCAAAGCATCTACATGTTGATCAAACTCTTTTCATTTTCTTTATTCTATCAGCTCGATTTATTCGATCTGATTCAAATACAAGAGTTTGGATCATTATGTGTCTTGTGCGAGATTGTAACAACCCGAAATTCCGTATCATTACTTGTAACACTTTTCGTAGTTCAATTCGATCAACCAATCATCGTTTTCAAATCCGATTCCGATTTTGTTATTTAATTAAGTCATTAAATTGTACATATCTAATATGACTTAATGGGTGTTCTAATGTATTTAGAAATCATTCTAACACCCCATTCTAGTAATCGGAACATTTTTAGAATTTACCATATCAGGTTACGACAACTCAATCGGGTGCGACCAAACGCCCCGCCTAACACTGGTATCGGGTAGAATTCCACCGTGTCCAAAACTTAGACATTATATAAAGTGTTCCAAGCCTTCATTTGAAGCTTTTGGCTTCATCTCACTACTCTCTCTCTAACCTCTCTCCTCATCCAAGATTAAGGTCCAAAAACATAGATTTAAGGCTTCAAATTATAGATGTAACCTTCCTAACTTGTTATTCAATCTCTTAGGCCTTCAAATCCGTGTTTAAATTGTGATTTTGGACCTGGAACATGTGTTTACGGCCAAGGAATATGCTTGGACCATAAACACACAATATTGGGGTTTTTGAGCAATTTAACCCTTCCAAACCAACATTGGGACTTAGATACGACCTTGAGGCTTACAAACATGGACTTGGAACACCTTAAACTTGGATTTTGAAGGATTAACATGAGTTTACAGCCAAGGTATGTGCTTGGGCTGTAAACTCCTCAAACATGGGGAGTAAACTCACTTAGACATGTTAGAATGCCTTGTAACCTCACCAATAGCCTTGGAATAAATGCTAGAGCCATCTAAAAATAGTTTGGGGACCTTAAACACATCAAACACTCTCCATTTGAGAGTTTATGGCCATAGCACATACTCCTGGGCCGTAAACTCCTAATTGTGTGTTAAATGGTGCCCTATAGTCATACCAAGCCTTGGAAAATTAACTAGAATCACATGTGATTGTCCTAAGCACCTCAAATTAATTTTGGTTTGAGCTTGGAGGAATTTACGGCCGTAAACTCCATGTTTACAGCCGTGAACTCCCATAAACGGTTTATAAGTCCATACAAATTAATCCAATGCATTTGATAAATCCATTCTAGAAATCCCCATGTCCATTCAAGCCATAAAACACTCAAAACTACCCAAACAAGAGTTCACGTCCGTGAACTCATGTGTGTTAGGGTATATGGCCAAAAAATCCATTAGGGAGTTTACTCTTGAGGAGTAAACTCATTTCCCAAGTCCCTCACATCATTACACGTCCGAAGATGTCACCCGGGTCACTCCGAACACTCGTTTTGAGGTGTTTTAATTCATTGGAGTGTATTATCCTATCTAATTAGTGGTTTAAAGTGTAATTAGATACCTTTGGATACCATTTCATATTACATAGGAACCTCGCATGTTAACAAGCCTCGAACCAACGTTTAGTGTCCAAAACAGTTTCGCCTTTTCGTTGGGTGAGTTCATACCCCTACCCTTTTTCACTGTTTTCAGGGGGGGGGGGGGGGGGACACAAGCAAAGTACAAGGGATTAGTTGTACTCAAAACATGTTGTCATTTGAACATGCAGATCACGTAAACATATATTTGTGAAATGGATTTTAAACTGTTATGTTTTATATATATTTCACAAATGGTTTTCCACATTTTATCAGTTAAAAGCATGACATTAGAACATTTGAACATAAAACCTGTACTGTTTTGTCCTCGGTAACACTCCACAGAAATACGCGAGTGGAGGACTATCATATTATTACTAGTAAATTTGTTAATCCTGTATGATTGGAGACATGTCCTCGAGGAACACTCAACAGAGATACGCGAGTGGAGGAATGCAGCCGTAACCAAAATCTATGGGATTTAGAGAGCGTGACTTGAGTCTATAGATCTATACGGGGCTGACTACCCCACACCTGGCTGCTAGCTACAGCCGAACCGAAATGGTTCAAGGGTGACGAAAGTCATAAGGTGATGTGGACTACTTATTGCCATATCTAGTCTATCATATGGTTATCGACCTCGCAATTAGGATAACAGAGATTTACTTGATAGTAATAATGAATAACGTAATACATCTTTTACAGTGATAACCACATTCAGGAAAGTATGGGACTTTCCTGGGGAAACATTGAACATAACTACATTTTACAGATACATCTTTTACAGTGATAACCAACATTTAGGAAAGTATGGGACTTTCCTGGGGAAACGTTTACATAACCAGAAAAGGGTAACAAACCGGATAACTTTACATCTTTCACAATTGGTAACACATAATCAGGAAAGTATGGGACTTTCTTGGGAATACATTGGTACATAACCAGAACAGTATGTCAAACCAGATAACCTAACTGTACATTTACACAAGAGAAAACATGTTTTTAGTGTTCAAGTTTATTTTACATGTTGACAAACAATAACCAAACTTTTTAAGAGAATATGGGATTTTCTTGGTGTGCGTAACATTTCAGAAACAGAAAGGAAACTTGAACATTTAACAAACAAAAACCGCTTATGAACTCACCAGCGTTATGCTGATTTTCAAAGCGCTTGTGTTCTCAGGTCAGCGTTAGAACATGTACCCGAAGATCCTTTTGTTCGAAGACGGAGTACTCAAAAGATCCGTTTCATTTTTTCCATATATATATACTATGTATCACAACTATACATCTTTACTTTTGAAACAATTGTAAAACTTCTATATATGTAATATAATGGTTGTTTTTACTTTACTTACTATGTGCATTGGATTTGATACTCAACGTGGAGTCAACCCCGGAAATGTTTCCGCCTTTGGTTTTCGGGGTGTGACAGATTGGTATCAGAGCCCTTGTTTATAGTGAATGAAGTATACCAAACCTTACATGGTATAAAACTATAAACACTAAAGGGCCTAAGTTCTCTGAATTACAAGTATCTTCAAACTACAAGTATTTTCAAAAGTATACAAGTATACCGAACCGTCGTGATCCGTATCTACAAGTAGAACAGAACATAAGTAATTGGGTGTTGTGTACTACGGTTAAACCTGGGTAGTTATGTAGTCGTGTCTAGGATCAATATAGCCTGGCCAACTATATTCATTCGAGACACGGCCAACATGTGCTTGGGAGTGACTGTGGTGTGCGTCATGCCTAAAACTTACCCTAATATCCCAAACATCGAACCAGTGTCGTAAGCAAATCATGAAATACTATGGGAGTATTTCTCGAGCCAATCCCCTGTAGAAATCCTCATTCGAGTGGTGTTCTGTGATCATTCTAAGCGATAAATTATTTGTTTTGATAACGCTTTCCTGCTTTATCGCTTATTCGGAACATATAATTGCCATATCTATCGATTCAATGTAGAGGACTTACCATCCCCTCTCTTTCTTGATCTTATTAGATCATGATGCCTCCCAGATAGAGACCCAACTCAAAGAACAACAACAATCCTTCTTCGCCACCACCTCCTCCTCAATTTAACCTTGCATCGCTTCAGACAGTTCTGACTGCTGCAATGGTGGCAGCCATGTCACAAGTGAACCCTGGTAGCTCAGGAGGTGGTCCTCAACTCCAAAGCCAAGAAAATAATCAAGGACACCGAAAGGACGGTTCCTATAAGGATTTCATGAATGCGAAACCAACATCCTTCAATGGCATTGGAGGTGTCATTTCCTTATCCCGATGTTTCGAGAAAATCGAATCCATCTTCGAAATATGTGCCTGTGCGGAATCTGATAAGGTCAAGTTTGCAGCCTGTACCTTTGTTGATAAAGCCTTGAATTGGTGGAATGGCCGAGTCAAATCTATGACCCTACCCATAGCTAACGCCATGGGCTGGGAAGCCATGAAAGAACTTCTAATAGCCGAGTACTATCCCCGTGGTGAAATGCAGAAACTAGAGCACGAGCTCTGGAACCTGAAGATGAAAGTTTCTGACATTGCTGCATACACTTCCCAATTCGATGATCTCGCACTTCTATGCCCGGGATTAGTCACTCCTGAAAGCAAAAAGATCGAAAGGTTCATTTGGGGGTTAACCCAACCGACAAAGGGTCATGTCTTGGCTACTCGTCCGGATACCTATGATAGTGCCAAGACTTTAGCCCAAACCCAGATTGATCATAGCGATAATATTGAGGAAACCACTACTACTCCTGAGCCGACTCAAAGGAGTGGTGAGAAGAGAAAGTTCTGGAAGAAGAAGAAGGGTCAATCTTCCCAAGGATCTTCCAAGAAACAGTAGACTGTAGCAGTCCATGCTGCTACTACCCCCATTGCTGCTGCTTCTGTTGTGGGATCCATAACTCCAACTCCTACTAGTAGATATGCTAGAAATCTTCCTCTGTGTGACAAGTGAAAATACCATCACAACCCTGGCGCCTGTCGAGAACTATCCTGTACCAATTATGGTAAGAAGGGGCACACAGTTCGATTTTGCAAAACTCCGGCCCAATCCGCCAACCAATCATCTAGAGCAGGCGTTAGTCAAGCTTGCTACAACTGTGGAGAGGTTGGGCACTTTAAAAGGAACTGCCCCAAGAAGTCAACAGCTGATAACACCGGAAAGGTTCTAACCATAAGACGGGAGGAAGCTGTCGCCGATCCCACTGTTGTTTCGGGTACATTCCTTCTCGACAACTCTTATGCTAGTGTACTTTTCGATTCGGGTGCGGAAATGAGTTTTGTTAGTCATGCATTCAAACATAACCTAAAACATAATCCCCAACCACTAACTGAAACGTTTACCGTCGAGATGGCTAACGGTGAGAAAGAAAGCGTTAGCGATGTATTCATAGGTTGTACCCTTACCCTGAATGACCACTCATTTCGTATAGATCTCATGCCAGTTTCCATTAAGAGCTTTGATGTTATCATTGACATGGATTGGTTGAGTCCCAATCATGCTGATATCCTTTGTTACCAAAAAGCCATCCGTCTCAACCTTCCTTCGGGACAGACTCTCGTAATCTATGGCGATAAACGCAGTTCCAATCTTCGTATCATTTCCCGCATCAAAGCTTGAAAGCTCCTACGAAAGGAGTGCATTGCATTCTTAGCCCATGTGATCAATGAGAAACAGGAAGTTATAGACCTCGCGAGCATCCCCGAAGTCTGTAACTTTCCTGATGTATTTCCCGAAGAGCTTCCAGGAATTCCTCCCGAGCGTCAGGTTGAGTTCCGTATTGACCTAATTCTTGGAGCTACTCCCGTAGCGAAGTCTCCGTATCGCTTAGCTGCAGCAGAAATGCAGGAGTTATCCAGTTAACTCAATGAGTTGCTCAGTAAAGGATTCATTAGACCGAGTTCCTCACCCTGGGGAGCTCCAGTATTGTTTGTCAAGAAGAAAGATGGATCCTTTCGGATGTGTATCGACTACCGTGAGCTGAACATGGTGACCGTTAAGAACCGATATCCTCTTCCACGAATAGATGACCTCTTCGATCAACTCCAGGGTGCCAGTTATTTCTCAAAGATAGACCTTCGGTCAGGGTACCATCAGTTACGAGTTCAGGAGAGTGATGTGTCCAAAACAACTTTCAGAACTCGATATGGACACTACGAGTTCGTAGTGATGCCCTTCAGTCTAACCAATGCAGCAACGGTGTTCATGGATATGATGAACTGGGTGTGCCTTCCCTTCTTAGACAAGTTTGTCATCGTTTTCATTGACGCCATCCTTGTCTACTCCCGAAGCAAAGAAGTCCACAAACGACACTTGAGGTTAGTTTTGGAAACCCTTAGATCCTAGAAGCTGTACGCGAAATTCTCCAAGTGTGAATTCTGGATACGGAAGGTAAATTTCCTCGGTCATGTGGTAAGCGAGGAGGGTATTCATGTGGAACCTTCCAAGATTAAAGCGATAGAGAATTGGTCGGTACCGAAGACACCCACATAAATCCGTCAATTCTTGGGTCTCGTCGGCTATTATCGGAGATTCATCCAGAATTTTTCCAAAATCGCCAAACCCTTAACCACTCTAACACAGAAAGGTGTACCCTTTTGTTGGAGTGATAAACAAGAAACTGCATTCCAAGCGTTGAAGAGAGCCTTGTGCAGCGCGCCTGTTCTGTCCCTACCCGAAGGGACAGAGGACTTCGTTGTCTACTGCGATGCGTCTAATGAAGGCTTAGGTTGTCTGCTTATGCAAAGAGGAAAAGTTATTGCTTATGCCTCAAGATAGCTAAAAGCACAGGAGGTCAACTATACGACACATGACTTGGAACTAGGAGCCGTAGTCTTTGCATTAAAGATTTGGAGACATTATCTCTACGGAACCAAGTGCACAATCTTCACTGATCACAAGAGCCTACAGAACATCTTTGATCAGAAAGACTTGAACATGAGGCAACGGCAATGGGTAGAACTACTCAGTGATTATGAGTGTGAAATCCGTTACCATCCCGGCAAGGCCAATGTGGTTGCAAATGCCCTTAGCCAAAAGGAAAGTGCAAGCCACAAAGTGAAGAACAAGATAATGACTATCCATTCCAACTTACCCATGCAAACCCGAGAAGCCCAGTTAGAAGCCCTCAAACCCAAGAATGTGTTGATCGAAACCTTGAGAGGAATGGAAAAGAAACTTAATATTAGAGGTGACGGAGTGTATTGTTTCATGGATCGGATCTGGATTCCAAAGTCCGGAGGATTCAGGGAAATTGTCATGGAGGAGGCACACAAAACCAAATACTCTGTTCACCCGGGTTCTGAAAAGATGTACCTGGTGTTGGATAAGGCGTCTAAGTCCATAACTATTTCTGGTATGTACTTGACCCGACCCGGCATGGTCCATTTGGGTTGCATGGCATCATGCAATTGGATAGACTAAATGAGAGAAATAACACTTGGAGATTATTAATATATTATAAGTTCTAATATATTAATAATATTATTTGATTAGTTTGATCAAGAATTAATTTAGAATTAATTATGTGATCAAAAGATAACTAATTAAATATATGGGTTGATTATGTAAATCATCCATATCTTGTATAGTGGGCTAAAAGGCTCCATGGACTATCAAGTTGGGTTCCACCCATAGGATGCTCCATGGGAGTTACAAACCCATGGGCCATGGAAATGAAGAGTCATGACACATTAGGGTTTAACCCTATATGTGTCAACACTATATAGGTAACATGTTCTCCACCTAAAATCGGCTACACTAAGAAACAAGAGGGCTTGGCCGATTTTGAGAAGTGTGTGTTCTCTCATAAGTTCTTCCAAGAGCATTTGGTGTTGTGTGAAGCATTCGAGGCATCACACTTGGGGTGCTAGGCTCACAAGGTTTCAAGGAACACAAACAACAACAAGGTAAGTTATTCTATCTATACTTTATGTTAAAATTGTTCCCCATGTATGCTAGATAGGAATATAACCTTAGAATTCAACTTTGCATGATAATTAGACAAACATAGATCCAAGGTTATTAGGGTTGCATGTACACTTAGGAAGTGTTAGAATGCTCAAAACCCATCAGTGGTACCAGAGCCTAGGCTTGTTTGCTCTTATTTGTGCTTAAAAGTTGAAAAAAGAATCGGAAATCTTGCTGTCTGCGAATGGACTCGTCGAGTCTATAGGGGGGACTCGTCGAGTTCATGAGTATCTTCAACCAACTCGGCGAGTCAGTTCATGCACTCAGCGAGTAGGGTCGACTGATTGCAGAATTTCGATTCAGTTGCTGGAAATGAATTAGAAACATTACCCTAAACTGTTTTGGTAATTGAAAACTTGTTTTTGGTGGTGTAATGTCTTTGCTAATTCATTTACAACAACTAGTTATCAAAATTACAAAGTTTTAAATGTAATTTTTTGATTGTGTTCATATTCATGTTCTTGTTCTTATGATGTTTTAGATGATCATAGGAATTATTTGTAACCTATGTGGTAGATTAATTCTTGATCATAATGTGTTTTAATGGAGTCCATAACTTATCCTTAAGTTATGGAAAACCAAGAGTCACACTTGAATTAAAACCATTAAAAACACAAGAGTTAGAAAAATGAAGAGTCTTCATTTTATTACTCTATTAAACTCATAAGTTACAAGAAATGAAAAGTTTTGAAAGTTACAAAACTTGCCCTCAAGTTTTGGAACAAGTAAAGTTAAGTTAAAACTTTAAGTTCCAACCCCTAGAATTTTAAAAGTTAAAATTCAACCCTTATACTTATATTATGATGATTTAATAATTATATATATATATATATATATATATATATATATATATATATATATATATATGTATAAGAATAAAGTCGTCTTACCGCTAGTACGCCTCATTCACGAAGCCGGTCTATAAGGTGGGTATAAGGTTGTTGCCTATAAAATGGTGACTTAATGGGTTTTTACTCTCACCCACCGCTTGCTTGACTGGTGGAGGGTCGTTAGCCGAACGGGTAAGACAAGGACTTATAAATTCTCATTCAAAGTATGATGAATATAATAAAGTAACTAAATGTTTTATTAAATTCCCAATCTTAGTTACTTTAGGAAAATGTGAATAAGGTGCTAATCCATGAAATTACACTTTACACTTTGTCTAAGTCGTTGGTGGAGCGTGTGTGGTTAACCGACACACTAACTTGGACTTAACAAGGTAGGTAAAGGGTGACTTAAGGTTTATTATAGTATCGGTGGAGCGTGTGTGCTTTACCGGCACATCGATTGAGTGATAAACTTTAAGGGTACCAAGTGATTTGCATGGTTACTTCACACCTTGTTTTGTGATCCTCGGTATCCCAGTCACAAAACTTGGAGGGCACTCTCGAGATTGAAACATGCCTTTGAAAAGTTCATTGGATCTCAAAGAATCTAGGAATTTCTAAAACCAATAAAAACTAAATATCTAATATTTCGGTTTTCGTGGTGGAAATTGGTGAATCGTCATTCACCTACCTTTCAAATATGGTATAGCTTAGATTACGGCATACCTCTTCTAAGTTATATTATATTGTGATTGGATCCTAGCCTTAATATTACATTTGGGTGTTTTATTAAGGACTCTCTTAAATCTAAACTAAACTTGTTCTTCTCTTTCAGATGTCTTCAAATAATGCTTCTGGCTCGAATCCTAATGGCTCCTTTACTCTTATGAGTTTGTGTGGGAAAGTCACCTTTGATGGATCCAACTTCAATAAATGGATCAGAAACATCAGGATGATTACCCGCTACGAGGACAAAGAATATGTCCTTGACAAGGAGCTTAAGGAAATTGATGAGTCCACTGCAACTCCACAGGAGATCGCAGACTTTCATACTCATGAAAGAGATGCAACCAAGGTGGCTTGCATCATGTTGGCCACCATGACAGCTGAACTCCAAAAGTCTTATGAAGATTTCTACCCTTATGAAATGCACCAAGATTTTATGGAAAGATACCATCAAAGTGCACGACAAGAGAGGTACGAAGTCATCTGCTCCATGATAACAACCATGATGAAGGACGGAGAGTCCGTCACGAGCCACATGCAGAAAATGCAAAGGTATGTGGATCGTTTGCTGAAGCTCAATGTGAACTTCCCTGAGGAGCTTGCAATAGATATCATTTTGCACTCCTTACCATCGTGCTATGATCAATTCCGCATGACATATCACATGAACAAGGAAGAGGTCACCCTCAGCAAACTTCAGGGACTTCTCAAGACCGCAGAAACAGGTCTTAAGGGGAAGTCGGTTGCTATCACTCCTACTCCAGACTCAACTCCGGTCTTGGCAATCGGGCAAAGTCGAGGGAGGAAGAGAAAGAGATCTTCGAAGGGTACCAAGGCTCGGACCCTTGATGGCTCTTCTTCAAGTGGAACCAAGAAAGGTTTCATTACTCCTTCTTCTGACCCAAAAGAGGCTGAATGCTTCTATTGCCATGAAAAAGCTCATTGGAAGCGAAACTGCCCAAAGTACCAGCAGGATGTGAAGGATGGGAAAGTCAAACCCAACCATGCAGGTATTTACACTATCATTTCTAATAACTCACCCCATTCGAAATCTTGGGTCCTTGATACCGGTTGTGGTATTCATATTTGTTGTGACTTGCAGGGACTAGGAAGAAGTGAGAATGTAGAGCAAGGAAGAGTAAACTTAATCATGGGGAATAGGAAAGTTACACCTGTCACCAAGATTGGAGTTTATACTTTATCGCTAAGTAGTGGGTTAAATTTAGATTTGAATAAATGTTGTTATTCGCCAGAAATGGCAAGAAATATTATTTCCTTTCATGCATTGTACAAACAAGGTTTCACCTTTTCGCTTGATAATGAAGTTGGTTCGATTAATGCTTTCTTTAATAATGTACTTTATTTTAAAGCATTAACTTGTGATGGTGTGTATGAAGCTGTATCTATTGTAGATAACTTAGGAAATAATGTTTTGTGTATTGATTCTACTAATAATAATAACTTGGATAAAGCATCATTATGGCATTGTCGTCTTGGACATATAAGCAAGAAACGCATAGGCCAACTCCAAAAGGATGGAGTCTTGGAGTCGTTTGACCTAAAGTCCAATGATAGTTACAAATCGTGCTTACTTGGAAAAATGACAAAGTCACCATTCACAGGCTCGTGTGAAAGGGGTGAAGGTTTGTTGGACCTTATACACATGGATGTGTGTGGGCCATTCAAACATGCCACAAGGGATGCTAATCGTTATTATTTGACTTTTACTGATGATTACAGTAGATATGGATATGTCTACTTAATCAAGCATAAGTCAGAGACTTTCGAGAAGTTTAAGGAATTTAAACAGGAAGTCGAGAATCAATTGGGCAGGAACATTAAGATGCTTCGATCCGATCGGGGTGGTGAGTATCTTGGTTCAGAGTTCCTCGACTATCTAAGGGAATGTGGGATTGTCTCACAATTGACACCTCCCAGGACACCGCAGTTGAATGGTGTGGCTGAGAGGCGTAATCGAACCTTGTTGGACATGGTTCGTTCCATGATGAGTCGAGCTTCGCTACCAATCTCATTCTGGGGGTATGCCTTAGAGACTGCCGCCCATATCCTTAATCTAGTCCCTACAAAGAAAGTTGCCAAAACTCCTCACGAGATATGGACTGGTAAAGTACCTAAACTAGACCACATCAAGATTTGGGGTTGCGAGGCTTTCGTGAGACGCAAGACTCATGATAAGCTCGAACCCCGAAGCGAGAGGTGTATTTTCATCGGCTACCCACAGCAATCCTTTGGTTACCTCTTCTACAGACCTAGTGACAATGTGGTCTTTGTAGCAAGAAGAGGAGTCTTTTGAGAAAGAGAGTTTATAAGACAAGGAGACAGTGGGAGGCAAGTTGATCTTGAAGAAATTCAAGAGTCAAGTGGTGAAGGAACTTCAAACTCTAGCCCTCAACTTGAGGAGGAAACTCCTGTTGAGCCAATTGACGAATCTGTACCTCTGAGGCGTTCCACGAGAGTTAGGAGTGCACCTGAGCATTACTATGGATTCCATATTACTGCAGAAGGTGAGACACTTATTAGTGATGGAACACTAATAAGTCAAGATGACCCTAACAGCTACGAGGAAGCCATGGCAGGCCCCGAGTCTGCTAAATGGAAAGAGGCTATGGATAGCGAGATACAATCCATGTATGACAATCAAGTTTGGAACTTGGTTGAAAATGTACCTGGTCGAAAGACTGTAGGGTGCAAATGGGTCTTCAAGAAGAAGACCGACATGGATGGTAAAGTACACACTTATAAGGCTAGACTGGTTGCAAAGGGCTTCTCTCAAATTCCTGGAGTGGATTATGATGAGACCTTTTCTCCGGTAGCCAAGATTAAGTCTATTCGGGTTCTGTTAGCCATAGCCGCATTTCATGACTATGAAATTTGGCAAATGGATGTCAAAACCGCTTTCCTTAATGGGAAGTTGGCTGAAGATGTTTACATGAGTCAGCCAGAGGGTTTTGTCAGCAACAAGTACCCTAATAGAGTGTGTAAGCTTGAGAAATCCATTTATGGATTAAAGCAAGCACCTCGCAGATGGAATCTTTGCTTTGATGAAAAGGTCAAGGAATTTGGCTTTTCTAGGAGTGAAGATGAATCTTGTGTATATGTCAAGGCTAGTGGGAGTATAGTTAGCTTTTTGGTATTGTATGTGGATGACATACTACTCATAGGAAACGACATTCCAACCCTGCAGGAAGTAAAGTCCTGGCTTGGAAAGTGTTTCGCTATGAAGGACCTTGGTGAAGCTGCCTATATTTTGGGGATAAGGATCTTGAGAGATCGGAGTAAAAGACTAATTGGACTTAGTCAAAGTACCTACTTGGAAAAGGTTCTGAAGAGATTCAGAATGCAAGACTCCAAGAAGGGAGAGTTGCCCATCCAGAGTAACGCCAAACTGAGTAAGACACAAAGCCCTAGCACTGAGGCTGAGATAGCACAAATGAGTCGAGTACCTTATGCTTCGGCTGTAGGATCGATCATGTATGCTATGACATGTACTCGACCTGATGTAGCTTTTGCCCTGAGCATGGTTAGCAGGTTTCAGGGGAACCCTGGCAAGGCACACTGGACTGCGGTAAAGAATATTCTCAAGTACCTACGAAGGACTAAGGACTGGGTCCTTACCCTCGGTGGGAGTGATGACTTGAGAGTTGTAGGGTATAGTGATGCTAGCTTCCAGACTGATAGGGATAACTTCCGCTCTCAGTCGGGCTGGGTCTTTACCCTAAATGGAGGAGCAATTTCTTGGAAGAGTTCCAAGCAAGAGACAGTGGCAGATTCTACTTGTGAATCAGAGTATATTGCAGCTAGCGAGGCGGCAAAGGAGGCGTTATGGCTGAGGAACTTCATTGGAGACCTTGGAGTTGTACCAGCTATTAAAGAGCCAATGGAAATTTTCTGTGATAGTGAAAGTGATGTTGCCTTAGCCAAGGAACCAAGGGATCACGGGAGATCCAGACACATCGACAGAAAATACCATTTCATCAGACATTGGATTGAAGAAGGACTCCTTGTGGCAAAGAGGGTATCATCAGATGAGAATCCGGCAGATCCCCTTACGAAGGGACTGACTCGGGTTAAGCATCTCCAGCATGCTCGGAGCATAGGGCTGAAGGATGATATTAGATTTAGTAGTTAGATAACCTCGAAATTTGTAAAGTGTAATTGACATTTGATGATGAATAAAAGTGTTTTATTTATGAGTAAAGTGTTGCTATCTCTTGTCGATCGTTTACTATATTTCTTTTGCATGTTTTGACTTCCAGAATAATTTTGTTTGGTATAACATATTATTCAAACCTCCACAGTCGGTCATATGTCGGAAGTAGGTATGAATCAAGACTGTCATGTTTGGTTGTAGAGGTCTGGGACAAGGCTACAACAATCATGAGTGCTCATAAGTTCTGAGCATTGGACTCAACCCACGCTCACTGGAATCACTTCATGGAATTCTATCTCGAGTGATCGTGAGACGGTAATATCATATAAGTCTTTAAACCTAGAGATATGATTTGTTACTTACAAGTTGGTTATGCATTGATTGTACGAAAAATGCATTGGTAACTCGATGTTATAAATCGCGCTCTTGTGTGTAATTCAATGAGTAGTAGAACAAACATATGAGTCGAAGTTTATCTGTTCCTTCTTGGATTAGAAGCTGATATCTGGGCCCCTCGATGATTTTGTTTTGACCTATGTACCGGGCCCGGTCAGAACTAAAATTGATGTGTTCAATGAAGTTCTTTGTCAAACAAATCGGAAATCGGGAAAAAAATTGTTGGACAATAAGTAAGACATTGTTCCATGTATTTGTCCGACTGATATCTAGAACAGAGGATTATATGATCACTTATCTTAAATGGCGTACCATCATCTTCTCAGTTTTGAGAAACCTTGTAAAGAGCTACGATTGCCGATCGGTTCCTGAAGTCATACTTGCAGTAACAGTTATTAGACTTATCCAAGTGGGAGACTGTTGGATAAGGTGTCTAAGTCCATAACTATTTCTGGTATGTACTTGACCCGACCCGGCATGGTCCATTTGGGTTGCATGGCATCATGCAATTGGATAGACTAAATGAGAGAAATAACACTTGGAGATTATTAATATATTATAAGTTCTAATATATTAATAATATTATTTGATTAGTTTGATCAAGAATTAATTTAGAATTAATTATGTGGTCAAAAGATAACTAATTAAATATATGGGTTGATTATGTAAATCATCCATATCTTGTATAGTGGGCTAAAAGGCTCCATGGACTATCAAGTTGGGTTCCACCCATAGGATGCTCCATGGGAGTTACAAACCCATGGGTCATGGAAATGAAGAGTCATGACATATTAGGGTTTAACCCTAGATGTGTCAACACTATATAACTAACATGTTCTCCACCTAAAATCGGCTACACTAAGAAACAAGAGGGCTTGGCCGATTTTGAGAAGTGTGTGTTCTCTCATAAGTTCTTCCAAGAGCATTTGGTGTTGTGTGAAGCATTTGAGGCATCACACTTGGGGTGCTAGGCTCACAAGGTTTCATGGAACACAAACAACAACAAGGTAAGTTATTCTATCTATACTTTATGTTAAAATTGTTCCCCATGTATGCTAGATAGGAATATAACCTTGGAATTCAACTTTGCATGATAATTAGACAAACATAGATCCAAGGTTATTAGGGTTGCATGTACACTTAGGAAGTGTTAGAATGCTCAAAACCCATCACCTGGATCTCAAGAAACAATATTGGTGGCCAAACATGAAAGCTGAGATAGCTACATTCGTGGGCAAGTGTTTAACTTGCGCTAAGGTTAAAGTTGAGCACCAGAAACCCTCGGGTCTGCTCCAACAGCCCGAGATACCCGAATGGAAATGGGAGATGATTACCATGGATTTCATCACCAAACTACCCAAGAGTCCTAGTGGGTACGATACCATTTGGGTAATTGTCGATCGTTTGACAAAATCTGCTCACTTCATTCCGGTCAAAGAATCATACAAGATGGAAAGACTCGCGCGAATCTACATCCAGGAGGTAGTTCGACTGCACGGTGTACCTGCATCCATTATCTCTGATCGGGATAGCAGGTTTACCTCCAGATTCTGGCAGTCCCTTTAGAAAGCCCTTGGAACCAAGCTAGATATGAGCACGGCGTATCATCCTCAGATCGATGGACAAAGTGAGAGAACAATCAAAATCCTGGAGGACATGCTTAGGGCATGTGTCATTGACTTTGGAAAGTCGTGGGACACACATCTATCTTTGATCGAATTCTCATACAACAACAGTTACCACACCAGCATCAGGGCTGCTCCGTTTGAAGCCCTATACGGTCGTAAGTGCAGATCCCCTCTGTGCTAGGCCGAGGTGGGGGATACACAGTTAGCTAAGAGTCAAGTCCCTGATAGTGCTCTCACTGGTCCTGAAATCATCCGCGAAACCATCGAAAAGATTGTCCAAATCCAAGACTGATTGAAAGTTTCACGAGATCGCCAAAAGAGTTACGATAATAACCGTCGGAAACCTCTAGAATTCCAGGTTAGAGACTGTGTCCTGTTGAAAGTCTCGCCCTGGAAAGGCACTGTACGTTTTGGTAAACATGGGAAACTTAACCCTAGGTACATTGGACCCTTCGAGATACTCACCAGGATCGGTCCGGTAGCCTATAAACATCCTTTACCTCACGAACTCAGTAACATTCATCCTGTCTTTCAAGTCTCAAATCTCAAAAAGTGCCTATCCGATGAATCCCTAGTGATTCCCATAGACGAGATCGAGATCAATGAAAACCTCAACTTTGTGGAGGAACCAATCGAAATCATGGATCGAGAAGTCAAACGTACAAAGCAAAGTCGTATCCCGTTAGTGAAGGTTCATTGGAATGCAAAGCGGGGACCGGAATTCACTTGGGAGCGGGAAGACTCAATGAAAAAGAAGAATCCACAACTCTTTCCAGATCCATGATGTGCATCTTGTCTCGTATCTTAACTTTGAATTTCGGGACGAAATTCCCTCTAACGGGGGGATAATGTAACAACCCGAAATTCCATATCATTACTTGTAACTCTTTTCGTAGTTCAATTCGAGCAACCAATCATCGTTTTCAAATCCGATTCTGATTTCGTTATTTAATTAAGTCATTAAATTGTACGTATCTAATATGACTTAATGGGTGTCCTAATGTATTTAGAAATCATTCTAACACCCTATTCTAGTAATCGGAACATTTTTAGAATTTACCATATCAGGTTACGACAACTCAATCGGGTGCGACCAAACGCCCCGCCTAACGCCGGTATCGGGTAGAATTCCACCGTGTCTAAAACTTAGACACTATATAAAGTGTTCCAAGCCTTCATTTGAAGCTTTTGGTTTCATCTCACTACTCTCTCTCTAACCTCTCTCCTCATCCAAGATTAAGGTCCAAAAACATAGATTTAAGGCTTCAAATCATACAGGTAACCTTCCTAACTTGTTATTCAATCTCTTAGGCCTTCAAATCCGTGTTTAAATTGTGATTTTGGACCTGGAACATGTGTTTACGGCCAAGGAATATGCTTGGGCCGTAAACACACAATATTGGGGTTTTTGAGCAATTTAACCCTTCCAAACCAACATTGGGACTTAGATACGACCTTGAGGCTTACAAACATGGACTTGGAACACCTTAAACTTGGATTTTGAGGGATTAACATGAGTTTACGGTCAAGGTATGTGCTTGGGCCGTAAACTACTCAAACATGGGGAGTAAACTCACTTAGACATGTTAGAATGCCTTGTAACTTCACCAATAACCTTGGAATAAATCCTAGAACCCTTTAAAAAGAGTTTGGGGACCTTAAACACATCAAACACTCTCCATTTGAGAGTTTACAGCCATAGCACATACTCATGGGTCGTAAACTCCTAATTGTGTGTTAAATGGTGCCCTAAAGTCATACCAAGCCTTGGAAAATTAACTAGAATCACATGTGATTGTCCTAAGCACCTCAAATTAATTTTGGTTTGAGCTTGGAGGAGTTTACGGCTGTAAAATCCATGTTTACAACCATGAAATCCCATAAATGGTGTATAAGTCCATACAAATTAATCCAATGCATTTGATATATCCATTCTAGCAATCCCCATGTCCATTCAAGCCATAAAACACTCAAAACTACCCAAACATGAGTTCACGACCATGAACTCATGTGTGTTAGGGTATATGGCTGAAAACTCCATTAGGGAGTTTACTCTTGAGGAGTAAACTCATTTCCCAAGTACCTCACATCATTACACGTCCGAAGATGTCACCCGGGTCACTCCGAACACTCGTTTTGAGGTGTTTTAATTCATTGGAGTGTATTATCGTATCTAATTAGTGGTTAAAGTCTAATACCATTTCATATTACATAGGAACCTCGCGTGTTAACAAGCCTCAAACCAACGTTTAGTGTCCGAAACAGTTGCGCCTTGTCGTTGGGTGAGTTTATACCCCTACCCTTTTTCACTGTTTTCAGGGGGGGGACACAAGCAAAGTACAAGGGATTACTTGTACTTAAAACATGTTTTCATGTGTGTGTTTCACATTTTATATGCTTTTAATACTGATTGCTACAACTGATAATTGTTTGAACATGTAGATCACGTAAACATATATTTGTGAAATGGATTATAAACTGTTATGTTTTATATATATTTCACAAATGGATTTCCACATTTTATTAGTTAAAAGCATGACATTAGAACATTTGAACATAAAACCTGTACTGTTTTGTCCTCGGTAACATTCCACAAAAATACGCGAGTGGAGGACTATCATATTATTACTAGTAAATTTGTTAATCCTGCATGATTGGAGACACGTCCTTGGCGAACACTCCACAGAGATACGTGAGTGGAGAACTGCACCCGTAACCGGAATCTCTGGGATTTAGAAAGCGTGACTTGAGTGTATAGATCTATATGGGACTGACTACCCTACACCTGGCTACTAGTTACAGCCGAACCGAAATGGTTCAAGGGAGACGAAAGTCATAAGGTGATGTGGACTACTTATTGCCATATCTAGTCTATCGTATGGTTATGGAACTCGCAATTAGGATAACAGATATTTAATTGATAGTAATAATGAATAACGTAATACATCTTTTATAGTGATAACCACATTCAGGAAAGTATGGGACTTTCCTGGGGAAACATTGAACATAACTACATTTTACAGATACATCTTTTACAGTGATAACCAACATTCAGGAAAGTATGGGACTTTCCTGGGGAAACGTTTACATAACCAGAAAAGGGTAACAAACCGGATAACTTTACATCTTTCACAATTGGTAACACACAATCAGGAAAGTATGGGACTTTCTTGGGAATACATTGGTACATAACCAGACAGTATGTCAAACCAGATAACCTAACTGTACATTTACACAAGAGAAAACATGTTTTCAGTGTTCAACTTTATTTTACATGTTGACAAACAATAACCAACCTTTTTAAGAAAATATGGGATTTTCTTGGTGTGCGTAACATTTCAGAAACAGAAAGGAAACTTGAACATTTAACAAACAAAAACCGCTTATGAACTCACCAGCGTTATGCTAATTTTCAAACCGCTTGTGTTCTCAGGTCAGCATTAGAACAGGTACCCGAAGATCCTTTTGTTCGAAGACGGAGTACTCAGAAGATCCATTTCATTTTGTCCATATATATATATATATATATATATATATATATATATATATATATATATATATATATATATATATATATATATATATATATATATATATATATATATATATATATATACGATGTATCACAACTGTACATCTTTACTTTTGAAACAATTGTAAAACTTCTATATATGTAATGTAATGGTTGTTTTACTTTACTTACTATGTGCATTGGATTTGATACTCAACGTGAAGTCAACCTCAGAAATGTTTCCGCCTTCGGTTTTCGGGGAGTGATAGAGATAGAATCAAAGGTCATTAGAATATGAGCATTCGAGTTGTAGTTATATCAAAAGTAAAGACCTTATCTTGGGTTTAGTCTATAAACCAAGAAGGAGCAGGAGTCTGCAATGAGAATTGAGTTTTAACTCAAAGATTAGTATGGAATGTTCAATAAAGAATGAAGAGCGGGTGCAAATTTGAACACCACCAGTAATTCGGAAGTTTGAAGAATTTGACAATCGTTTGGCAAACTAAAAGCTAAATATGGTACATTTAGATTACCACAAAGGAAGTAAGTTAAAACTCGAATGTTGTGACTTGTAATTTTCTCGTAAACTCTAGATCTACTCACATCTTATTTGATTTCAATGCTTCAGATTCTTTCGTACCTTATAAATTAGCATATTCTTTTCAAATTGCTTGTTACGCTGTTGTCCAATAATTTCACATGGATAACATAGGAAATGTATCATTACTTGCTGATAAAGCCTATAGAGTTAGTGTTATAGGAATTGAAAGTTATAATCTTCCTGCTAACCTAATTCCTATCCTTGATATTATTCTCGACATGGAATGGTTGTTAAAGAACCACGCAAAGCTCTTGTTCTGAAAGGAGATGATATGCATCCCTATCGGAAGGGAAGATTCTATTTATATCTACAGTGAAAATAATAAATTTCTTTCTTAAAAACTCGTAAATTATGTCGAAGGGATATTCTACTTATCCGGCTTATACAGTTAATACATTGAAAGAGGAGAAGAAAACTGTGAATGATAACCTTTGGATAATCATCGACCGGCTGATGAAGAGTGCATATATTCTCGCCACACGTGAAACGACTCCATTGGAGAAATACGCGTAAGTTACTTAGACGAAATTATGGCAAGTCATGGTGCGCCACTATAGATTATTTCCGACTGTGATACTCGTTTCACTCCTCACTTTTGGGTAAGAATGAAGCATGATTTAGGATCTCGAGTTGCACTTAGTACAACTTATCATCCTCAGACAAATGGTCAAAAGAAGAGAGCAATCCAAACAGTAGAAAATATATTGAAGGTATATAAAGTACTTTATGAGCGTAAATGTCATACTCAAATATGTTGGCGTGACGTAAGATGAAAGATCTTTAGAGGATCTGAAATGATTCAAGACATCACTAACAAGATACAAATTTTCTGAGAAAGAATGAAAGCGGCCCAGGATCGATAAATTCCCTATGCAAAAAAGAGGAGACGACCCGTAGAATTCCGGGTGGATGATTTAGTAATACTGAAGGTATTTCATGAAAAGCCGTTATACTACTTTGGAAGAAAGAACGGTTGGTAAGCAAACATACTGCTTGGAATTTCCTAAAGATTTGACAAATATTCATGAAGTGTTTCATGTGAGCTATCTATGTAAAGGTTTAAGCATATATGATGAAATGGTTCTATTATCCGAGGTGACACTGGATAATAAGTTAAGTAGAAGAGATCGTAAATGAAAGAACGACTAATTCACATAATAAAGAACTGAAGTTGGTGCTTCTCAAGTGGAAACACCATTGAGGCTCAAATTATACTTGGGAAAAATAAGAATGAAATAAGAGTGAAGTATCCCTAATTGTTTTAATCGTTATGATTTCGGGGAGGAAATCCTCAAAAGGAGGAGGTATTTGTAACATACACATTTTGAAATTGTGTATTGTTATTATTAAAAGTGAATAAAATTGAGTGTTGAGTTCTAACAACTAGTTTTTACTAGAATTGAAGTAAAACTATATTTAGAATCACTCATAAAATATTGGAAGTCTTATGAGATTCCAATTAATAGCCAAATAGTGAAATTTAGCGAAAATATAAAATTTGAAATAAGTAAAATTTTATTATTTGATGTTGTAAATCATCTCGTTAGAAACTTGTAGGCGAAAACCTCGTCAAAATCCGAGTTATAACGATGAAGTTATGACCAACCGAAGATCCGCGACAAAACCGGCACGACGCCGAAAGACGTAAAAAGTGAGTTTTTGATAAACTACTTTTTAGCCTTAGTAATCTAAATGAAATTCGTAGTATTCGTCAAATCGAGAAATTCGATAAAAAGAACGCCATAATCTGACTTCGTATGAGGAAGTTATGATTTTTCGAAGTTTCAACTTAGTAGTAGACAGCTAAAAACTCGAATTTTAGATCGAGCGATATTTGACCAATACATCCTAAACGAGAATCAAAGGTCTCGTCATTTTTAGTATAACGGTAAAAAGTATGACGAAAACGGATGTCGGATGAAGAAGTTATGAATTTTTAACGGATACTTCCACCCCTTCTTGTGGTAGTCGGGGTTGGACTTTTGTGGTACAGGTGTAGGGATTGACGTGATCTGGGGTTTCCTGTGATCGATGAGGGATTGTGCTAGTTCCTTGGCGCTATCGAAGGTAATAGGCCTGGAAGCGATCACACTTGACTGGATCTGGGGCGACAGTCCCCAGATATATCTTTCTATCTTTTTGCTCTGGGAAGCAACCATGTCGGGGCATAAGTTTGCCAGATCACAGAACCTATTCATGTAGGTTCCTATGTCGGATCCAACCATTTGCAGGTTCCAGAGTTCCTGCTCGAGTTTTTGTACATCTCCCCGAGGGCAATACTCCCTCATCAGCATGTCCTTCAAGTGTTCCCATTTGATGGAATACACCACCACCAGGGTTAGGGATTTAACATGGCCGTTCCACCATGTTAGTGCCCTATCGGCGAAGGTACAAGCTGCAAACTTGACCTTGTTGTTTTCCTGGCATGCGCAGATTTCAAAGACAGATTCCATCTTTTCGATCCACTGCCTTAACACCATAACCCCACCAGTACCATTGAAGCTGCGGGGTTTGGCGTTCGTGAAGTCTTTGTAGGTGCATTCCCGAGGGTGTCCATGGCTTTCGCCGTGGTTTGAGGGTGGTGCACCTGTTCCCGATCCACTAGGGACAGGAGTGTTGATTGCTGACACAGCAGCTGCAACTGCTGCTGTGAAAGCTGCCTGGAACATGTTGGCATCAAAGGGGTTAGGTGGTAGAGGAGGTTGAGTTTGTGGTTGTGGTGGTGGAGGAGGCGGTGGTATCGGTGTTTCGTTGATTGGATTACGCCTTGTACTTCTGCGTGGAGGCATCTTTAACTATACGTTTAAAAGATTACCACATGGATAAGAATAAATGATAAATGAATGTGTCTCATGGACTAAATCCCCATAGTCCAACAACAGAATGAATAGAATAACTAACTGAAAGTGACAACATTTGGATACTAATTTCCATATGATTAGATATTTGTCAAGAATACTGGGATTACAGATGTAACAAGTTCGGGAAAAATGGCCTAAAAGTAGGCCTCACATCAACCAAGATGGAAAATTTTGACAGAATTAAGACTAGACCATGACCTAACAGGTCTAAGATTTATACAAGTAGGAAATCAGACCAAGGTTTTACATAAACTAGGTTATATCCAAAAGATGAGATGATGCTATTCTATCGGTGACGGGAACTGCTAGCATGAGTCCTCGATCCCGACAGTAGACGTTCGATGTCCCTTATACGCCTGTCCGACCTTGCTTGTTGAGCTCGAAGTTCTCTAACTTCTGCTCGGGTTTCAGCAAGTTCCCTTTGCAGATTTGCATTGCGGACCAGATTCCTTTCATGAGCAGACTCTTGTTGGCGAATGTGGACAGTGTTAACACCAGAGTTGGCGTCAACTTCCAAAACTTGATTTATAGTCGCTTGAGTCATGATCGTGTTCCGAGAAATCCTACGCACCATGATTGGTAGTACTCTATCAGCAGAACCTCCTTCAGTGAGGTTGTAGAAACTTCGGTCTCCATTGTAGGGAATGGGTTGACCTTGTTCCTGACTCCATTCAATCAAGTTAATGGCCTACAAGGGTGTGGGTCCTTGAAACACAGGGCGAGGATTTAGGTTTGGGTTTTGAGCAGCTGGGGGTAGGTTGTTGACTTCCGGCTCCGAGTCGGAATTATCGGAAAAGCCCTCAGCATGGTGATCATCCAAAGGAATTGGGTGATCATCATCTGGCTCTGCCTCTAGCCAACCAGCATTGCGTTGGTTCGGAAAGTACGGATTGCCGTGGGGAAATCCAGCCATCTTAATCTACGCGAGAAAAGGGATATAAGAAATAGCTTAAATAGACGAACTAACTAAGATAATTACAGTAAGATCAAATACCCATATGGTATTTCTTGATGGTTGTGTTGGTAAGTTTTTAGACTTGTTGCCACTTCACAACCATTCTTGGGCATATGCTATTCACTCTTCGGACTAGCATAGTTGATCAGGCTATACTATTCCCAAGACTGACTATACATCCCCAGGCTCACTTGTGATGTTCAACAATCGTAATACTTTTGTTCTTGTCGTTGTGACACTGGTTTTAGTATGAATGCAGGCACGTATACTTTGTTAAATATTTTATTATTTAAAAGTATAACTCTTAAACAGAGTGTTTTAATCCCATGTATTTATAGTTAGTATATCTTTTATGGGTTGATATACTTAATTCACTATAAACATTGCTCTGATACCAATCTGTCACACCCCAAAACCACGAACGGCGGAACGTTCAGGGGTGGAGGACGTCATGTACAGTATCACAACAGTGTAATATAATAAACAAGCAACAACATCATCCATTGCATTATAAGTAAAGTTTTATACATGTGTGTTCTTTCATTGTAATAAGACACCAAAAATGTACAATCAAAATAAAAGACGAGACTTGTCTGCTGCGTCTTCTCACAACCTATCCTCCGTACCTGTCTACTGGCGACCTGAGAATACAAGTTATTTTGAAAGAGAGTATCAACTTTAAAGATGGTGAGTTCATAAGTATATAAGTGTCATTACTTTGTTTGTGAAAACCTGCTATGAATGCCATGAAAAACCTTTACATGAAAATGTTGAGGTAAGTATGAAATCCCTAGAAAAACCCTTATTTTCTATAAGTATGAAGTGTAGTCTTCTACCAAGACCCAAATGTTTTGTATGTATGAAGTATTTTTCCTTTGTGTAGACTAGTACTAAAAGTGCTTAGTCTAACTCATCGTTTATGTGAAAGATATCACAAAATAAAGTAAACAGGAAAAATATGATATGGTAAGTATTGTCTCTGGGTACTAAGACCAACACTACATCGCATGAAACGAAAGTTAGACCCTGAGGAACATCCGAAGAGTGTCCCCTCATCCCCTGTAGCAGCAGTAGGATGGAAGGAGGGTTAGTCCCTGTATCGATCTCTTGACGTAGATCGTCAACTTAATGATCCTCCAAAGATTCACATCTCGTCCACTGTTGCAACAGCAGGCGGAGGGATAGTTAGTCCCGTCACTGACCACAAATCAAATGACTACCTTAGACATCCGTAAACGCCATCTCTCACTGGCGCTAATCAGTGAGATTTGGAATGGTAAGTCCCGCTGAAAACATCCCCTCGAACGAGAATAGGAAAGACAATTTATACAGTAAATACTAATAAATCATCCTCTTAGATCTAGTTCAAGTATCCAAGATAATTAAGTACAAATAATGTACATACTAAGAAGTGTCCCTGTCTAGAATTCATGTAAGTGTGTTAATGTAACAGGTAAGTATATGTAAACATATTCATGTATCATAGAACCCTAAGTACGTGTAATCATGTATCATGTAAGGCATTAGTATAGACTCATGAATGAACTGACTCTTGTTTGATATTCTCTGACTATCCCTATGATAGTTAACCTAGAAAGTATATTGTTGTTCAAGTAGGTTTATGCAAGGTATCTAGGAGCTTTGAACAATAATGTAAAGTGACTTAAAGTCATTATACAATTCAAAACTAATACTTCTGTTGTCTAAGTATTTTAAGATAGAAAACCCTTTCACGTGACTTCCTTTGAAATATGTGAAATCTACTGAGTGAAAACATAGTTATAAAATACATAAAACTGATTTAATAACATGTTTGTTTCTACTTGTATTCCCCCCCCCCCCATTAAAGCATTTAAAATCCTTTAAAACATTGTTTACGGGGTATGAACTCACCTGTAGTGGGTGATTGGAATGAACTGAACGGTATCGGATGGCTAGGTGTCAAGCGAGGACTTGTGCACACACTACGATCCTAATGAACATATAATCACACATATATGCACTCAATTAGACACCAAAGGCTAATTGATAATGTTTAGTACATCTTAGATATAGATAACACTTTATGTAAGTGTTTTAAGCCGTAAGGACTTCATCTAAGCTATTGTGGGACAGGGTACTTGAGTTTAGGGTTTCCAAAGGACCCCATATGAGAGTGTACTCTCTCTAAACCATCACACATGGAGTTTACGGTTGTAAACTATGGAGTTTATGGCCGTAAACTCCCAAACATGTGTGTTTGGTGTGTTTTGAAGTCCAATATGCTTTCTAGAATTATTCTACCCTTGTGACTATGTTCTTGGAAGGGTTTAAGGCCTAGAAGTACTCCAAATAGGAGTTCACGGCCTAAAGGACATTTCCCTTTGGAGTTTACGGCCGTAAACTCCCTTGGGGTGATTCCTTGGTTGATTTCAAGCCTCTTGTACTAGTGGGATGTGTTCTAGACTTTTAATCCTAGCATATGAAGGCATTAGGCACCACTTAGTGCCCTTTATAGGAGTTTATGGCCCAAGAACTATGCCTTGGCTGTAAACTCACTTGTTCGTGTGATTTTGGTGTGGTTTGGTCCTTCCATTTAGTGGGTACAATTTCTTGTGAAGGGCTAGGACCTTAGGTGTTTATGAAAATACCATTTGTGACCATTTACATGGAGTTTACGGCCTAGGAGAGTTCTGGGCCGTAAACTCACTTTCTTTTGTGTCATTTGAAGTGTTTAAGACTTTAAGCTACTTGGGGAATTAACCTAGATGCAAGCCTTAAAGTCCTTTAGTCCAAAAACCACCATTTAGGCCCTTGAAATGGAGTTTACGGTCCAAGAGAGTTCTGGCCGTAAACTCCCAATCTTGGGTGGTTTTGTGTGTGATTTCATGTCCCTAATGTGTTTACCTAATGTCCTAAGGCCTTATTCAAGCATCAATGTCGGTTTTGGCCTTGTTTCGGGAGTTTACCGCCCAAGAACACCTTGGGGAGTAAACTCCTAGATCTCATGATTTAGCCATCTAAATCATGTTATGAGCATCTAATATGTATTATAACACTACTAGAAAGAGTGACTCACGTTTTGGTATAAAAACCCGAAGATCCGTCAGAGAGAAAATGGCTTTTCTCTAGTTAGAAATGTGAATAATGAATTAATTTAGTTCAGAAAACTATTTATAGTCCAGAAATATTTTGGCAGAAAATTATTTTATTCCTGAAATGATCCCTAATAAATTAGAGTGTTGGAATAACAATGTTGCACCAAACCCTAGGTGCACACACTCTCCTGATATTTCCTGAAGTGTAAACCCTGAATTTCTCAAACTTACGTGAAAAGTCTGAAAATTAACTGTGACTGCTACAACTTCTATTTAAGTGATATAGTTTGTACAGAATGGAAATTTCGAGTTGTCACAGTACAGGGGTAGTTACATAGAAAAGTGCTACTTGGAGCATAGATAGGAAGACGATTCCTTATATACCAAACGAAGAAAGGTAGAGTATGTCCTACTGGTGACGGTCATCACTCGGGTGAACCCTTAGTTCAGCCAGCTGATGCTCCATATCAAGAAGGTGTCTTTCATACACCCTCTGGCATACTCGGAGCTCTATGACTTCGGCCCGAGTTTCAGCTAGTGCTTGTAGTAGGGCCTCGTGGTCTTTTCTAGACCTCTCACGAGCATCTTCAAGATGAATGGTGCGGATGGTATGCATTCTTTCATTGGTGTCAACCTCCGTGATTCGATGGAGAGCTGTCATGCCCTGAATTTTGTTTCGGGCAACTCTATGGACCAGGATTGGTAAGACATTGTCTGACGAGCCTCCTTTCCTCAGGTCATAAAAGCTTCGGTCTCCATTAAATGGCATAGGTTAATCCTGCTGTTGGATCCATATTTCTAAGCTTTCCACCCAAGGAGGTGTTGTGCCTTAAAAAGCTGGAAGAGGGTTAGGATTTGGAATGGGAGCCACCGGGGGTAGGTTATTGACTTCAGGCTCGGAGTCAGAACCATCAGCAAATCCTTCAGCATTGTGATCATCCAAAAGGATTAGATGATCATCTTCTGGCTCTTCTTCAAGCCATCCAACATTCCCTTGGTTAGGGAAGTACGGGTCTTCATGGGGATGGAATCCAGCCATGTTATCTACGTGAGAATAGGGATAAAGAAATCATTAATGGACGTACTAACTAGATAATTATAAGATGATCTTTATTAGTTACTTCAATACTTGTATAGTGCATACAAGTTATATGTAATCAAAACAGGATAGACCTTCGAATAAGTGACCCTAACTCTAAACCCACAACCAAACAAGGAACAGGGAGTAAAGCAAAGATCACAGATTCTAAGTCTATGACATCTTAGTTACGTATAACCATAGTGTATCCACTTAGCAAATATTGACCCACCAATAAATACCTTTTTAGTTCTCAGATAAGAATTATGGTAACACAAAATACTCCTACAGTATTTTAGGTTTTCATTCTATTTTAATGTTTTCATTGTAGTAGTATTGGTAAGTTTTTAGACATGTTGCCAAATCACAACCATTCTCGGGCATAGGCTAATCACTTCTCAGACTAGCATATTTGATCAGGCTATGCCACTCCCAGAACTAACCATACATCCTTGAGTCTACTTGTGATGTTCAATAATCGTAATACTTTTGTTCTGTCCTATTGACACTGATTTCAGTATGAATGCAGGTATGTATACTTGGTTAAATATTTTAGTATTTAAAGTATAACTCTTGATCAGAGTATTTTAATCCTGATGTGTTTATAGTTTGTATATCGTTTATGGGTTGATACACTTGATTCACTATAAACAATGCTCTGATACCAATCTATCACACCCCAAAACCAAAATAGCAGAAACGATCTGGGGTGGAGGAAGTCATGTATAGTATCACAATACAAAATAATATTAAACAAGCAACAACATCATCCATTGCATTAATAATATAATTTAATACAAATGTGTTATGTGAATTTCATAAGACACGAAAATGTGAATCAAAATAAAGGATGAATTTTGAACGAGCTCCATCTTCTCAAATCATGGCATCGGTACTTGTCTATTGATGACCTGAGAATACAAGTTATTTTGAAAGAGTTTATCAGCTTTAAAGCTGACAAGTTCATAAGCATTTTAATGTCATCATTTGTATGAAAATGTTTTTAAGCATTTGAATATATAAGTTTGTAAACATTTTGAAGTGAATATTTGTATCTCCTAGAAAATCCTATATTTTCTACAATAAGTAGCTTTTTACCAAGGCATCAAATGTGTTGTATGTTTATTCATTGTAAACTTGAGTACTTCTCCCAAATGTGTCTATTATTAATAAAATATAGCTTTTACATTACCATTTATGTGAAATGATCACAAAGTAATTGTAATGGGGAAAAATATTTAAGTATCATAGTATTGTGTTATAATAACTACTGTTGTACTGATTGCTTAAATTGGTTATTAAGGTATAATGTGATGGCTAGTTCACATACTAAACGCTCTCCATATCAAAAGATTCTGGGAACTAAACGCGACTTGGCAAACTGGTGGTTGCATCGTGTAGTTATTCCATGCTATAGCATATTAGTATGTACTGTATGTATTAGTGTGGTGTATGTTCTCTCTGATTCTCATCATAGTATGCTCTTTTGTATAATATATAGTGTGTATGAATTGTATGTACTAGAGTATTGTATGTTCTCTCGTATAGTGTAGAATATTGTATGTTTTGTTTCTCTTTATACTATTCTCTTAGTTTCTCATTATAGTCTTCTCTTAGTTTCTCATAATAGTATGTATTGACTTATGTATGACCTGACTCTTTGTATGTTTCATTGTACTAGAAAATAGTAAGTATTATACCTCTAAACTATACCTGTTTTAGTTTACTAGAAATGTGGTTTGAATGACTTAGCAAGTTTATACACCTTTGCTTGCCAAAGGTGTTGGAAACTGAGATAAAACATTTATATCCACACATATATACATAATATATAACTAAGTATCAAACGACACTCTAAAAACAACAGGGTACTCTAAGTCCACAACCAAACAAGGAACATGAATTGAAGTGAGTTATCAGTCCTAAGTCCTTCAAACCTTACTTATATAAGTATATATGTATTGGACATTATTTTGACAATATATTAGTTTAAAGAATTTAAAGAAAAGAATTGGTAACTAAGAACAAGTTTTTATAAGGAGTTTAACATGTAAAAGAGTTTGATAATCATTTTGAAGTAGTTGTGTTGACAAAACAGTTAAAAGTATAGTAAATCCATTTGTTTGATAGTTATAAATCACAATTGATTGATATTATAACTATAATGATTCAACTTGTATCCCCCCCCCATAAAAGCATTTAAAAACATTTAAATGGTTGATTGAGGGGTATGAACCCACCTGTAGTGAGTAATCTCGAATGAAAGATCGATATAAGATTGTTGGGTGTCAATTGGAGTCTTGAGCACAAACGAATCCTATTTAACATATAATTACGCATATATGAATACAATTAGTGCTTATAACAAATAATTATTTAATTAGGACCACCTTAGGGACTAGCAAACACTTCTATTGAAGCGTTACAACCATATATGACTGTATATAAGTAGGTATATGGCTATATAAGGGAGTGTATGGTCAGTATACACCATATTTGTGTGTGTGTGGCCAGGGTGTGTGTGCGGCTGCACACTTTGTCACACCCCAAACCAGAATGGCAGAAACATTCGGGGGTGAGTGACTTCACGTAGTACCACAACAGTTGAATATCGTAAAGAAAGTAACACAACCATCCATCATATATATATATATATATATATATATATATATATATATATATATATATATATATATATATATATATATATATATATATAACAAAAACTTACATTGTTGCATAATACATGTTTCAAAAGAATATTACAAATATGATGATTTAAAATGTTTTAATAATAGACGCCTTGGCGTTCCTTCTCCAAAAGTTGGTAGTTACATGTATTACTGATTCCCTGAGAATTACAAGTAGTTTTGAAAAAGTGTCAATAATAAAGTTGGTGAGTTCATAAGCGTTTTTGTACTTAAAAATGTATTTCTTTTAGAAGAAAATAGGTGAATGTGGTTTCCAGAAAATCCAAAAAAAAAGTCCCAAAGTTGGAGGGCGTTAGTATCTTTCATGCTCAAATGATGAAGGTGAACTTATACTCAAAATAATGTAAATACTGAATGCATTCATGAGTCTCGTAAAGCAAACTTATTTTTATACTTCCGTGTGAGTTTTATAACCATGTTATTGACATAGAATGCCTGTAACAAAGCACTTCAGGCGCTGTAGTGTTATGCCATTTGTCACCCCAAACTTGTTGGTCTAACTGTAGCTAACAGTTTAGGTGCGGGATTATCAATCCCGTATAGATCTATACATAAGTATCATGCTCTCCCTCCAAGAGATTATGGTTTATAATATAGGACCTGAAATGCATACTTGAGAGTACGTTGAAGTTTAATATCTCACAACACTTAGTATAAATAGATTTACGAAAAGAAAATCTTTATTTCATTGCGGATGAAAGTATTTCATTTTTCACAATGTTTACGTAAGAATGTAATTAATAACCCGCAAACTATACCCATTATAGTTTTTCTGAAAGTGTGTTCCATTTGGTGATAATAACTCGTTGAAATACTAACTTTTCATGAAAAGTAAAATGTTGATATCGAAGCATTTTAATAATGTAGATGTTTTATTTAAATCTATATAAAGCGGTATGTTTTCTCGTATTGCACTTGTATTCCCCCCCCCCCCCCCCCCCCCCCTCTAAAACATGAAAAACACGTGAAAAGTAGGGGTATGAACTCACTTGTTTGGTTTGAAGAGAGTGAGACTAGAATCGAGCTGAACCTCGACTACGAAAAGTTGCATCTTCAGATTCTTTAGGGATCTCGGTAGCGTAAAACCTTTGTCGGGGCTCGGGTATGGAATCGAGGGTGTCGGGATAGTCTCTGGAGCTTAGGAGAGTGTAAGAGTGAGGGGACGTTGAGAATTGTGTGCGAAAACCCAGGGCTTTTTCACTTTATTTATAGTGTAAAAACTCCTTGTACGTTGGGCGTACTCTAGGGGTACGCTGGGCGTACTTCGGATTCGTCAGCGCTTACGACTCAAGCCTAGCTAGTGTGCTAGCCGATGGGAAGCGACCCTGCATCTGAGTATGCTGGGCGTACTCTAAATTACGTTGGGCGTAATTCGTATTCCCAACTTCTAAATTCCGTAACTTTCGCATACGAGCTCCATTTTTCGTGTTCTTTATATCCATGCGTAGGTGAGACTATGCTCTACAACTTTCACTTAGACTCTGTCGGCTAGTTTTGAATTTATTTTTATTAGTATATTTTTAGTAGGCCGGGACTGCTAAAGTCCATTAAAAATCCATAACTTCTTTATCCGACTTCTGTTTTCGTCTGTCTTTTTACCATCGTGCTCCTATTGTGGAGACCTTTAATTCTCGTTTAGGTTGCGCTAGCTAAAAAATCGTTCGATCTTTAATTTGAGTTTTTAGCTCTCTACCATTGTTACGAAACTTAGAAAATTCGTAACTTCTTCATACGAAGTCCAATTTGGGTGTTCTTTTTATGCGCGTTCACGGTTTTATGTAATCTACGACTTTCGTTTAGATACCAAAAGCTAAAATGCATCTTATTAGAATTTCACTTTTTACGTTTAACAATGTTTTACCAGGTGTGTC
Organism: Lactuca saligna; assembly: GCF_052625555.1. Lineage (NCBI taxonomy): Eukaryota > Viridiplantae > Streptophyta > Magnoliopsida > Asterales > Asteraceae > Lactuca > Lactuca saligna. The sequence continues at coordinate 175,529,835 of NC_136420.1, forward strand.
GTGGATTTTCGAGTGGTCATAAACTTTTCGTTATAACTCTTATTTGAATGTTCTTGATATTTTTGGAAACCTTGGCACGATATCAAACATTTGATGCATCCCAATTTAGATTTTCGAACACTTTAGTTTTGAAGTTAATTTCATTGATTCCAAATGGTTCGTTGTATTTGACTTTTGAATGTTACATTGATTTGACAAAAATATAGGGTTGTCACATCATCCCCCTATTAGAAGGAATTTCGTCCCGAAATTTAATCTAAGACAAAGTTTACGGGTTAGGAAAAAGATGCGGGTACTATTGTTTCATCTGATCCTCGCGTTCCCAGGTGTATTCAGGTCCTCGCTTGGCGTTCCAGTGGACCTTCACAATAGGTTTGATACGTGAAAGGTATGGTGTACGTTGTTGAGTTCCTGTGGCAATCAAAGTTTGTAAGCCACCGGACCGATCCTGGCAAAGATCTCGAATGGTCCGATGTACCTTGGGTTCAACTTCCCATGATTTCTGAAATGTATTAATCCCTTCCAGGGCGAGACTTTTAGTAGGACCCTGTCTTCAACCTGGAATTCCAAGGGTTTCCGTCTTTATCCGCATAACTTTTTTGTCTGTCTCTTGAAGCCTTTCAGTCGCTCCCGAATCTAAACAATCTTCCCCGTAGTTTCTCTTATGATTTCTGGCCCAGTGAGGGTGTTGTCCGTTGCTTGTCCTCTTGCTAGTTGTGTGTCACCCACTTCAGCCTAGCATAGAGGTAATCTGTACTTACGACCGTAGAGGGCTTCGAACGGGCCAACCTTGATGCTAGTTTGGTAGCTATTATTGTATGAAAACTCGACCAATGGTAAATGGGTGTCCCATGCTTTGCCAAAATTGATTGCGCAAGTTCTCAACATATCTTCTAAGGTTTGTATGGGTCTCTCACTATGGTCGTCGGTCTGCGGATGATAAGCGGTACTCATATCCAACCTCGTTCCTAGAGATCTTTGTAGCGATTGCCAAAACCTCGAGGTGAATCTACTATCTCGGTCCAAAATAATGGCTATTGGCACACCATGCAGTCGTACAATCTCCCTAATGTAGGTTCTAGTTAGCTTCTCCAGTTTATCCGTTTCTTTGATTGGCAGGAAGTGCGTGGATTTAGTTAACCTATCGATGATCACCCAGATGGTGTTGAGTCCGTTTTCCGTCTTAGGTAACTTGGTTATGAAGTCCATGGTTATTCGCTCCCACTTCCATTTAGGTATTTCCGGTTGTTGCAACAGTCCCGAGGGCTTTTGGTATTCCACCTTGACTTTGGCGCAGGTCAGACATTTGCTCACGTAGGTAGCAATTTCGGATTTCATGTTTGACCACCAATACAGTTTCTTGAGGTCCAAATACATCTTATCGGAACCGGGATGTATGGAGTATCGTGTCTTCTGGGCTTCGTTCATGATGACTTATCTGAACCGCCAAACTTTGGCGTTCAGATCCGATTCATGAAGTAACGAACTCCGTCATCCTTGACTTCAAGATTCTTATCCATTCCCCTTAAGGCTTCCTCAGCCACATTTTGGAATTCAAGGCTTCTATTTGAGCTTCCCTGATTTGCGTGGACAGGTGCGAATGGATTATTATAGTTAGAGATTTCACTCGGTAGCCCGAGTATTCCTTTCAGCTGAGTGCATCAGCTACCACGTTAGCCATTCCAGGATGATAACCAATTTCACATTCGTAATCGTTTAGTAGTTCTACCCATCGTCTTTGTCTCATGTTGAGTTCCTTCTGGTTGAGGATATGCTGGAAGCGTTTATGATCGGTGAAGATTGTACATTTCATTCCGTAGAGATAGTTCCTCCAGATCTTTAGAGCGAAAGGACTGCTCCTAGCTCGAGATCGTGCATCGTGTAGTTTACTTCGTGCGTCTTCACTTGTCTTGAGGCGTAGGCGATGACCTTCCCTCGCTGCATCAGAACACATCCAAGTCCTTGGTTTGATGCATCACAATAGACCACAAAGTCTTATGTTCCTTCTGGTAAGGTTAAAATGGGAACACTGCATAAGGCTCACTTTAGTGTTTGAAATGCGATGTCTTGTTTTTCTTCCCAGTTGAAGGTCACACTCTTCTGAGTTAGGGTGGTAAGCGGCTTAGAAATCTTCAAGAATTTTTGTATGAACCTTCGGTAATACCCGATGAGTCCCAAGAATTGTGGAATTTCCGTTGGAGTCTTTGGAGTCGTCCAGTTCTCGATTTCCTAGATCATGGAAGGATCCACGTGTATCCCCTTGTTGCTAACTACGTGACCTAGGAAATCTACTTCCCGAATCCAAAATTTGCACTTTGAAAATATTGCGTATAGCTTCTCTGCCCTTAATGTTTCCAACACTTGGCGGAGGTGTTGGCTATGTTCTTCCTTGCTTCTCGAATAGATGAGTATGAACACGATCACAAATTTATCCAGGAAGGGATGACATACTCGGTTCATCAAGTCCATGAACTCCGCTGGTGCATTTTTCAATCCAAAGGGCATCATTACAAACTCGTAGTGACCATAGCGAGTTCGAAATGCCGTTTTGGGGATGTCTCCTTCCAGAACTCGCAGCTGGTGATAACCATATCTTAAATCGATCTTTGAGAAGTAGCTTGCTGCTTGTAGTTGGTCGAACAAATCGTCTATGCGCGGTAAGGGATATCGGTTCTTGATCATGAGCTTGTTCAGTTCTTGGTAATTGATGCACATACGAAAAGATTTGTCCTTCTTCTTTACAAATAGGATCGATGCTCCCCATGGTGGGAAGCTGAGTCTGATGAAACCTTTGCTCAGCAGCTTGTTTAGTTGACTGGACAGTTCCTGCATTTCTGCTGGGGCTAGACGGTAAGACGATTTTGCTACTGGGGTAGCTCCGGGTATCAAGTCAATCCTGAACTCGACTTGGCGTTCTAGTGGGACTCCTGGAAGATCTTCTGGGAAGACGTTTGGGATGTTGTAGACTTCTGGAATGTCTTTAATGTCTTTCGATTCTCGTTTCTTGTCTACCACGTGGGCTAGAAAGGCATGATATTCCTTGCGAAGATATTTTTGAGCTTTGACGCAGGAGATGATTTGTAAACTTGTATTGGGTTTGTCACCATAAATGACCAGAGTTTTGCCGCTTGGCAGCTTGAGTCGAATGGCCCTTTCGTGACAAAGTATATCAGCATGGTGAAGGCTTAACCAGTCCATTTTGATGATGACATCAAAACTTCTTATTGTAATTAGCATAAGATTGATTTGAAACAAGTGCTCGTTTAAATTTAATGTACATCCTATGTACATATAGTTTGCGCTTTCCGTTTTACCGTTTGCCATTTCTACAGTGAATATGATATTGAGTGGTTGGGGTTTTTGATTAAGTAAGTGTTTGAATTTATGACTCACAAAACTTCTCTCCGCACCGTAGTCAAAGAGTATGCATGCATAAATGTCGTCGAGGAGAAACGTACCCGTAACCACCGTAGGGTCAGCTATTGCTTCGTTTTGCTCTATTGCCATCACTCTTCCTACACTGCCAGTATTCATTGTCTTGGGGCAATCCCTCTTGAAGTGCCCAGTTTCCCCAAACCCATAACATGTCTGGTTTACTCCAGTATCTGGAACTTGGGTGATTGGTTGCGCTGGTGCCTTACAGAAACGGGCAGTGTGCCCTTTCCTATCACATTTTTTACAGTGCATTTCTCGGCAATTACCATGGTGATGGTAATTGCATTTGTTGCACTTTGGCAGGTTCCCAGCATATTGCTTCGTTGGCACATGGGGTAGCGGGAATTGCAGTAGGGGCAGTAGCAGCACGGACCGCCACTATTTGTTTCTTTGATGGTTCTTGCGAAGTTTGACCTTTTCTCTTGTTCCAGAACTTCTTCTTGCTGTTGTTGTTGGCATTGTTGTCATTGTTGTTGCTTCCTTTGGTTGGTTCGGGGACGACGGTTGTGACACTTTAGCAGACCCCATGGTCAACGAGAGATTGCGCCAGTTCCTTGGTGTTGTCGAACGTTGTGGGTTTGGAGGCTAGCACACTTCCTCGAAGCTGGGGTGACAGTCCCCAGGTATACCTTTCCACCTTTTGGCTTTCCAGAATCATCATTCCAAGGCAAAGTATTATCAAGTCACTGAATCTATTTGTATAGACTTTAATGTCCGAGCCTACCATCATAAGGCCCTAAAGCTCCTATTCGAGCTTCTGAACCTCGCCTCTAGGGCAGTCTTCTCGTAGTAGCATTCGTTTCAGGTTTTCCCAACCCATGGAGTTTGCCACTACTAGGTTTAGTGACTTGACGTGGCCATTCCACCACGTTAGGGCTCGTTCGGAGAAAGTACAGGCGGCAAATTTTACTTTGCTATCTTTGGGGCATGAGCATATTTCGAACACAACTTCTGTTTTCTCTATCTATTGGGATAGAGCCATGACTCCTCCAGTCCCATTAAAGGGGATGGGTTTGCTGTTGGAGAAGTCTTTGTAAGTAAATTCCCCGGAATGGCCTTGGCTTTGACCATTTGTAAAGCTTTTTATTCCTCCTCCTGACCCGTTGTTACTCATTTGTGTCATTTCTGCGGTTACGGCGGCTGTTACAACAACCAAAAAAATAGTTGCATCCATAGTTGGAGGGGTGGTGGAGGTGTGTTGGAGTTGTGTTTCTGCGTGCTGATCTACATGGATGCATGTTCTGGTAAGGAAATAACAATGAAGACCATAAGCTTTTAGTGATTTGACAATCGTGCATTAGAGGGTTAGTTATATCTGTAATTTTTTTTTACCTTAGTTAATGGTTACGAAGTTGATATAGCAATTTAGATAATCTGATGAATTATGAGAGGTATGTAAAGAAATACTTCATATATATATATATATATATATATATATATATATATATATATATATATATATATATATATATATATATATCAAACATATGGTGCATTACATTTTTCTTTGTGGTTAGGAAAATTTGACATATCTAAAGGTCTCCGATTACAAGTTTAAGGAAGGTAAAAACTTTATCCGAGGTCCTAATCTATATCAAAGTTGTTTGACTCGCATTAAACGCCTTTCTAAGACCGCTTGTTATTCATACATCTCTCTTATTTCTGCAAGTGCTGCCTCCATTTGGCTTTGAAGCGTCCTTGTGTGGAGCTGAGTATCTTCGTGTAGTTCGTCCAGATGACAAATGTCTGTGGTGTTACCCTGTACAGCAGCATTGATCTCACGAATTCGGACCGCTTGAACTCCCGATTGCTAAGTCTGGTTGGCTATTTTGCCCACAATGACGGGAAGTGCTTGATCGGCTGAACTTCCACCGCTGATGTCGTAGAACTCCCGACACATGCCAAAGGGAGGGCGTATACCCTGTTGTTGGCTCCAATGGTGGATATGGCTTCCCCAAATGGGATTGGGACCTTGGTAACCCATTCTAATTGTGGGAGATTGGGGATATGGTGGGTTGATTATTTTCGGCTCTGAGTCTGTTCCATCAGCACTTTCTTCTTCCTCCTCCATAGGCTCTTCTTCCTCTTCGACTTCGAATCCTTCTTCGACTTCCTCTTAGATTTCCTATGCATCTTCTTCCGGATCCTCTTCTAACCATCCACCGTTTCCTTGGTTCGGGTAGTAGGGATCTCCCGGTATATGCAATCCGGCCATTTTGTCTATACTAGAATAGAGGTATGAAAACTTTTATAAAAATTTGGGGAGTAAAAAAATGAAATTTTTATTCAACAACTTCCTAAATTTAACCAAATCTTGAGGTTTGCACGATTATTATTGTCCTTTTGTTTTTAAAACACTCCTATAGTATTTCAAATTTATAAGTTTGGTTCTAGTATTTTTATTTGGTAAGTTTTCGACTTGTTTCCCACTACGACCATTCCTCGACATACGTACCCCGAGGCCTAGTCGTAGTGTCGCAACTTGCATTAATACTTTTTATAAATATTTTGCTACGATACGAGACTGATGCATGCGTTTAAAAATATATATCACTTTAATTTATTAAAAATATCGTTTATGAAAACGTTTTGTCATAGGGTTTTTGGTCCCTTTTGCATTTATAGTTTGTATATCTTATGTGGTTCGATATACTTAGTTCACTATAAACAATGCTCTGATACCAATCTGTCACACCCCAAACCAGAATGGCGAAAACATTTGGGGGTGAGTGACTTCACGTAGTACCACAACAGTTGAATATCGTAAAGAAAGTAACACAACCATCCATCATATATATATATAACAAAAACTTACATTGTTGCGTAATACATGTTTCAAAAGAATATTACAAATATGATGACTTAAAATGTTTTAATAATAGATGCATTAGCGTTCCTACTCCAAAAGCTGGTAGTTACCTGTATTACTGATTCCCTGAGAATTACAGGTAGTTTTGAAAAAGTGTCAATAATAAAGTTGGTGAGTTCATAAGCGTTTTTGTATTGAAAAATGTATTTCTTTTGGAAGAAAATAGGTGGATGTGGTTTCAAGAAAATCCAAAAAAAGTCCCAAAGTTGGATGGCGTTAGTATCTTTCATGCTCAAATGATGAAGGTGAATTTATACTCAAAATAATGTAAATACTGAATGCATTCATGAGTCTCGTAAATCAAACTTATTTTTATACTTCCGTGTGACTTTTATAACCATGCTATTGACACAGACTGCCTGTAACAATGTTCTTCAGGCGTTGTAGTGTTATGACATTTGTCACCCCAGACTTGTAGGTCTAACTGTAGCTAATAGTTTAGGTGCGGGATTGTCAATCCCGTATAGATCTATACACAAGTATCACGCTCTCCCTCCAAGAGATTATGGTTTATAATACAGGACTTGCAATGCATACTTGAGAGTACGTTGAAGTTTAATATCTCACGACACTTAGTATAAATAGATTTCCAAAAAGAAAGTCTTTATTTCATTACGGATGAAAGTATTTCATTTTTCACAATGTTTACGTAAGAATGTAATGAATAACCCGCAAACTATACCCCTTATAGATTTTCTGAAAGTGTGTTCCATTTTGTGATAATAACTCGATGAAATACTAACTTTTCATGCAAAGTAAAATGTTGATATCAAAGCATTTTAATAATATAGATGTTTTATTTTAAGCTATATAAAGCGATATGTTTTCTCGTATTGCACTTGTATTTCCCCACCTAAAACATGAAAAAGATGTGAAAAGTAGGGGTATGAACTCACTTGTTTGGTTTGAAGATAGTGAGACTAGAATCGAGCAGCACCTTGACTGCGGAAAGCTGCATCTTCGGATTCTTCGGGGATCTCGGTAGCGTAAAACCTTCATCGGGGCTCGGGTATGGAATCAAGGGTGTCAGGATAGTCTCTGGAGCTTAAGAGAGTGTACGAGTGAGGGGGAAGTTGAGAATTGTGTGCCAAAACCCAGGGCTTTTGCACTCTATTTATAGTGTGAAAACTCCTTGTATGTTGGGCGTACTTCGGAGTCGTCAACGCTTACCACTCAAGCCTAGCTAGCCTGCTAGCCGATGGGACGCGACCCTGCGTCTGAGTACGATGGGCATACTATAAATTATGATGGGCATAATTCGTATTCCCAACTTCTAAATTCCGTAACTTTCGCGTACGAGCTCCATTTCTCGTGTTCTTTTATATCCACGCGTAGGTGAGACTATGCTCTACAACTTTCATTTAGACTCTGTCGGCTAGTTTTGAATTTATTTTTAATAGTATATTTTTAGTAGGCTGGGACTGCTAAAGTCCGTTAAAAATCCATAACTTCTTTCTCCGACGTCTGTTTTCGTCTGTCTTTTTACCATTGCACTCCTGCTGTGGAGTCCTTCGATTCTCGTTTAGGTTGTGTTAGCTAAAAAATCATTCGATCTTTAATTTGAGTTTTTAGCTCTCTACCGCTGTTACGTAACTTAGAAAATTCGTAACTTCTTCATACGAAGTCCAATTTGGGTGTTCTTTTTATGCACGTTCACTGTTTTACGTAATCTACGACTTTCGTTTAGATACCTAAGGCTAAAATGCATCTTATTGGAATTTCACTTTTTACGTTTATCAATGTTTTACCGGGTGTGTCGTGGATTTTCGAGTGGTCATAACCTTTTCGTTATAACTCAGATTTGAATGCTCTTTATGTTTTTGGAAACCTTGGCACAATATCTAACATTGGATGCATCCCAATTTAGATTTTCGAACACTTTATTTTTGAAGTTAATTTCGTTTATTCCAAATAGTTCATTATATTTGATTTTTGAATGTTACATTGATTTGAAAAAATATAGGTTTGTCACACACTCCCCATGTGTTGGAGTGTTTGGCCCGAGTTTGCTTGATATGCTTCATGTTATCTCATTTTTAGGCTCCTACCTTGATTGTACTAGGTTTAGAACACTCGGATAAACCCTAAATATTGCTAAAAGATAGTGAAACAAGTCTAACTTTGATTGAATTGATGTATTGTACATGATAGAAATTTCTGGTTGTCACAATGACTAACAAAAATTCTCTCTGCACGAGAATCGAAAGGAATGCATGCATAAGAGTTGTCGAGGAGGAACGTACTGGTAACAACGGGAGGGTTAACAACTGCCTCTTCCTGGCCCATCGCTAGCACTCTTCCTATGCTACCAGTTGTTGTTGCCATGGGGCAATTACTCTTATAATGCCCTCTTCCCCACATCCATAACAGGCTTGACCAATACCTGCTCCAGAGGCCTGATTGATTGGTTGGACTGGTGTTTTGCAAAAATGAGTTTTGTGCCCCTTCTTGCCACATTTTCTACAAAGCATTTCACAGTCTGGGTGGGGATTGTGATGATAATTGCACTTGCTGCATCGAGGAAGGGTACCAGGATATCCACTGGAAGGTGCTTGAGTTGTAGGAACAGTAGCAGGGGTAGTAGCAGCGTGAACTGCCACCATTTGTTGTTTCTTAGAGGGCTCCTACAAATACTGGCCCTTTCGCTGCTTCCAGAATTTTCTTTTCTCACCACTCCCTTTAGCTGGTTCGAGAGAGGCTGTCACTTTATCAAGATCAACTCCGTGATCTATAAGATTCTATGCCAGGCACTTGGTGCTGTCAAAAGTGGTTGGCTTAGCAGCCAAGACATTTCCTTGAGTTGGGGGTGTCAATCCCCAAATGTATCTCTCTATCTTCTTGTTCTTTGAGGTGACCATTCCCGGATAAAGAAGAGCCAAATCACAGAATCTAGTTGTGTAGGATGTGATGTCGGAACCCTTCATCTTCAGGTTCCATAGTTCATGCTCCAGTTTCTACATCTCGCCCCTTGGGTAGTACTTAGCAAGCATGAGCTCCTTCAAGCTCTCCCAACCTATAGCACTCGCTACTAGCAGGGTTAGGGATTTGACCCGGCTACTCCACCAGGTCAGTGCTCTGTCTGTAAAGGTACAAGCAGCGAACTTCACCTTGCTCGCTTCCGAGGATGCACAGATCTCGAAGACTGATTCGAACTTCTCATTCCATCGGGTTAAGGCAATGACACCTCCATTGCAATCAAAGGATTTGGGTTTTTGCGTTCATAAAGTCCTTGTAGGAACATTCCTTTTGGTGTCATGGGTTTCCATCGAGGTTGAGGCGTTGGGCACCATTTCTTGACCCGCTAGAGCCACCAGAATTTATCTGTGACATCGCAACAACCACATCGGCAGTAACAGCTGCCTGAAACATGACGGGATGGAACCGAGGAAGTGGTAGAGCTAGATCTGTTTGAGGATTGTTGTAACAACCAAAAATTTCAACAAAATTTAAACTTTTCAAAAACAACCCATTTTAATAATGTTATTACAAAAAGGTTTTCAATACATTTATTATTAGAGTATTCCCAGAACCATGTCATAAAACATAAACACGAGGAGCGGTACGATCACGCCTTCACCTTGCCACGGTCTCCTGAAGAACCTGAAAAACATTAAACCACAACTGTAAGCCCGAAAGCTTAGTGAGATACCCCGAAAATACCAACCACATATAACATACACGTATAACATGTCATATCATAACCGATCACAGAACAGCCATGCATATCGGGTCTACTGTGTGATTAGTCCGTCGTATCAGGCCTTCATTCCACCGGGTCCACCCTCCGAGTCTAGTCATGTCCCTCGCGTCTGTAGTGTGGTTGGTCCGCCCGCACTGGGCCTTCAACCCACCTGGTCGACTCTCTGAGTCTACATATGATTGGTCCGCCCGTATCGGTCCTTCAGTCGACCTGGTCCACTCTCCGAGCCTCAGCACGTCTGGTCTACCCTCGTGGGGCCTACAACCTATCCAGACCGCTCGCTGGGCCTTCGGAATAACCGGTCCGCACCTGGGTATGTTGGCCTACAGCACAAAGCAAGTCTCGCCTCAACCCAACTCCAGTCCAAACAACCATGTGCACATAAACATACAATCATATAACAGTTCACTGTCAATAAGCCGATCAAACAGATCACATAACATATCATCATCCTAACCAGGATACCGACCTAACCGGTCACTAGCATATACCATCCTAGCTACCAGGATGCAAACATATCAAAGCAATAACATAACAACAAATACCTAGATCTCAATCCAATAAAGGGTCGGCCTTGGTGCCTTAGAACCTGTTGATATAGTGAGGATAAATCACCTCGCAAATGTCGATACTCTGAACTGAAGAAGCAGATTCTCGAATCACCAACTCACCGCAAATCCCGAACTAGCCAACATAGCACAAATACACATTAGGCCAAACATACTTCCACTTATCGGGCCAAGGCCAAAGTCCAAATCTTATACAAAGCCCAATATTGGCCCAATTTACTAAATTGGGGCCTCCTCACCAAATGGGCCTAGATCCAAGGTCCATAACAATAATCGGGCCCAAAATACTCTATCCATAAATTTCCAGTCATGGCCCATAAAATAACAACCCATAAACGGCCCAAACTCAAGGCCCAGCATGGAAGTCCAATCAGGAGGAGTACGTTGGGCGTACCCTCCTTGGTACGCAGGGCGTACACGCTGAATCGCAGTTGAGGATCGGGGAAGAGACCCGCTACGCGGGGCGTACTCATGGGTTATGTGGGGCGTAATCTTGCCACTCATTAAGTCTTCATAACTTCTTAATGGCTTAAGCTCTTAAGCTCAAACTTCAGATCCATAGGCCAAATATGCCTAAGATTCGTAAAGTCTCAAACTTTATCACTTGGGACGTCCATAAAGCTCTTAATCCAAGGTCTTAATCCATTAAGACCTACATATCTCACACATGGAACAACCACAACCCTTGGGACCTCATTTTTCTCACTCAAGACCTCTCCAAAGGTCTGAAAGGACAGATAATCTCGGCCAACACAAATCATGAATCAAGATGAGGACTTTTGGGACAAGAATGATGCCAAAACTTCACAAAACTTAGATCTATGCAAAATAATTGACAAGCATGAGGCTTTATACCTCAAATAAGCTCCAAAGGATGATATCTCTCTAAATCTACAAGCTCCAATCGTTCCTCTCCTTCTTTGACAACTTCTTCTTTCTTCTTCTAGCTTTTCTTTTGGCAGAATGAGCTTTCCAAATCGAAACACACCCAACAATGGAGGGAATATGGATTTCTAGGGTTTTGGGGGGTAAAATAGTGTCTATGGAGGCTAGGGTATGAACCAACATGTTCCGTATATAGTGGCTGACCCTAATTTTAGGGTTTGGGGTTTCTGAGAGTACGCTGGGCATACTCACCTTCCCCCCCCCCCCCCCCCCCCCCCGCATTTCTCCCCTCACTACGCTGGGCGTACCCAGCCAACTTCAAGCATGAATGACATGCATGCATGGGACCTTTTCCACTTTTTCCATAAAGAGCTATAAACAATAGCATCTTCAAAATGCCGCAACTCCTCTACTCTAAACCCGCTCCCACTAAACATAACATTCACACGAGGGTGGTGAGAAGCCCTATGCTTCTATCAACCCACACACCTGACCAAACCTTCTCGGATAAAACCCATTTCCCGCAAAAGGACCAAAATTATCATTCCTCTTGAATCTCAGGGACTCATAATTAAACACTTTAACAGCGGGGTGTTACAACTGTTGTTCTTTCTGTTGGGTCTTTTCTTTGGAGGTATCTTTTTCTATATCATCAAGAAGAACATGGTAAGTCAATTAGACTTACGAATCAAGAAATATAAAACAAGGTATATCTCTATCTAATAGGTAAAATGTGCTACTAAGCAATAAATAAGGAAAAGTTACTAATACAAGTAAACTATCTCTAAGAAAGAATGAGTAGCAATACTTGGAACGACCTTTACTTGGTAGGTTTTAGGCGTGCTGCAACACCACTGTCACTCCCAAACACATGTTGGTCATGTCTCGAATAAATATAGTTGATCAGGTTATATTGACCCTAGACATGATTACATAATTGCCCAAGTTTAACTGCAGTCTCCAACATCGAAATACTTTTGTTTTGTTCTACTTATGATACTGTTTTTGGTATGTAGGTATACTTGTATACTTTTTGTAAAAATACTTATATTTTAAAAAGTATACTTTTAGTTCATAGTGCTTCGGCCCCTTAGTGTTTATAGTTGTATACCATGTAAGGTTCAATATACTTAGTTTACTATGAATAATAGCTCTGATACCAATCTGTCACACCCCCGAACCGTCAGAACAGACGTCGAAAACGTCCGGGGGTGGGTGACATCATGCGTAGCATCACAACAATTGCATCATAGTAATCAAGTAAACACAACCATTACACTGCATATGCATATTTACATCTGTTTGAAAAACAATGTTTGTATACATCAGTATATAACAAAAAGTAAAAGACGTGACTCTAAAGTGCTCTGTCTTCTCGAAAAGATGGCAAGGTTACCTGTTTATCGTTGTCCTACGAATATAAGCGGTTTTGAAAATGTATCAACATAAAGCTGGTGAGTTCATAAGCATGTTTTTGTATTGAAAACTAGTCACTGAATTTGTACAAATGATTTATTTTCAGTATAAGTAAAATATCGTTTGTATCGAAACCCTAGTTACCACCAGTATGTAAGAAGAGTTCAGTTTGAAAACCCAGGCTACCACCAGTAAGTAAAGTATGTTCTATTAAGTAAACCCTGGCTACCGCCAGTAAGTAAAGTATGTTCTGTTAAGTAAACCCTGGCTAACGCTAGTAAGTAAAATATGTTCTGTTTAGAAACCCTGGCTACCACCAGTAAGTAAGGTACCTTTTGTTTGAAAACCCTGGCTACTACCAGTAAGGTACATTCTATTTGAAAACCATGGCTACCACAAGTAAGTAAGGTATGTTCTGTTTGAAAACCCTGGCTACCACCAGCAAGTAAAGTAGTCTTATTACTTAAAATAAAACCAAATGTTGCATCCATGGAATACCCTCTAGTGTAGTGTGTAGGTATTCTTATTAACTAAAATAAAACTATTGAAGAATGAAAATCCTGTAAACAAAGGTTAGTTTATACTTATTGTGAGTTCGTATAGCCATGCTAGTGTAACTGATGACCTCCTCGATGTTTCTTCAAGCGACGTATGTTACAAGATTTGTCACTCCAGACATGCCTGCCTAACTGTAGCTAAAAGTTCAGGTGTGGGATTGTCAGTCCTGAATAGATCTATTCATAAATTTCACGCTCTCCCTCCAGCAGACTCTGGCTATACTAAATGTAGAGGATTTACCAGTACCCCGAAGGGTACAATGAAGAGAGGTCTCACAATCCTGTATTAACTAGTTTACGTGTTGTTCTGTATCGTTTTTCTCGTGTTAGAAATCATTTGAGTACCGTGTAGAGTATAAATATTTATACGCAAAATAATTACTTAGTATGATACTCTAGTTATCTGTATGTAGTAATGGATAAACTATATCTGTCATATTTTATGTGTTCAATCTTGTACGTAGTTTGAATCTGTAAAACTGGTAATGAAATCCCCAAACTATACCTATTATAGTTTGAATGGTTTGTTATGTTCATGTATTAGTTCTGAAAACTATGCAATTATGTTTAGAAAACGTCCCTTATGCTCTGCATATTACAAAGGGATAAAGTATCTAGAGGTTTGTTGTAAAACCGTTGAAATTGCATCAGTTTTAACTTATGAAAACCTTTGTGTTTGGCTTGTATTCCCCCTGAAAATAATTAATACAAAACTATAAAAGCGTAGGGGTATGAACTCACAATTTGTTGGTTGCAAAGGATTGAATCAAAAGATCCTTGAGTTGATGCACGTGGCACTTAACGGAATCCTAATATCAATAAATACACATATGTTTCTAAATAAGCGATTTCGTTACATAAAGTGTTAGATACACTCTGCTTTTCAGTTAAGGAATGTTACCGGGACTTGGTTGAATCGAGGAAATAGGCTTTTCACCACTAAAGAGCTGTTTACAGCTGTAAATAGGAGTTTACTGCCGTGAACAGGGTTTACGGACGTGAACTGGGTTTGCGGCCGTGAACAGGGTTTGCGGCCGTGAACAGGGTTTACGGCCTTGAATGGATTTTACGGTCGAGAGCTAGGTTTACGGTTGTGAATGGATTTTACGACCAAGAACTAGGTTTACGGCCGTGAACTGAGCTTGTTGCTTTTAAAGATTGAAGGGTTTACGACTGTAAACTCAAGAACAAGGGTGCTTGTTTTCGATGATAAAGTGTTCCAGATGTTTCCAAGCGGCCACAAATGACTATTTCTGGCGTTTTTCGGGTGAAAGGAGGGTTTTTTGGTGTTTACGGTCAAGAGAGTTGGAGAGAGAAAGTGAGTGTTTCCGGCCAAGAAAGTTCAAATGAGGGTGGGGGTCCTGTATTTATACGCCAGGGGTATGGTCGATGGTGGGGTCCACCTGGCACCGACCGCAAACGAGTTTACGGCCAAGGTTTCCAAATCAATGTAACATTCAAAATTTATAATTCTATACCATGTCACACGACAACCCTATATTTTTCGAGAAAAATCGAGTTTTCGTGAACATGGTGTTTTTCGAGAACATGGTGTTTTTGTGAAAAACACCATGTTCACGGCTAGAACATGGTGAACTTGATTTTTCTCGAAAAACACCATGTCACACGACAACCCTATACATATATGTGTTATTATATTCTTAATAAGATCCGTGTGTGCTTGAGATTTCACTTAGCGCTCAACATCCTTTACCGAACTTACATTCGATCCACTCACTACAGGTGAGTTCATACCCCTAACTAACCTTTTAAATGATTTTAAATGCTTTTATGGGGGGGGGGGGGATACAAGTTGAAACATTATAGTTATTATATCAATCATATGTGATTAATAACTATCAAATAGATGGATTTATTATACTTCAAAACTATGTTATTAAAAAACTATTTCAAAACATTTTATCAAACTCTTTTATATGCTAAAACTTTTTATCAAACTCTTTTAAACTTATATATTGTCAAAATCATGTCTACTTAGATATAGTTATATAAATAAGGTTGAAAGGACTTAGGACTGATAACTCGATTTATTTCATGTTACTTGTTTGGTTGTGGACTTAGGATATTGGTTGTTTGTTCGAATGTCATTTGAATCTTAGTTATATATTATGTATATATGAATAGATATAAAAGTTCTTACATTATTTCAATGCTTTTAGATAACAAAGGTGTACAAACATACCATGTCATTCAAACAACATCATTAGTAAACTATAATAGGTATAGTTTAGGAGATTACTACTCACTATCTCTAGTACAATGAAACATACAAGAGCAAGTTCATACATGGGTCAGTTCAAACATACTATAATGAGAAATAGAAAGAACATGTTATAACGAGAAACAAGGAGGAACATAATACATACTATACAAAGAGAGCATACAATACACTAGAACAGATAGAGCATACTATACAAATACATGAATACTATAACATAAATGTGAGCCACTAATTCGGGGATGGCATCACACTGCTTTGTCTCGTTTTGTAACCAGAGTCTCTTGGAGGGAGAGTGTGAATTTGTGTATAGATCTATACTGGATTGACCATCCTACACCTTGCTGCTAGCTACAGTGGGACCTGCAGATCTATGGGTGACGATTGTCATAACATTTTGACGTCTTCGTGCGTCATGTTTTCTGGTAGTCGATCAAGCATGGTTACAATCATATCACACTATACCTTAATTAACAACTAGTTTAAGGTAATTAGTACAACAGTAATTACTATATACAATACTACAATACTTTATTATTTTTCCTATTGCATTCACATTGTGATCTTCTCACATAAACGCTGTAGAACTATATTTTGGTAATGATAGTCACACTTGGGAAAAACACTCACTTTTACAAAGAAACAAACATTCAGAACATTTGGGTCTTTGTAGAAGGCTGCATTTTAGTAGAAAATATAGGATTTTCTAGGAGATTCAAACATTTACTACAAACATTTACAACAAACTCTCATTATAAACATTTACAACATTTGCAAACACTTTTCATCAAACTTATACAGACATTTGACACTAAATACTTATGAACTCACAAGCTTAAATGTTGATCATCTCTTTCAAAATAACTTGTATTCTCAGGTCACCATTAGACATGTACTGATAGCCAGGTTTTGAGAAAACTGAGCATTTTCAAGACTCGTCTTTATTTTGATTATTCATTTTTGGTGTCTTATTATTATTGCACAGAACGCACTTGTATTGAATTATACTATTAATGCAATGGATGATGTTGTTGCTTGTTTACTATTATGTATTGTTGTGATACTGTACATGACGTCCTCCGCCCCCGAATGTTTCTGCCAATTCGATTTGGGGTTGTGACACCACCCAACGAAAGTACTTGCAATCTTTGAGACCATTCTGGTAGTTTGGGCGTCCTATAAACCTTCTTCTTGGGTTTAATGGAGTCTATGAAGTCCATCTTCCTACAAGATCACCACAGTAGCACCTCTTTCTGTGACGATTCATTGAAGATGAAGAAGACGAAGAAGACATTTGTCTTGGTCCTCTACTGCTCCTGCTTCAATCATTGTCTACTAGGGCACGAATGAAGTTTTCCACTATATTTAGACTTTAATATAAGGTCATTAAATGACTCACCAACCACCTCAGCAAGTTCTTGCCAAATAAGAAATTTTAACCGGCTAAATGACGGTCGTCGGTAACATAGGGCCGAAATGTTCAATTTATACGGTTTTCTGGGTTTTTTGTTCAAAAATAAAATGTTTGCACAAAAGTGTAATTTTTTCCAAAAGTTTGGGACAATTTTGAAGATTTGACCTGTTATGTGTATAAAGATGTTAGTTGCATCGTATTTTTTATACCAACTAAAGTTTAATGACAATTTTTGAACTATTTTATAACTTAGTTACCCTAAAGTCGTTTAATGTTGAAATGCGAGTATACTCGCTGGTTAAATAGATCAAGAAATTGCGTCATAAGAGCATTCTCAATGATTGTGACTTTTAATATTCATTTTTATAATAAGCATCGAACTCCTTATTTTGATTTTTTATAATGAATGGTCAATATATTTTAATATTTTGTATATTTAACCGCTAATCTTCTAACTATATTTAATTTCTCTTTTATTATATTTAAGATTTTAGTTTTATTTATTCATTTAGTAGTTAATTAATTTAGCAAATGTTTAAAACATAAATTCATAACGATTAAATAATATTCTCAATATCTTTTATAAGGATAAGCTATCAAAATTTTCATATTTTATGTTTATAAAATAAAGATCTAAGTGTACTTTTATTTCTATTTTCGTTTGTTTGCAATGTCTAAAGATTCTATTTATTAAAATATTTTATATTAAAATGTGATGTGGTTTTAAAAATGACTTATTAAGTAAACAAAAAATTTGTATAGCGTTTTAATTAAATAAAGATAAATTAATTAAAATTAAAGAAAAACTATTAGAATACATTAACAATTAAAGAAATCATTTAATTTGAGGTTAAAAATTAATGAAATAATGATATGATATTAATTTTAAGTCATAGTATTCCTCAACCATTAGGTTATTAGCGTGTTGAGTATAGGCAACGCCCTTTGGTTGTTATTAGGCGTTATAACGAACAAACACTGCCTCTCTTCATCGTTTTTCGGCGTTGTATGTCTGCTCTTGCATCCCGTTGCCACCTCCACCTTTGTTTAACGATCGTTTCTTTGTTTTTAGCTAAAAACATCAATGTAGGCGTGGGCATCGCCTACACCGACCAACTTTAGGACATGTGACAACAACCTGAGCGTCCGCCAAGCTGCCACCATTGCCCAAATAAGCCAACAGTGCGCTAAGTGGAGAGAGACTCAATAAGAATATGTAGAACTCGATAGAAAACATTTGCATTCTAAAATGAAGCTTCCGCTCTTTGCCGAACTTAATGTGCCCTTCCTCCATCCACTCCGTGTAGACTTAGAGAAATGCTCTAACTTTTATTTAGAAAAACCAAATTCTGAAACTATTTTGTATGAGATTAATAGTTATCTTATGATACTTGTTAGATAATAAACATTTTCATCTTTTTGTAAATGATACAAACTCACCAACTTTTAAAATGATACAAAAAACAATAATATTAACGATATTTTACGAATCCGTGATATATTTTTTTAAGATATTGTTATATATACCCATCATTCATCATTCATATTATATATACATCAGTCATATACTATTATATATACCCATCAGTCATATTATATATACACTCGGTCATATTAAATAAATAAAAAAAAGAAAAAGAAAAGTCAAACATAGAAAATACACAATCACCAACTTATAAAATGGTACAAGAAACAACAAAATTAACCATTTTTTTTATTACAATCGTATAGGTAACGTGTTATAGTCCAGAGAGTCATGTTGCCAATAACATTGGAAAAGTGGAAAAGAAAGAAGAGCATGCGTTACTACGTACTTTTGAGTTTTGACAAGAAGTCATATTCGCATACATATTGTCACCTAGTGCTACCTAAATACAGTAGACCTCCAACCTTTTAATTGCATATTTTCACATGCAATGCTTGGATTAAATGTTGTGATTGATAAATTTTAAATTAAAAAGTTTTTGGTCAAGCGTGTAATTTTTTAAATAAAAGGTTATGGTTCAAGTATTTTACTAGAAAATGTATGTGCTGATTAAAAGTAGGTTTCAAAAAAACTTGATAAATTTAAATGTAAACAAATTATTTAAATTATATTTTATGCTTAACAAATAAAATAATTATTTTAGCTAAAACGAAACAAATTAAAAATAGTTATATGAATTATATTTAAATGTCATTATTTTTAATTATTGACTTTTTGAAACAAGAAGCATTGGTCAAGGTGTTCACATGTTTTAATCCAATATCATGTTTTAGGTTTTTTTAAGAAGTAGCTTAACATTATACTTAACAATATTCAGTTTAGGCATTTTTATAACAGTTTTGTAAGATTAAATTAGTACAAATGAATGTAAAGTTTTAGATTACTTTGAGATGGAATCAAACAATAAATAAGTTGCATTGTTAATTGTTTTTGCATAGTAAAATTCATTATTTTAAAAACTATGTCCATTTATTTAGGGGTACTCCTCTTACACTCTATTTAAGAGTTGTAATTTCTAACGACTTTTAATGCAAGGAAATCAAAAGAAATAAACTCGAAAAAAATATAAACACATGATGATAATCAAAGCATGTTTTTTCTTATTTTTGCCACTTACAGTATTAAAAACATTATGTCCAACGGTGAAAAAAAACTCTTATTACTTATTTTCTCTTATTTTTACCCATAAGTTTTTTATTACATTTTTATAAAAGTGATCGTGGTGATTATATGTATTTTGGAAATATTGTTGAATTTGAAAGGGGAGTGGAATTACCGAAAATGACCTTAGTTAGGGGGTGGGATTGACCAGGGTAGAAAGGAAATGTAAGTAGTTGAAATAGAACTAGTTTGGTTGGTTATAATCGAGAATGGAAACATTAGTTGTAGAACGAAAAGACCAAGCTGTACCAAAGGAGATTGTCATTTGTCACCTGTCCACCACAATATCTTTGAGTTTATAGACTAGTACCACCTCAATTATATTTTATTCTCCATAAACAGTATATTTTATCTCTATCATATTTTACATAAACTAAAATTAAAATCTATTTTATTTGAATTGTATAATAAAAATTTATTATTTAAGACGGTAAACGAATTGAAAATTCAACAAATAATTTCTGATTTATTTGTTGGAAAGTTCTTTTATGTTTTTTAATTAACAAATTAACGAATATTATAAAGATTGTTTATTCGTTTAATTAAACAAATAAACATGAATATTGGTATTGGTTGTTTATTTATGTTATAAGACAATACCCAAGAAAAAGTTCTATGTGATTTGTAGATTTTTTTGGGTAAGGTGTAACATCCATTAGATCCGGACACAACAATTAAAATATAATAAGTTATAAACACTATATTATTTAGAATAAATAACTTTAATAATAGTTACAATGTATATGATAAATATTTTGTACGTATAAATAACTCTCTAATCCGAATTCATATGAAAAAATTATATTTCTTCAAAGTTTCACGATTAAAATGTCACAATTTTGATAAATTTCTTTTTAGCTTAAGTGATTTTAACAAAAGTTGTAAAAGTCATAAAGCTGATAATGTGCATACAACACTACAAGAAAAATATGATTTTGCTAGGGAAAATCGTTATGGAACATGTTTTTTGTTGTTAATTTGCAACAGATCGTGTTATGAAATATCGTTTATAGCTAATTTGCTACCATATTTTCTACGGAATTAATTTTCCGTAGAAAGAATGAGAATTGCTACGGAAAATGTTACGGACTCGAAATCCGTTGGCATATTGCTACCGATATTACTATGGAAAAATCATTTGTAGCAAATTTTCAACGAAATTTTTTACGAAAGTATTTTCCTTTGTAATTCTGTTATGAAATTAAATATTATGGTTAATCTGCAACAAAATTTTTTAACGAATAGAATTCATAATTGTTTCGCTATGGAAGTAGCATTGATAGCTTTACCTACATAATTGTGCTAAGATATTTTATTTTTGTTGCTTGTTTTACTATGAAAAAAAAGCCTAACTACGCTGTTAGTAATTTTGTTACGAAATCAAATTACATAGCAAATTTGCCGAAGAGTTCAAATTTATAGCTATTTAGCTATGAAAATTTGCAATGACAATAAAACTCGTGGAAGTTTAACTATGGAGCCAATGTTCGTTGCAACTTTTGTTACAAAATTTGTTATAAATTAATATTTTGAAGCTATTTAGCAACATATATTAGATAAAAAAATCGATTGCCTAGATCATTTGCAATGGAGTAAATGTTCATTATATTGTGACGAATTCTTTTACGAAATTAAGTTCCTAGCAATTTTGCTAAGGAATAATAATTCATAGTTATGTTGCTACTGATCAATTTCTTATCTGTTTTGATATAGAGTAAATTAACCGTTGATGTTTCATCACAAATATGTTAATGAAATAAATTATGTATGTATTTCGACGAGTTTCATATATATTCGGTACATCTTTGTGCCTAGGATTTTAGGATTGAAGTCTAGGGGTTATAAGCACTAAGTCTTATACCGTAGACCATATGATGTAAGTTACAAGCCATAAACGGTAACTCGTAAAACCCTTTAATTATAACATATAAATATTAATACTTATTTGAGTACATGTTAACTTTATTAACAAATTTTAAATTGTAATATATATATATATATATATATATATATATATATATATATATATATATATATATATATATATATATATATATATATATATATACTAAAGATACGAAGTTTAGGAATAGTAAACCGAGTATTTTTTTTGGTATAAATGGTCTCTGCATTTTGCTCATCATTTTTTACTTATTTTGATATTTTTGGTTCTTGCAATCAATATTTTTACACTTTTTAGGAACTTTTTAATATTTAAAGTTTGGCCACAAAACTTTAACTGTTTGACAACTTTGATCTATTTTCTAAAAAATTCCTAATTCCTACCTTTTTAATTCTTTAACCGTTTTGAAACTTCTGATCCTTGCAGTCAAAACTTTTACATTTTTTCATAAAAACATGAAAAAAACGGTCCGGGACAAACTCCGGGCTTTTCATCCTTTCACTTTTTCATATTTATCGATTCGGAAACAATATTGAAAGCTTCTGGTCCCCGCGTAGCGAGGGTAACCTTTCTAGTTTGGAATAAAAGAATACATTTGTGTTTAGGTAAAAAGAGACAACTTATATAATTAATTTAAAGCTAAAGGGATTGTTTTGGATTAATTTTGCGAAGTATTTTGGGATAATGATTTAGGAGGGTAATAACGTTTTATTTTTGTCCATTTTAAGTCTCTAACATATTTTTTATGCGTATTACACCATTAAGGTTATTATAGCAATTTACAAATAGTCCTTTTAACAGGAAGAAACTGGTAAAAGAGATTATTTCTAAAAAGTGATAACAACCTTAATGGTGTAATACACACAAAAAATACGTTAGGGACCTAATATGGACAAGCAGGAAACTTTATAACCCTTCTAAGTCATTATCCCCTTATGAAATTATAAACCCCTATAGTAAATTTTTACTTTTTAAATAAGAAACTTGTATGTCTTGGAGTTGGTAGTTTGGATGACTTAAACATCGGCCTTCTTTATAAATGGAAGTGGTAGTTTCTTAATGACAAGGGAGCTCTTTGGGTTAAAATTGTCAAATTTTGTCATGGGTAATGTGGTGGTTTTTCAGACGATTCGAGAATAGGAACTGGAGGGGTTGTTTTGCAAAAGATTGTAAGATCCATTAATCATCCCCATGAGAATGGTTGTATTCCTTCTAATTCCATGTATAGAGTGGTGGGGGATAGGACTCAAACAAGGTTCTAGAAGGATTGGTGCTTAGATATTTCTCTTAGGGAGCGATTCGAGAGGCTCTTTGCTTTGGCCTTTAATCAAGATGCTCGAGCAAGTGAATAATGGGATTCAGGGGGATGGAATTTTCATTGGCATTGGGGGATTAGAGAAGGGGCTGAATCGACCCAATTTGATTATCTTGTGGAGATATTAAATCATATTCGTGTAGGGGAAATGTTGGATAAGTGGTCTTGGGAGCTTGAATCGTCGGGTATCTTTACTGTAAATCAACACGGAATTGGGTTAATGATATGACGCTTCCTATGGGTAGTATGCCCACTAGGTGGAACCGTTTTGTCCCTATTTAAATTAACATTTTTATGGTGTATGCTTTTGGATCACATTCCGGTAAGAGCTAAACTGGTGGAAAGGGGGTGGTGATAGATTCCTTATTGTGTCTTGTGTCATAATTCTCAAGAAAGTGTGAAGCATTTGTTGTTGTAGTTTTCGGTTGCTGATCAGGTTTGGAGTTGGGTTGGGCATTGGCTTCATTTAGACTTTCCTGTGTTTTCATCTATCTATGATGTGGTTACAAAATCCAATCCAGCCTTAACGTGTTCTTCTCTCTAGCTCCTTGCTAGAGGTTAACTGGATGATATGGTTACAAAATCTAATGCAAACCTTTCTACTTTTTATTCCTTTTAATTTCAACAACTTTATATGAAATACACATATAAAAATAAATACTAAAAATCTAAAAAATATATATTCAAAATAATAAATACTAAAAATATTAGGAGGGTAATAATGTTTCCTGTTTGTCCATTTTAGGTCGCTACGTATTTTTTATGTGTATTACACCATTAAGGTTATTCTAACCGTTTACAAATAGTCCATTTAACATGAAGAAACCGGTAAAAGGGAATAGTTCTAAACGCTTATAACAACCTTAATGGTGTAATACACACAATAAAATACGTTAGTGACCTAATATGGACAAACAGGAAACATTATTACACTCCTAAGTCATTATCCCAAGTATTTTACATTATGATGCCATATTAGCAAATTTATTTGCATCCAACTCCCATATTTGCAAACCCACAAGCAAAAGAGGACAAATTAAGGAATATTCAAATGGGCCTAAAAAGGCTAAACCATTAAACCATACCAGATATACTTTACTCTCACTGTCAATATAGATAACATACTTTTTTTTCCATAGTAGAATAATAATTACATTTTGTATACTTCTAGTAGCAATCAATATACTTACATGTCATTACTGATAATAGTAATATGTAAGCCGAAACTTATAAAATGTGTTTCATTTATTACAATAATCAGATTGTAATTATATTTCTTTACCATGATAGAAATGTACTTAAACTTCTTTACAGATTTTGCAATATGTAATATTATAACACTTATAAGCATTTACAAAATTTAGGTTACATATACAAATTTAGTAATATGCAATCCCTTTCATGTAATCATCGCCTGGCGTATCCACCAATAGATGTATGTAGAGATCTTGTGTCCCATAGACGAACCATACTTTTCTATCCCTATGAGTAGTCCAATTAAATCTCCCTACATCAAAAAAGGTTAAATTATAAATAAGAAAACTCCAGAGTTGATAACATTTTAATTAAATTTGGCCTCATGTATCTGTTGTTGGTTTAACACCAGCTAAGAAGCTCCAGAGTTGTATCATGGGAAGTCAGGACAAATTATGGATCCTGTATTTGAGGAACTGTTGCACTAAGAAGAAGATGCTTCACTTGTTGTACATATTTCTTCTTTTGTATGTTTTATTTTCTTAATGAAATGAATCTACTTTTGGTTTCTTTCTATACTGTATGAAATACACTACATTATATATGTGTATGTAGGAACAAGGATTGATCATTATTGCAACAATTAGTGAGTGAGTTGTACTACAAAAGAAATTTTTGGAAGATCTCAATCTATGTGGTGAATTCTAGAATATAATGAACAAATACTTCAAACGAAACACATTAAATCAAGAACTTTGAAATTTAATGGAGAGAAAAGCTTACAGGTTCAAAAGCAATTTATACGATATCAGATTTATATCTTCTACTCTTTTGCTTTTCATCATTATATGATTATATCCATCAATAAAAGGATTTTAAACATGATCTGTTGCAGCCTCTTCTTCTCCCTAACCACACACCTTAAGAATACGCAAAAATAATCTCAATTGCACACATTTTAAATGAGGTATGAGTGTTACAGTGACCCAATTTCAAAGAATCAGAGCAAAGAGGGAGAAACAACGAAGAAAGAAGAGAGTTGGACTTGTAGAGAGAACCGGTGGTTGGGCAGTTGGTGGCGAAATTAATTGATAAACCTGTGTTGATGCTGGTTTGAGTCATAACATTGGTATCTGAACTGTCTTTTCCTTGGATAGAAAAAAATTACGATCTCTAAGAGCATGATGAAGAGACAGGGGCAACCTACAGATCCTTCAAAATCAGGTGAAATTTTGTTGTTCCTGAGGAAGGCAATTCAGAGAACCATGTCGACTCACGAAATGTCACAACCAGGAAATTCTAATGCTTTTTTAAACATTGACAAGGATAACATTTGTAACTAAAACTTGAAAGCATGCATGATGTTCATTCAATGACACCAAAATTCCATCAAACACTCTATGCAAACACTTCAATGGTCAACAAAAGGTTGGAAACCCTAAAAATCCTGGTTTAAATCCATTATGGACTAGGATATCCTTATTGGGCCTAATAGACCAATAAGCATTCAATTTGACTATTTTGTGCTTAGGACCCTTAAATGGGCTCTAATTGGACCCACTTTCATGAAAGTTAACATTTTGGGACATAATGGATCCAAAATGAATTGGTTTACCTTAATGGGCCTTAGTGGGCCATAATTGATTCAATTAGCTTTCATGGACCATAAATCCATTCTTTTATACAAAATTGGGCCGTGAACAACCCTAAGGGCCCAATGGGATGAAAACTTCTTCTTGGACCTCAAAATTTCGAACCAAGATAAGAAGTGGTCCAGATTAATCTATTTCCTTCCTCCTAGCCCAAATCTCGGCACATGTAGAAAAAAAAGAAAAGAGATTAAGAGAGTTGACTTTTGTGTTGCCACCTCTTTTTTATTTGGTGGACAACTAGGCACATTACACTCCAAACATCCAAGTCCTCTCATGTTCCCATGCATCTATCACTTCACTCTCTCTCTCTCTCTCTCTCTCTCTCTCTCTCTCTCTCTCTTCTTCCCTCTTCTTATCACCTCTCGGCCGAAAGACAAGAGGCGCGCGCACACACACACACACACATAAACTCAAAAATATTTCTAAGTACACACTCAAGAACACCTCTCCTCTTTCATCAAGAAATTTTGAGACATAGAAGCATTTCAAGGAGGTTTCAACCAAAAATCACTTCAAGTTGCACTCTAGTGGTAAGATCTTACAAATCTAAGTAGCATACTTTCTTTTGAACTCATTCATCCTTCTTACCACCCTAATTTTGTGATCATGTGTGACATCTCCACTTTCGCGGCTAGAAAAGACCGATTTTGTTTATGCTTTATGAAAATCAGAGTACCTCTTTTAATAAAAATGTTGCGGAATGGGTTCCCAGTAAAACTTGATAAATACGTTATCAAAGCATTTCCGAAGAAAGTATTTTTATTCATTTTAAAACATTTGGGATGTTATCGTCAATACAGAAACATAAGCATAAACAGAACTTACTTTCATTATCACTAGTGATTTGTATCTCCTTAATCTCTCAGTGTAATGTGAGTTCATATCGACACCTGTGATATAAATAAACTGAGTGGGTCAGGTTGGGAAACCTGGTGAGTACATAGGGTTTTTAACCCACAATAATATAAGTATTATGTTTAATCGTCAAACTGTTAAACCAATTACCCATCCTCATTATCTTCTTTACTCTTAAAGTTCTACCTTAAGAATCAGCTACTCCTCGTTCATTCATTCCTAAGGATCATCCTAAGGAATCGGCATGAAATCCATTGTTGACACGGTTTACTCAACGGGCACTAAGTCCATAACTGCTAGGGTTTGCTCAACGAGCACTAAATCCATAGTTGACAGGGATATTTCGTTTATCGATAGTATCCACTCACAACACATGTCAATGGGTTTTTAGAGTACACCAGTGAACACATCGTACACAACACCTATAGGTTGCGAGCCTGCTAGTGTTCCACTAGACTGTCTAGAATAGTCTGTGGTTGTCATCCATATTCTGCTGAATGACGGGGCCATCATTTGGGAAAGGCTTCTCACATCGTCCATCTCTCACCCTCACCTCATGGTCTATAACACCTCTCAACTCATCATCCAACTCACATTCCATCTATTACATCTACCCATGTTTTACCCCAACATTTTCATAGATATAAAATACATATATATAGTTTAAATCATTTAAAACATGCATAAAATCGTTCATCTAGCATAGACAGCAAGTACTCAGATAATATGCACGTATAACATGTAATTTATATAAAATACTTCATATCTATGTGTAAAATAAAAGTAACTATGCACTCACCTGATACGGTGGTGACTTGGTCCTCGGACAGTACTTCGTCACTCTTAGAACAATTTTCCTCAACAAAACCTAGTATCATTACCACTAGGGTTTAGTTTAGTATTCACCGAGACTAATTTAATAGTCTAGCTATTATTATTATTATATAAGCATTAAACAACACTATATAACTCATAATAATAGCCCAAATAATTATTTTAAGGACCTAATAACATTACTATAATTATTCGAAAGCTATATTAAAAATTGCATAGGCATAGCTTATTTACAACGGGTTTTAATGAAAATCGGGCTTCGCTTGGAGCAGCATTTCAAAACCGAAAGACCCTTTTTCTTGAGACTCCGGGAGCCTCAGGGCTTCCTTTGGGTGCTAGGAGTTTTTCTTAGGGTTTAGGGGTGGTTTGGGGTCTTAAAGAGAGAAAGAAAATAGAGAGAGAAAGAGAATTGGTGTAAAAATGTGTGAAAAGCTCGGAACCCTTCGCATGCCTTTTATAGGCGCCTAATCTCATATTTAAGTTGGAGGTTGGATTCAGCTACGCTGGGTGTAGCTCGGATAAGGCTCCAGCTTGTGTATAGCTGGCTCGCACTCGGAAGAGGATAAGGTCCGAAGGTACGATGGGCGTACCAACCTTGGAAGCGGGGTGTAGGGCGAAGAGAGGTGACGTGTCCAAATCCGAAGACCAGACCGTGATCAGCAAGCGACAACCCTGATTTAGCCACGTCATCACCCCTTTCGCAGTTTCGCATTTTTCTTTCCCGGCTTCTAAAAAGCATAAATTTCATATACGAGCTCCGTTTTCGATGTTCTTTATATCCACGCGTAGGCGTGAACGTACACTACAACTTTTGTTTAGACTCTATCGGCTAATTTTGACTTTATTTTAAAAGTTATATTATTAACATTCAGGATAGGATTGGTCCGTTAAAAATTCATAACTTCTTTATCCGACGTCCGTTTTCGTCTGTCTTTTTATCGTTACGCTAAAAATAATGAGATCTTCAATTCTCGTTTAGGTTTTGTCGGCTAAAAAAATGCTCGATCTAATATTCGAACTTCGGGCTGTACATTGTTAAGCCGAAACATCGAAAAATCATAACTTCCTCATACGAAGTCAGATTTGGGCGTTCTTTTTATGGACACTCTTGGTTTAACGTTTTCTACGACTTTCGTTTAGATTGCTAAGGCTAAAACTCGCTTTATCGTAAATTCACTATTTACGCTTCCCGGTATCGTGCCGGTTTCATCACAAAACTTTGACAGGTCATAACTTCTTTGTTATAACTCGGATATCAACGTTCTTTATATATACGAAAACCTTGTAACATATACTACAACTTTGTTAAGATTATTTATTCTAAATAATATTTTGTCGAAAATTCATTTTCGACACTTATTGCCTCTAAATTGACTAGCCCGGTTCTACGGGTGTTACAATTATCTCCCCATTAGGATGATCACGTCCCGGAATCATCAATGAAACAGGACTCACATGATGACTCCATACGTTATCTCTTCATCCTAAGTAATAACTGTAGCTTTGATGTTTCTTCAAACGAGTATCTAACTCTAAGACTTCCTGACGGCAGGCAGTGCCTGATCTTGGACCTGCTCTCTATCTCATGTTAGACTTTTAGTCATGATCTTCAAGTCACGATCTCGATCTTTATTGGAGACTCCTTATTTAACAAACTTGAGATAAGTTTCTTCCTTCGGTTATCATAATTGACCGATGGGTCATGTTCTAATGACCTCTCATCGTATGATGCATTTCTTGGTCTCAGGTCTTTTAGAGTCAAATTCTAGAACAGACTATACCTTCCTTCATGTTCTAATCACATCTTAAAGGTAGCATTTCTAGCAACCGTCGCGATACTTCTATTGATCTCTTTGATTAATTCTTCTGGCTTAAGTCGGCACTACATCGAACTTTGTTCTCTGAACCACGTAACATACTCATCGTAATTAGGCTGAATTCGATATGACTACTCGGGTTGGAATAACAATCAACTTCTTAGTCATTACCGAAACGATGGTAATGACATATTTGAATAAAACAGAATCAATTACTGGCTTCTTGGTAACCTTATGACTTTCCATGATCCAAGCGTAAGTCCTGTGCTTCCAGTAGTATATGCATCTACTACCTTTCACACCTACTCATTCTCATCCCAAGTATTGTATCGCAGTTTTCCAAGTCACCATACAAGAAAATCACATAACAGTTTAACACATCAGATAACAAAACGAAGGCTTTATTATTTCCCAAAACTATTACATAGGTGCTCAAGTTCACCCTAGACTATGCCTCTAATAGGCTACATCATATGATTCTATCACTTTGGCTATCTCATAACTCGATCTTCGGGTATGGAGTCCTCATCCTTGGTTTGTCGCGTTGTTTTCCGCTTCTTCGAGGATCGTGCGGAATGCCCTTGGCCTTGGTGGTGTGTTTGGCCTTGCTGCTTCATTTTTAGTTGGGCAATTTCCAGACAGGTGCCCCTTGCCTCCACATTCGTAGCTTACCTTATCATCATGTGTACAATCCTTGGAATAGTGACCAGTCCTTCCACACTTGTAACAAGTCACTTCTTCGTTGCACTTCCCACAATCCTTCTTCTTGCATTTATCACACCATCTCACTTCACCTCCTTCTCCTCCTCCACGCTTTGAGAATTTTCTCTCCTTGTTGGACCTTGAAGATCCGTCAAACTTCCGCTTCTCTCATACCTTATCTTTTTCTAGACCATTTTCTCTTATCTGGGTCTCTACGCTCTTAGCTGCCGTAACAACTATTTTCAAGGTAGTTGCCATTTTGACCATTGGGCCAAAGTCAGTGGGCAATTCGTTAGCGAACCTATCAATCTTGGAGAGTTCAGTAGGAACCAAGTAGGGAAATAGCTTTATCCTCTCGGTGAATGCGGTGACATACTCATCAATACTCATCTTCCATTTCTTCAGGTTCTTAAACTCATTGTTTAGGTCTATCAGATTTATCTCTGAGTAGTACTGCATTTTCAAGTGTTCCAAGAACTCTTCCCATGACATCCTTAGGGCTTCTCCTCGTGGCATCGTATCAGTTAATAGCTTCCACCAGTTCAAGACTCCAATTTTCAGTTGTCTTACTGCGAAAACAGTCTTATGTTTCTCGCTACAACTGCAACTCTCAAACACCATCTCCATCTTAGAGATCCAATCCATAATCTCAACTGGCTTCGGGCTCTCATAAAGACTTGGTGGCTTGGCACCCAAGAAATTCTTATACATTCGCCTATCCTTGCCATTTCCCTTTTTCGGGCCATTCCTTCGTTCACCTTGAGTCCTAACTTGACTCACTTCGCGGCTATAGTTCCCTTCCTCCGATTGCTCGGGAATCAGCTCGGGTTGCTCTATGGGCATGGTAGGTTCGTCCCTATTTTCATGCAACATCAGCCTCATTTCTTTCCTTTATTTAGCTAACATAGACCGAATCATGTCTTGTACTCCAGCCATGGTGATTGGCTCGGGTACATCTTCTTCTACAATAGGTATTTGCTGAATCACCGGGGGTTGATTCCTATTCCTATTTGTATTCCCAGATCCACTACGGTTTATTGCCATTTTGATCTATACACCGAATAAGGTGAATCTAGATCTTAATTTAGGATTGACATTTTAAATCATCCTTATCTCTCCGAAACGTTTAGATGCTAGTTCTAATATCGTATTCGTACATTTAGAATCCTAAACACACAAGGTTTCCAGATCCGGTCGTCAAGAGACCATAGATCCGATCAAACTACAGCATAAAGCATAACAAATCATTTAGCACGTAAAAACAATTTAGGCATCATTCCTAAAATAAGCTAGTGCTTGTGTCTATTCAGGTGTATTACCTAAATCTATTAGACACACTCCTCATAATCATTGCTTAGCATTCTAAGTTTAAGTCTAGAAATAAATCTATATTCCTAGTTCTCTTAAACTAATGCTCTGATACCAACTGAGACATCCCTATTTTCTTGGCCATAAAATGCCGATTTTGTTTATGCTTTATAAAAATAAGAGTACCTCTTTTAATAAAACTGTTGCAGAATTTGTTCCCAGTAAAACTTGATAAATACGTTATCAAAGCATTCCCGAAGAAAGTATTTTTATTCATTTAAAAACATTTGGGATGTCATCGTCAATACAGAAACATAAGAATAAACAGAACTTACTTTCATTATCACTAGTGATTTATATCTCCTTAATCTCTTAGTGTAATGTGACTTCATATCAACACCTCTGATATAAATAAACTAAATGGGTCAGGTTGGGAAACCTGGTGAGTACATAGGGTTTTCAACCCACAATAATATAATTATTATGTTTAATCGTCAAACTGTTAACCCAATTACCCATCCCTATTATCTTCTTTACTCTTAAGGGTCTACCCTAAGAATCAACTAATCCTCGTTCATTTATTCCTAAGGATCATCCTAAGGAATCAACACGAAATCCGTCGTTGTCAGGGTTTACTCAACGGGCACTAAGTCCATAGCTGTCAGGGTTTGCTCAACGGGCACTAAATCCATAGCTACCAGCGCTATTTCGTTTATCGATAGTATCCACTTACAATACATGTCAATGGGTTTTTAGAGCATACCGGTGAACACGTCGTTCACAACACCTACAGGTTGCGAGCCTGATAGTGTTCTACTAGACTGTCTAGAATAGTCTGTGGTTGTCATCCATACTCTGCTGAAAGACGGGGCCATCATTTGGGAAAGGATTCTCACATCATCCACCTCTCACCCTCACCTCGTGGTCTATAACACCTCTCAACTCATCATCTAACTCATATTCCATCTATTACATCTACCTATGTTTTATCCCAACATTACTGTAGATATAAAATACATATACAATTTAAGTCATTTAAAGCATGTATAAAATCGTTCATCTAGGATAGACAGCAAGTACTAAGATAATATGCTCACATAGCAAGTAATTTATATAAAATACTTCATATATATGTGTAAGATGAATGTAACTCTGCACTCACCTGATACGGTGGTGACTTGGCCCTCGGACAGTACTTTGTAACTCTTAGAACAATTTTCCTCGACAAAACCTAGTATCATTACCACTAGGGTTTAGTTTAGTATTTACCGAGACTAATTTAATAGTCTAGCTATTATTATTATAATTATATAAGCGTTAAACAACACTATATAACTCATAATAATAGCCCAAATAATTATTTTAAGGACCTAATAACATTACTATAATTATTCGAAAGCTATATTAAAAATTGCATAGGCGTAGCTTACTTACAGCGGGTTTTAAAGAAAACCAGGCTTCGCTTGGAGCAGCGTTTCGAAACCGAAAGACCCTTTTTCTTGGGACTCCGGGAGACTCGGGGCTTCCTTTGGGTGCTAGGAGTTTTTCCTAGGGTTTAGGGGTGGTTTGGGGTATTAGAGAGAGAAAGAGAATTGGTGTGAAAATGTGTGAAAAGCTCGGAACCCTTCACATGCCTTTTATAGGCATTTGATCGCGGATTTACGTTGGGCGTCGGATTCAGGTACGCTGGGTGTAGCTCGGATAAGGCTCCAGCTCGTGTACAGCTGGCTCGCACTCGGAAGAGGATAAGGTCCGAAGGTACGCTGGGCGTACCAACCTTGGACGCGGGGCGTACGGCGAAGCGAGGGGACGTGTCCGAATCCAAAGACCAGACCGTTATCAGCAAGTGGCGACCCTGATTGAGCCACATCATCAACCCCATTGCAGTTTCATATTTTTCTTTCCCGACTTCTAAAAATCATAAGATTCACATACAAGCTCCGTTTTCGACGTTCTTTATATCCACGCGTAGGCGGGAACGTACTCTACAACTTTTGTTTAGACTCCATCGGCTAATTTTGAATTTATTTTAAAGGTTATATTATTAACAGATTGGGACAGGATTGGTCCGTTAAAAATTCATAACTTCTTCATCCGACGTCCGTTTTCATCTGTCTTTTTATCGTTATGCTAAAAATAACGAGATCTTTAATTCTCGTTTAGGTTGTGTCGGTTTAAAAAACACTCGATCTAATATTCGAACTTCGGGTTGTACACTGTTAAGCCGAAACTTCAAAAAATCATAACTTCCTCATACAAAGTCAGATTTGGGTGTTCTTTTTATGGACGTTTTCTACCACTTTCATTTATATCTCTAAGGATTAAACTCACTTTATTGTAAATTCACTATTTACGCTTCCCGGTATCGTGTCTGTTTCATCACGAAACTTCGACGGGTCATAACTTCTTTGTTATTACTTGGATTTCAACATTCTTTATATGTACGGAAACCTTGTAACATATACTACAACTTTGTTAAGATTATTTATTCTAGATAATATTTTGTCGAAAATTCATTTTCAACACTTATTGCCTCTAAATTGACTAGCCTAGTTCTATGGGCGTTACATCATGCTCCCTAGAACCCATCCAATTTCGAAATCCACTCAAGGAGCTTGCTAGAACCAAAAACATCACCATCTTCTTCCATTTCTTCTTCAAAATCATGAGCAACCAAGAAAGGTGAGGTCATGCCCCTTGTTTTTCGGTTTTTACTTGTTTTTGGGGGGAGAATACAAGTATTATGTGTTGATCTATGTGTGTATGCTTGTTATATGTTATTTCTTTGGTTTATATTGTAAATCTTGAAATCTATGGCTAAAGTGTGAAGAATACATAAACAATGTACATATTAAACAACTTACTTCAAAGATCTAAGGATCTTTAGGCTTAAGAAGTGAAAACAAAATCAAAATCCTTATAAGTATCATTTATGCCAAAAAAATGAAAGTTTGGGGTAAAATATGGTATTTTTGGTTTTATATGGACCAAATAGTATTATTTATATAGAAATCTAACTTTTATGAAAATAACACTTATCCAGGGGTCAAAAACATAAATTTTATCTTAATGGGCTTCAAATTTAGGTCTAACGAGTTTTGGGCCCAACATTGCGAAAATGAAGTATTTGAGGGGCTGCAATGGAAAACTTAACAAACCATGAGTCTAAAACGTAAATAAACTATTCCAGGGGCTGAAAATGACTTTGATGCAAAAATTGGACTAAAAATGCAAAGTTTTTGATTTGGGGTCAAAATTGTAAAACTTACGGAATTTGATGCCAAAAATATAAACTTTTTACAAATAAAGGCTTGAAATGACAAATACAATAGTTTTTGGTTGAAATTATTATTTAAATAAAGTTTGGGTCAAAAATGTCAAAAAAATGGTCTAAGGACCAAAAATGCCAATTTTCATAAAAAATGACTAAAAGTGCCGTTTTATAGATAAAGGGAATGCAATGGTCAAAGTATATATATATATATATATATATATATATATATATATATATATATATATATATATATATATATATATATATATATATATATATATAGATAGATAGATAGATAGAGAGAGAGAGAGAGAAGTAGGTTCATGCGAAATTATAAATATCTTGCGGAAATGTGAAAACAAATTTTATCTTATAAAAATTAAACACATGTACTATAAAAAATAAATTTATTAGAAATAAATTAAAAACAATAAGTTTACATTGGATTGTGTTATGATAATATAGATTTAAAAACGTTTTTAATAATTACTTTTTTTTTCACATCCTTAACCATTTTTAAATTCACGTTTTCACAATAAAAATATCAAAAATCATACTTTGCTAATATGACACAATTTCTCATCTATTATCGATTTTCATCATGTATTTCAAAGTTTGGATTAATTATTATCTAAAAAGATAATGATGAGGTGGCACAATCTCATAGGTTTTTCTTTTAACATTGCGAATAAACATTTAGCATACAACAAATACCTACACTACGAACTTAAACTCGATAAACCATAAATGACTCAATGGTTGGGCTCAGTTATCTTCTATTCGTGCTAATAGGCCCTTATGACCCAATATCATGATTATTTGGGCCCAATATAATCGCACATGTTTATTTGGCTTCCGGTGACCCAATTACATTCTATTGGGCCCTTGTGGCCCATTTGCATTGCTAGTATGGTCCAAATCAATGTTATGCGTGATGGGCTAACGTGTCCGTCGCATACTCGACAGTCTATAATAACATACATGTTTAGTGGGCCTTTGTTGCCCTCTTCTCTTCATCCGTTAGGCTTACCTTTTATTCAAGTAAACATAAATCAGGTTGTTAAACAAGGTTATTCAATTTCAGATGGATTTAGTGGGAAATAACGGGTGACACCAATAAGTGTCGGTTGTAGTCTGTAGTTATAACTAGAGTCTCCTAGAGGGAGAGCGAGAGTTTATGTATAGATCTATATGGGGTGACTCCCCCACACCTGAGTTGTTCGCTATAGTTAGACTCGATCAGTCTAGGGTGACAAAATCTTGATGATGTTTGGAAAAATGCCAAGACAGGTGAATTAGTCATTATTATGCATGGTTATAACGACTCACATAGAGATCCATTACCAGCTGCTAATCATGAGAAATCGTATTCTTTCGTTGAGATGATACATGTGAAAACCTGAAAAATATTTTATTTTTAAAGCCCAGTCAATCAAATTATCGGAGTGTCAAACTCATTAGTACTGAGTTCTAGCCCGGCTAAAGGACATTCTAAGGAGTTTTAAGCCTAATACACTTAAGGAATAAGTGTTAGAAAGTACCTGCTAGAATCACAGTGTAGCAAATCAAACCTTAACCTCATCAAAATGAGTTCACGGCCACAAGGCAATGAGTTTACGACCGTAAACTCATGTGGCCGTAAACTCAAGTGTATATATATGGTCCTTGTCCATTTTTCTCATTCTTTCCTTTCCTTGTCCGATTTTCTTTAAATCCTCTCAAATATCATCAATATTTCCTTCCAAGATCTTCATATAAGTAAGTATTCTTCTTAGATTTGTTGATACATTTCTTAATCTAGTATCCTTCCATGATTTCATCCATAGAAATCACTCTTTTCTTAGATCTTCAAGTTTCACCAAGAACAACAAGAACACACATTAGTGTTCTTGGCCAAAACCGACCATTTCAAGCTTCTAGATCGTAAGTACTCTTCCCTATGCTTCTTATCTAGTTAGTATCCATGCTTAGAGACTTGAAAACACCAAGAACACAAGGACAAAAGGAGTTTACGGCCAAGCCACCTCCCAAGGCCGTAAACCCTTTTAAGGTTGCCATTTTGGCCATAAACCCTCCTAGATACAAAGCTAATGACCGATGACCCTTCATGGATGAGATTAGGACCTTAAACTACTCTTAAGTACACAATGACCATGAGTTTACGACCGTAAACTCCTTTGGTCCGTAAACTCATCAAAAGCCTTTAATGGGTTGGTCTTTTTCATACTTGTGTAGAGCAAAAGTCCCTAAAGTTTCGCTAACTTTCAAACCAACACATATGCATGTTTGACCATGAGTTTACAGCCGTAAACTCCCTTGGGCCGCAAACCCATGGTAGTATACTCATGTGAGTGTCATTCTACCCTCCTTTGTTGAATCACATGTGATTTCAACACTTGGTCAAAGTATTTACTAGTCCCGGAAGGTGTTTCCTTTCATATAGTTGCTTATAAACACTATATTCATGCCAATATGTTTCATTTAGGACTTATTATGTCTCGGGACTTCATTTGTGGAACTTCTCATCCTTCCATGTGTATTCGTTGAATCACCCACATCAGGTGTGTTCATACCCCGTAATGAACCTTTTAACTGTTTTAAATGGTTTTAGGGGGGGGGGGGGAATACAAGTTGAACATGATAATAATTGTGTAATTATTATAAACATCTTTCAAAATGTTGCTTATGTCTGCTATAAGTGGTCAAAAAATTTCAAAAACTATTTTACAATTATGTTGCTTTATAGTTTAACAAAACTTCCTTTTTAAAGTACAAGCATAACTTGGTAGTAAAATGAGTATTTTCAATAGCAGTTCAAGTAGAATACTAGTAAACTATAATGGGTATAGTTTAGGGGTTTTAGTTCATACTAGATACAATACATGATAGCAGAAAGAACATACTAAGATACTATAACAAGAGAAGATACTAAGATACTAAAACAGAACGAACACACTAATTTACTATAGCATGACACTATTACAGGATCTAATTATACCAATGAATCACTAACGGATTGTTCTAAACAAAAGGTTATAGTTATATTGGGTATATATGATCATATAACTTTAATGTCAATTTACATGATGCAACCACCGGTTTGCCAAATCGTGTTTGGTTCCCATAACCTTTTGACAGGGAGAGCGTATAGTATGGGAACTAGCCATCACATTATGACCATAATAAAACAAATATGTTTTAAGGTAAATTGTACGTTCAATGTGTCATTCGTAAGACAACTGAGTACTTATATTTTCCCATTACTTTCATAAAGTGACAGTTCTACTTGAAAGTTAATGCAAACTATTTTCGAGTCAAGATAGTTACAAAGTAGGGAAAACTTACATTTTTACAAGCGATAAACAAGAACAGTCGGGTCTAGTACATTCAGTGAAAGGGACCATAATGCGAACCTTATGATTCCTTACTGTGTACATCAAGAGATATATATTAATAATATTTGATAGGTAATAGGATGTATGCTTTTTGCTTCATTTGCTGTTCCTTGTTTGGTTGTGGGCTTAAAGTGGATTCAACCAGCCTATTATCCATTCAATATTAGTTATATATATGTCCGTATACATTGAGTCATCATAAGGGGTACTAGGTATGGGTCAGGTTATACGACACTGATTCAATACACAGTTTTCTAGTACAAAACATACTTTTCAACAGAACATTTGGTATTCAAAACTAGAAACTTACCAGTAAAGGGTTTAATCCATTTTATTAAACCATCATTTTAAAGGACCGTAAGTAGTTAACTCTATAATACCTTAGTTTATACATCGAATGTTATATATAATTAATATCCAATAGGTAGTTAGATGTGTGCCTTCCGCCTCATTCACTGTTCCTTGTTTGGTTGTGGGCTTAGGGCAGATTCGCACAATTAACTATCTGTTTGATATTAGATTATATATAACTAGTATAAACTAAGTGATTATAGAACGAACCACTGTGGTTACTATATTATTATAAGAAATAAGGGTTTTCTTAAAAGGATCTTTTTATAAATTATAAAGGAACTATTACAGTTAATTTAGTGAGTACTAAAGGAATACACCAGAGTTATATACAACAAGGATCTAACAACCAATGAGGTGTGTGTCATCCGCCTCATACCCTATTCCTTGTTTGGTTGTGGGCTTAGGGCAGATACACACAATTGATTGCTTATTTACTCCGAGTTTTATATAAATTTTATCCATTTAGTACTTATAGAAAGGATTATAGAGTCATTTTTACTTATCTTTCATCAAAGTAGGAAATATGGGATTTTCTAGAGGAACAAGCAAACCTTTCTAAACATAACTTACACTTTACATAACTTACATCTTACTGCATTTTTCAACTACATTTCACAACAACTTTCTACAACTTACTTACATCACTAAAATCTTATGAACTCACTAGTTTAATTGCTGATCAACTCTTTCAAATAACTTGTATTCTCTGGGAACTAGTAGACAGGTACTCGCGCTGAGAATTCAGAAGATGGAGCAGTATAACTCCAAGTCTTGTTATGTTATTTGATTATGTATTCTATGTTTTGTGAACACACACATTGTAAACACTTTATTTCTAATGAAATGGTTGTTCATTATTTGCTTACTATGATGAATTTCTTGTGATACTAAACATGACGTCCTCCACCCCCGAACGTTTCCGCCGATCCGATTTTGGGGTGTGATAATACAATAATACAAAACTGTCATATTATTTATATTGGAAAACATTGGGTTTTCCGGGGGCACAACATTATTCACTCCTACATACAGTAACTATAATACAAGAATAAATTTTGAACAACAATCACTTTTACATGTCTCGAAATCACATACATATGCACTTATGGGATCATCACATCTATTTCATAAAGAGTTTTTGTACAAAAAATATCAGATTTTCTGGGTGATACCAATAATACAAAACAATTATTATCAAACATGCTTATGAACTCACCAACATTATATATGTTGAACGTTTTCAAAATAACTTGTATTCTCAGGAAATCGTTAGACTGAAGAACCTCCAAGTGTATTTCAGGAAATTTCTTTTGTGAAATGTTCATCATCAGAAAATTTTTGTTTTGAAATATGTCATGTAAAAAATGTACTTGATGTGAACAAGGTTAGTTGTAATGTATTAATGCATGGTGATATATATGTTATGTTTCATGTATATTCATTATGATGATATTTCAATTTAAGTCACGCGAGCCCTCGGACGTTTCCGTCGTCTGGTTCGGGGGTGTGACACGAAACATTAGGGTGATACTCTGAACAGCCCAATAAGATTTTAGGTTTAGATTGCAGTGCAATAACCAACAACAAAATCGGAGAATTTCAAAAAAGTCAAGAGCCATTTCAGAAATAATTGACCTACTAATTGGGATTAGTGTCTGATAATCTTAAACTAACAAGAGTTTAAATTTAATCTGATTAAGAAGGGTAAAAACTATTGATAAACCACAGAATGTGTTAAAAATCCATTCAACAATGTATGTGCCAAAATTAGGTGAACTCATTGGAAATCCTCACCAACATGCCTCTGGTATAATGAAAATGATGATTTACTGAGAGAGGATTTAACAAAAATATAAAATCAATTACTCCAAATAATCACCAACAATCCATAATTGAATGGTTAAAAACTCAGATTTTGTGGGGGGTTTTAGGAAAAATAGTCCAAACTTACATGTGTTGGTGTATAGGGTAAGTTGAAGTATTGGATTGATGAGGAAATTAAAGCAGCGAGTGGTTATAGATGGTGGTCGCAGATGTGTGATGATTTTTGAAGGCCATAATTTCTCTGGTTACTTCCTTCCATTGATTAGAAACATTAACTATCATATGCCTCCTATTCCTTAACCCGATGGAGTTCTAATTTCTTCTATGTTTTCCCAAAAAACAAACAAGGTTTTGATAACAAACCAAATGGGAAAATGGTTAGCAACTTAGCATGGCGACAAATTTGGCACCCATATTTTCACTTTATTTTCATATCTTTGATTTTTTTTTTCCAAAATTTTGGAGTATCTCATAAAAAATATCAGAATTTCATATTTTTTTGTTAATTTAAATTCTTGGTATATGATATTTTTTTACAATGTTCAATACATTTTTATGATTTTTTATAATATAACTTTTAGTAGCATTATTTTTTAATTAAATTCCCACCTACCCCTACCTTTACACATCCACCCCCAGCCCGACGTTCATAGCCTACCCCTACCCATTTGACTTATTGTATACTCACCCATATATAGTTTATGTATTAGGTCTTATGGACCAGGGTTTACGGTTTAGGACTTAGGGATTATAACTTATGGCTTAGGGGGTATAGAGTTATGGGTTTAAAGCTTAAGGAATGAGGCTTATATCCAAGAGGTTATGGAGTATATCCTGGGACTTAATGCTAAGAGTTTAAGACTTTAGGCTTTTCAATTAGGGACTAAAAATCAAGTCTTCCAGTTTATGGTTAAGGGGTTAAGGCTTAACACTTGTGGGTTATGGCTTTTGGCTTAATGCTTAAGGCTTATGGATTATGTATTAAGCATAAGCATTATCCATAATCTTAATCCTAAGGCTTAGGGTTCAAGAATTATGGACCATGGCTTATCCTTATTACTTATAACTTATGGCTTATGTCTTATGGATTATGGCTTATGGATTATAGCTTGTGGTTTATAGCATATGGATTAAGACTTAAGGGTTATGGTCTACAGCTTAAGAGGGATATGGACTAGGGTTTAAGGCTTAGGACTTAGGGCTTATGACTTATGACTTAGGTTGTATAGAGTTATGGGTTTAAAGCTAAAGGAATGAGGCTTATATCTAAGAGGTTATGGAGTATAGCCTGGGGCTTATTGCTAAGAGTTTAAGACTTTAGGGTTTTCAATTAGGGCATAAAAATCAAGTCTTATAGTTTATGGTTAAGGGTTTAAGGCTTAATGCTTGTGGGTTATGGCTTAATGCTTAAGGCTTATGGATTATGGATTAAGCATAAGCATTATCCCTAATCTTAATCCTAAGGCTTAGGGTTCAAGAATTATGGATCATGGCTTATCCTTATTACTTACATCTTATGGCTTATGTATTATGGATTATGGCTTATGGCTTATAGCTTGTGGATTATAGCATATTGCTTAAGGCTTAAGGGTTATGGTTTATGGCTTAAGAGGGAAAATGTTTAATGTTAAGGGATTGTGGCTTATACCTTATGCCATATAAAATACCTTATGTCATATAGCTTATGGCATAAACCATAATGCCTAAACCCTAATCCCTATACCCTAAAGCATAAAGCCTTAAGTTATAAAGCCTTAAGCTATAAGCCATAATCCATAAGTCATAAGCCATAAGCCATACACCATAAGCCTTAAGATTCAATCCATAAGCTTTAATACCTAAGCATATACACATGCATACTTATGACTTAGGATTTATGGCTTATGATTTATGTTTTATGGATTTAGATCTTATGGATTAGGGATAAGACTTAAGGCTTATAGCTAATGAATTATGGTTTAGTGCTTATTGATTAAGGCTTAGGGTTTATGACTTAGGGTTTAAGGCTCATGACTTATAACTTTCGGTTTAGTCGTATGGATTGTGGATTTTGTCTTGTGGGTTCTAACATATGAATTATGACTTATAATATATATAGCTTAATGCGTATGATGTATGACTTAGGTATTTTGGATTAGAGCTTAGGGTTTATGGCATAAATAGTATGACTTAAGACTTAGGGGTTATGTATTAAGGATTATTATGTATTATCACTAGGTTTTTATGGTTTATGGCTCATGAGGTATGGCTTAAGGCTTATGGTTAATTACTGGCTTATAGGTTATGGATTATGATTTAGGTCTTAGGGTATATGGCTATGGTATATCGCTAGGTTTTTATGGTTTATGGTTTATGGTCTCAGACAATCAACTAATCCTTATACCTTAAGTCGTAAACCCTTAAGTCCAAAGCCTTAACTAATAAGAAATAAGCTTGAACCCTTCCTTCATACTCACACCTACATGTACATACCAACCACACCCAACATATGACTTACCGCCCACTACCATCTCCACCCCACCACTATACCTATACAACTATTCCCATAAGCCCACACTGACACCTACATCACCCTTAGTTCTTAGATTTTTATTTTTCACAATTCAAGCCACGAGAAGCAAAATAAAAATATTTATATTTACATTCCAAATTTATAAATATTAATAGATACATAGGTTTTAAATTATGATTACATTTAAAAGTTAGTAGCTTAAAGACAAAATAATAATAAATATACTGTAAAATGAAAATAATATAATAAACAATTTTATTAATTAAAAAATTAAATTGATATGTTGGTCTTATAGATTTGGATATTCCTTATTATATTTTAAAAATTTTCGGTGTCCCCTCTTATATTTGAAAAGTATTTTGAATTTTTAACGAACCCAAATATAAAATAACCTATCCTCATAAGTCGGTCCACGGAAAAAGTCGCCTACTAATAAATAAGGGTTTGTTTAGGCTTTACCCCACACAACCACCTCCTCATCAGATATCTTTTGCCTCCTTGCAACCATCTCTCTCTCTCTGTGTCTCTCAATTCGTATTTTGTGTTGGCGATATGAACCCTAAGAACGCAAACCGCCAACCATGGAGGAAGAATTGTGGGAATAATCCCAGTCTTCTTCAACAGACATGAGACTCCTAAAGGACGTTGTTCATCGCCGAACCCGCCGCAAGAGCAGACCTCGAATCCTCTATCTTCGAATCCTCCGTTTTCTAATCTATCGAAGCTATCCAGGTCAGCTTACCTTTCTAATCTATTGTTGTCTCATGGCTCAATTGTTAGGCCTCATGTGTCTGTTAGGGTTCATCTTATTGCAAAATAAAACCCTTCTCCTTATTACTTTGGGTTGGATAGAGCTTCTCAAGATCCTTACGACAAAGTGAATAATCCCAACGGTATTATTCAACCTAGATTGGCAAAAAATTTATAATTTATGCATCTACCGTTCTTTTGTTCTTCTTAGAAATGATGATTAGTTATTTGAAACAAATGGAGGATGATTATGTCCAATGGGTAAAGCTAATTTTAATGCTTGTTGATTTTGCTGAGTTATATTTGCTTGTTATTGACTAGGTATGAGAAGGGAGCTCACATTTCAAGAGAGTAGATCTTTATGATTATATTCTTGAGCATCCAACCATATCACAAATTCATGTTGGTAAGCATTACCTTTTGTCTTCCCTGATACAACATATTTATTCACACTGCCACCTATTTCTCTTATTTTTTGTGCTTTTCAATCCTCGACTAAGAAATCATTATGATCTTGATAATGTCTTTAACATTAGGATTCCAACTTAATCACATACTTTCTTCTCTGCTATGACAATCCGAAAACTTTCCGTTATTATAACCCGTTCCCGTTAATAAAATCGTTCGTATTCCAATTTTTCCGTTAACTTTTGGTAAATTAATTAAAGTGGGACTTTTTATTTTGACCTTATGAGTGTCCAAACCCATTTGAAACAAGTGAAAACGCCTCAAATTTTTATTCGGAAAATTTTTAGTTTCGACCACGTCGGGTTACGACAACTAAATCGGGTACGACCATAAGCCTCGTTTAACGTCAGTATCGGGTAGATTTCCACCGGGTCTTAAAATCAAACCATATATAAAGTCAAGAGGACCTAATTTGAAGCTTTTTCACTCTCTCTCAATACTCTCTCTCTACAAATCCAAGTTTTGATCCAAAACCACCCCTTTCAAGCTCCAATTTGGTAAGTGATCTATAGTAGCTTATAGTTTAACATGTTTAGCTTTCAAATTCGTGTTTAAATCATTCAAAAGGACCAAGAACATGTGTTTACGGCCCAAGAACAATCCCAAACCGTAAACACCCTTAAATGGGGTTTTGGAGCCCCAAAACCCTTCCAAACCACTTCTGGAGCTTAGATATGACTTAG
Source organism: Lactuca saligna (assembly GCF_052625555.1). Taxonomy (NCBI): domain Eukaryota; kingdom Viridiplantae; phylum Streptophyta; class Magnoliopsida; order Asterales; family Asteraceae; genus Lactuca; species Lactuca saligna. The sequence continues at coordinate 175,574,406 of NC_136420.1, forward strand.
GGGCTTACATGAATGGAATTAGAACACCAAAATCTCAACATTTGGGGAGTAAACATGAGTTTAAAGCCCAAGAACATGCTTGGACCGTAAACACCCCATCAAGGACCGTAAACACCTTTTAAGGTGTTAAAATGCCCCTTAAACACCTCCTATGCCTTGGAATAATGTCTAAAATCAACCACCATTGTGTTAGGGACCTTAAACATGAAAGAATCCACCCCCTTAGGAGATTACGGCTGTAAATCCCCCAAGGAATGGTTCCTGGGCCGTAAACTCCTATAAAATGGTCAAATGGTTCCCTAACTTCCTTCCATGGCTTTTACTTTGGACTAGAACCACTTATGCTTAACTTAGGATCACCAAAACACAAAAAGAAAGGGTATATGTGAGTTTACAGCCAGAAAATCCTAGTTTACAGTCGTAAACTCCTTAAATGATCCATATGTTGATCAATTCACTTCCCCTGCCTTAGAACTGAACCTAGCCTCATCCCACAAGTGTTGTAAGACCATTAAGCAACCAAGAACACACCACCCATGAGTTTACGACTATAAACTCATGGGGATATAGTCTATGGGCCGTAATATCCATTAGGATTTTACTCTTGAAGAGCAAACTCCATATCTAGGCCTTACACCTCCTTAGATGCTACCCGGATCACTCCTAACACTTGAAATAAAGTGTTTCCACGTCTCGGAATGTATTATCTCAATTAACTAGTAGTTCAAAGTCTAATTAGATACAATTATATATCTCTTCGTATTACATAGGAACCTTGCGTGTATTCATGCCCCGAACTGACATTTAGCATCATAGCCGACACATTTCTCGTCTGGTGAGTTCATACCCCTATACCTTTTTCTGTGTTTTCAATGTTTTCAGGGGGAATACAAGCAAAAGTACAAGAATATCTTGTACTCAAACTTATTATTTCATTTGAAATGTTTCATATTCCATATGCTTTTAACAATCGAGACCGTATTAACCAACCGTTTAACTTACAAAGTTAGTTTTCAAACTAATTGCAAAACTCATTATATAAAGTTATAATGTATATTTCACAAATGATTTTCGACTTCATTATTGTTAAAATCATTAACCTTAGAACTTTAGATACGTCCTCGGTAACATTCCACAGAGATACGCGTGTGGAGGACTGCCTTTGTAACCAGAATCTAAAACAGGAATTTCTGCATTATTACTTGTAAATTTGCTAATCTTAATAATTGGAGACACATCCTCTGAAACACTCCACAATGATATGCGAGTGGAGCACCGCCCCTGTAACCACAATCCCCTGGACGGAGAGCGTGACTTGAGTGTATAAATCTATACGGGGCTGACTACCCCGCACCTTGTTGCTAGCTATAGCGGGACCGACAAGTCTACGGGTGACAAAAGTCATAAAATGATACTGGACTTCTTATTTCCATATCTAGTCTATCGTATGGTTATGGAACTCGCAATTTAGATAACAAAGATTTACTTGTTGGTAATAATGAACCTAGTAAGCTAATAACCTTAAGAATTAGTTTACTTCCCACATAATAGTTTTATATACGTGTTAAAACTAACATACTTTTCAAGGATAACCAGGCTTTCAGGAAACTTCACACAAACACTTTATGTATGGTAGATACTTGTACACTGCATTTCCGCATCGATAACCAAGTACAAACTTTTAAGGAAAATAAGGGTTTTTCCTGGGATAACTGAACTGTTCATAACCATATTGTATAACAAACGGATAACTCAACTTTTCTTATAAGAAAATATGGGATTTCTTGGATAAAAACTTTTACAGAAAATCAAAGGAAACTTGCTCTTTTTACAAAAACAAACCGCTTATGAATCACTAGCTTTATGCTGATATTTTTAAAAACTGCTTGTATTCTCAGGTCCTTGTTAGACAGGTGTCCCACGATCTTTTGGAGAAGACAAGTATTTTAGCAGTCTCGTCTTTACTTTTGTTATACTAATGTATATGTAAAACATGTATTTCTTTACTTTCAAACAAACATAATTATTCTTATGTAATGTAATGTTTTGTGTTTACTACGCTTACTATGTACATTGGTTGTGATACTTTACATGACATCCTCTGCCCCGGAACGTTTCCACCATCGGTTTCAGGGTGTGACATCTGCTAGCTCTCCACTTCAACAAATCTAGTGGTGATTTCATTTATGGTCTTATTAGTGCACATGGAACATTCATAAATAAGAACCCAGGTACTTATACTTTCATTTCAACTTCAGATATCTATACAACTAACTATTGTATGATGGGCATTCTAATCTTTATATTTTATCCCTTTTCACTAATTAGGTGAAGGAAAAGGAGTATATAGAGCTCCATGTTGGTGATGTTCGTCGATTTGGCCAGTAAGTTCTTGCATTTTATGTTATTCTTTTATCATTTTGTGTCATTCGTTTGAATTTAACACATTTTCTTGCTTTTGTTGTTAGGTTATGAGCATTCTAACACTCCTAAGTGTACATGCAACCCTAAATACCTTGGATCTATGTTTTCTCTATTATACATGCAAATATGAACATCCAAGGTATTATCCTAATCTAGCATACAAAACTATCAATATAACAAGATAGATACATACCTCTTTGATGTAGAATGTCTTCATGAAGCTTGAGTGCCTAGTGCCCCAAGTGTGACACCTCAAATGGTTCACACAACACCAAATACACTTGGAATAACTTGAGAGAATTCTACACTTCATGAAATCGGCTAGCCCTCTCTTACTCTCACTAGTGGCCGATTTTTCCTCAAGAATAAGATGCTTATATAGTTATACAATTAGGGTAACCCCTAATTGTCATGACTTTCCATTTCCTTGGATCCATGGGTTCAAATACACCATGGAGCATCATATGGGTTTTGGCCCAACTAGATAATCCATGGAGCATTAGCCCACTATACAAGTATGGATGATTTACACAATCAACCCATATATTTAATTAGTCTTCTTTTGATCACTCAATTAATGCTAGATTAATTCTTGATCAATACTAATTAAATAATCTCATTATTCTTATTATTAATATACTAGAACTTATAATATATTAATAACCATAAGTGTCTTATTTCTCTCATTTAGTCTATCCAAGTGCATGATGGTATGCAACCCAAATGGACCATGCCGGGTCGGGTCAAGCCTTACCAATTATAGTTATGGACTTAGACATTAATCCAACAGTCTCCCACTTGGATAAGTCTAAAACTATTATTGCGTATGACTTCAGGAACCAACTGACAATCGTAGCTCTCAAAAGCTTCTGTCGAACTCTGACCTTGTAGATGAACTCTGATCTTGTCAATGAATTGTCCATTAGATAAGGGATCATATATTCCTCCATTCTAGATATCATATGGACTGAGACATGGATTATAATCATTCTCTTTATCCATTAGTTGTTTTCCGATTTCCGATTTATGACGACTGACTAATTGAACAAATCAAATCAGTCCTGGCCCGGCCGAGCACTTCCATTTGTCATCATCAAATCATCGAGGGGCCCACAGATATCGCTTTTATCTCGAAGGTAAAAGGAATGGATAAACTTCGACTCATATGGCTTGTTCTACTACTTGTTGAATCATACACAAAGGCACGTTTTATAGTACCGAGTTACCAAATGCAGTTTCGTGCAATCAATGTACAACCAACTCATAGTAACAAATCATATCACTAGGTTTGAAGAATATAAGATATTATCGTCTCATGATCACTCGTGATAAAATCCATGAAGTGATTCCAATGAGCGCGGGTTGAATCCAATACTCAGAACTTATGAGCACTCATGAGCGTTGTAGCCATTTGTGCAACATCTTAGACCTCTACAAGCCAACCCATGACAGTCTTAATTCATATCTACTTCCAACATATGACCGACTGTGGATGGTTTGAATAAGTTAGTCATTCCGGAAGAATAACCTAGTTTATTCGGGAAGTCAAAACATGCAAAGTGAAACACAATAATAATTGAATTCAATATGGTATCAAAACCTATGAACATAAATAAAACACCTTTTATTTATCACCATATGATTACACATTATTCATTGTATATTGTTTCAGCTATCAACTTTATTCTTGAATTTAAAACAATAGTTGTCCCATGCTCCAAGCATGTACACTATGTTTTCTAAACACTAGTCATGCCATACACCAAGTATGCATACTATGTTTGTCTATGATCTTTACTTTGTGAACTAGATCAATTGAACATAACTTCAATGATTCTCTTTTCACACTCCCAAATCCTTATTGCAAATGCAAGAATTCCAAATTCATGTCATTTACTGAAGTCTGTTAGATTCTAAACTTATATGCATTGATCCTCTTGTAATGATTATGCACAAAGTCAGAAAGACTTGGCAACAATCATTACAGAGTATCCAAAGGAGATCAGCTCCTTAGAAACATCCTTCTTGCATTAAGTTTCCTAATCTTAAACAGATTGGAAAAATTCTAACTTTGAAACATTTCCAGATTCCATTTTGACTATCACTTCTGAACAAGAGTTGCCTCCTTACAGATTATGTCAATATGGTCCTTCCAGAATTATCACTACACTTCCAACTGTCCTTGAGCAACCAATCTTTGGTAAACCTTAGATTGTCCTCGACAATTGTTTAATCCTTTTAGTCATATCCAGTTCTAAACCTTTTCCCTTCTTAATGCCCCAGGCATTTGGAAAATTTTAGAAAGGATGAATATAGCACATGTAATCGATCCTATATCCGAAGCATATGGGACACGATTCATGATGTCTCACATAAAGACTAAACCAGTCTTTTGCTATAACATTTCCATTTCTATTTGCCAAGTTCTCATAATTCAGATTATGAAAAGGGATGCCGTAATCATAATCGAATTTAAGAACGCAAATAATGGACCCATATACAGAATTTCCTTATGTTGAGCCATTCCAACATGAAATTCATATATATTTCCTTGACTAAATGATTAAAACCTCACGATCTAAGCTTATAGATTTGAGATGAAGTATAATTTCCTCTCCCTTAATTATAGCAAAACAACTCTTTCCCAATTGAAACCTTTTGTTTTCTATAATTAACATTGCTAACTTGCAATCTATATCATAATTATCATGCTCCCACTAACATGATGATTATTATCATAACACTTATGCTCCCACTAGCGTTGACATGTACTCAGAAATCAGCTGGACTTCTAGAAATCAATACTTTATTGACTTTCTTACCAAAGTTCAGATTTCTGACACTTGATTGTTTTGATAGAACTTTATCAAAATCATACACCTTCCCTTAGATAGCACACTTGTGTGTCTAAACAATTATGAAGAGGGATGCCGTAATCATAATGGTTAGGCCTTTTTGCCACTTCTCACAAGTCCAGATTAGTGTGCCGGTAAACCACACACGCTCCACTAACGACTTTGAGAACTAGCTAAAATCTACTTAGTGAAAGTGTTTCCTCACCATCATTTTCATGAATCGGAGAGAAACCTTATGACACTTAGATTTAATGGTGTATGTGTTCTTATCCATGTGAATTGTAAAAACCATAGTCACAAGACAAGGATAATGACAAATCCAAACTCATATGGACTGAACTCAATCTTAATTTCTTGCCACCTGTCAGCTCAAGGGCCTGCCATTGCTTCCAAGTTGTTGTGCAACAAATTGAGACCTCTAAGAACTCATATGCAAAGCCAACTTTAACTAGAATGGGCACAGAATATGTCAACACGATAGGTTATAAACCTTAAGTCGTGTGCTAGTGAAGAACTTTAGGTTTTATTCTTTATTAGTTCTTGAGACTTTCAAGACCTTTAAGACTCCCACTGTCCTCTTGACATATAAGACTCTCTTGTCAGATATTCGAGGGATAGTGTGGATTCTTTATCAAGACAAACACTTCACATAGTTGGCCTAAGTTGGTCTTTGTTTTATCCAAAACATCACAACTTACCAATTTCAAATGTACAAGAGTAGGAAACTTTTACTCTTACATTTGACACGTGTTTTAAACCTTTTTAAAAACATGTCACTCAAATTACAATCTTGGAGTATGACTCTAAGACTTGTATTGGAACGAAGTATGACTCATCTTCTTGATTTAACCATTTCAACAATTCAAGATCCCTTCTTCTTAGTCATAAGAATGCACTAAGACTTCCTTAGAGAACTAATTTTGATATGGTTTCTTAATCATTGAGATGATCACAAAGCTGATACTAAAGTACTCTCCCATCTTTTCAGATTTGAGAAACTTTTATCCTTCTGCCTAATTTGATTCTTCTTATGCTCTCTGCCATGCATTGGAACCTTTTCCAATGTCTTAGAGTTATACTTAAGCTTGTAAGTATAATCATATTTACTGAGCTTTAGTAAACTATGACGAATAGCCTTATATCTTTTGTGGTGGACTTGACCAGTGCACAAGAATGTGTACTCGATCCCTTAGTCCATTACTTGACTCACACATCCATGTGAACAAATAATTAGTCTTAATTTTTCCAATACTTGAAAGTTCTCATTCATCATGCTATACAACTTGCATGATTCCAAGTCCCGGTCCAATTGGGACTTTGGATGATGAGAATCTTTCTTTATTTGGTAAATTTAGACATTACCACAAATGAAAGAATCAATTTCATATTTCCACTCTTGTTATTAATGGAATCATATAAGCAACAATTTTTCCTCAAATGCCATTGTAAGGATATTTTAAAATAAATAAAATAAAAAATTTTCTTTTATTTTAAAACTATGCGGAAAAACCTATCCTTACAATCCATATGAAAACTTGTTGTTATCTATTCCTAAGCAATACCTCATAACTCCCAAGAAGTAGCTCAAGAATCTGATCTTCAAACTACGCGATAGAAATCCATCTATGCGATCAGATTCAGCATATTCTTTCTTTAAGTTCCTTCACTTTTCTTTGATTCTTAAAACATTACCATGTGACCCAGTCACATTATGTATCAGGAATCTCATAATAGAAACTTAACAGAGTTAGATAGTGGACTTTACCTGAAGTAGAGTCAAACTTATTGACTTTAACATCCTTAGGTAAATTTGGCAGCTTCACAACTAATGACCCTTCCTTTGTCAATATATACATATGGACCCTTTGATAATGGTACATGGGACTATTACAGACTTAGCCTTTTCTCTTTACCATTTGGTCAACCTAGTTGACTATGGTCAATCCCTTTCCTTGGGAAGAGAATGCTTTTTCTGTATTTCCTGTGTCACTATTGTCAATGTCCATCAAGTTTTGAGGAAGTTGATCTTAACAAATAAATAAGATCATTAAGGGTCTTGTCATAGTCTGTTTCATAGGTGCTCCAAAAGAACTCACTATGTGACTTAGAAAGTAGTTGAACCACCAACTTTCTCAAGACTTTGACACCCTTTTCTCCCGGCTTGTCAATATGTGACTACATCTCCAAGATGTGATCACATCTAGACCTTGCCTTGCCAATAGGGCTTGAGTGACCTTAAACTTTTCAAGAACTTGTGGGGTAGGGAGAATAATTTGGAGGAGGTGAATGAAGTATGATTTCCATGGGACATCATCTTCATTTAGGAAAGCTTGTTTCAAGAGATTTGGGAAGATCATTAAATGTCTAAACCAGACATGTTTTGGGAGATATTCAAGATAGTTGATCTTAAAGTCCTTAATATGACACCCAATATGAAATATTAAGGCTAGGACCCAACAAACTATTTTATAACTTAGAAGAGGTATGTCGTAATCCAAGCTATAAAACAATTTGAAGGTAGGTGAATGACGATTCACCAATTTCCACCAAGATAAACGAAATGTATTATTAGGTTTTAATTGGTTTTTGAAACTCCTAGATCTTTGAGATTCATTGAACTGTTCAATGGCATGTTTCAATCTCGAGTGTGCCCTTCAGGTTTTGTGACTGGGATGCCGAGGATCACAAAACAAGGTGTGAAGTAACCATGCAAATTACTTGGTACCCTTAATAAATTACCCCTCAATCGATGTGCCGGTTAACCACACATGCTCCATCGATACTATGATAAATATTAAGTCACCCTTTACCTACCTTGTTAAGTCCAAGTTAGTGTGCCGGTTAACCACACACGCTCCACTAACCGACTTAAACAAAGTGCAAAGTGTAATTTCATGGATTAGCACCTTATTCACATTTTCCTAAGTAACTAAGATTGGGTATTATTAAGAGTTTAGCTACTTAGTATTTATCATTAATACTTTTAATGAAGGGAGAATTATAGTCCTGTCAAACCCGTTCGGCTAACGACCCTCCACCAGTCAAGCAAGCGGTGGGTGAGAGTGGACACCCATTAAGTTGCCATTTTATAGGCAACAACCTTATACCCACCTTATAGACCGGCTTCGTGAATGAGGCGTACTAGCGGTAAGACTGACTTTACTCTTATACATATATATTATTAACTTATAATATTATAAAGTATAAGGGTTGAATTTTAACTTTTAAAATTCTAAGGGCTAACTTGGAATTAAAGTATTCATAAGAGAAAACTTTACAAATTCCAAAACTTAAGGGCAAGTTTTGAAACTATTCAAAACTAATTAATTCCATAACTTATGTGTTTAAAGTAGTTTTAATCCAAAAACTCTTCAAGTTCCATAACTTGAGGACAAATTATGGAAGACTTTAAACTAATAAAAGAATTAACTTTTCTTTATTTTTATAACTTATGGAATTAATTAAGGTTACATTTTTTTTATTATTATTATTATTTTTTTATTTAATGAAGAGACTCTTGGTCCTCCATAACTTGAAGACAAATTATGGAGTCATAACTCCAATTAATTAGAACTAGACTCTTCATTTTTTTTTGTAACCTTTGCCAATTTTATGAGTTTTATGAGTCTTTAATGTGACTCTTCATGTAACTTGAGGACAAGTTACACAAACACATTTTATACTCAACTCTTAGATTAAAATGGATTGAAAACAACTATTTCAATTAACTTTTCTATTAATCTAAGCAACTCATAAGAACAAGATAATTCAAATCAAACTTTTTCATGTAATTAGTCTAACCTTTAAACTAATACAAAACATGAATCTATTGACAACTATCTTTGAAAATGGATTAGCATGAACATTACCACATCAAAAAACAAGTTTATAAGTTCAAAAACAACTTAGGGTAATGTTCCTAGTCCATTTTTAGCCAAAAAACCTCGAAAATATGCTGTCTGGGGTCCAACTCGTTGAGTGCATGAACACAACTCGGCGAGTTGGATGCATTTTGCCTTGGACTCGTCGAGTCCCTTCATGGACTCGGCGAGTCTGCTGGGCTGACAACATCAAAACTCGATTTTTCAGCTCCATTTGCAAGTATAACAAGAAAACAAACCTGGCTCTGATACCACTATTGGGTTATGAGCATTCTAACACTCCTAAGTGTACATGCAACCCTAAATACCTTGGATCTATGTTTTCTCTATTATACATGCAAATATGAACATCCAAGGTATTATCCTAATCTAGAATACAAAACTATCAATATAACAAGATAGAATACATACCTCTTTGATGTAGAATGTCTTCATGAAGCTTGAGTGCCTAGTGCCCCAAGTGTGACACCTCAAATGGTTCACACAACACCAAATACACTTGGAATAACTTGAGCGAATTCTACACTTCATGAAATCGGCTAGCCCTCTCTTACTCTCACTAGTGGCCGATTTTTCCTCAAGAATAAGATGCTTATATAGTTATACAATTAGGGTAAACCCTAATTGTCATGACTTTCCATTTCCTTGGATCCATGGGTTCAAATACACCATGGAGCATCATATGGGTTTTGGCCCAACTAGATAATCCATGGAGCATTAGCCCACTATACAAGTATGGATGATTTACACAATCAACCCAAATATTTAATTAGTCTTCTTTTGATCACTCAATTAATGCTAGATTAATTCTTGATCAATACTAATTAAATAATCTCATTATTCTTATTATTATTATACTAGAACTTATAATATATTAATAACCATAAGTGTCTTATTTCTCTCATTTAGTCTATCCAAGTGCATGATGGTATGCAACCCAAATGGACCATGCCGGGTCGGGTCAAGTCTTACCAATTATAGTTATGGACTTAGACATTAATCCAACATTTGTTTCTTTACATACAATTCAACTAGGTTGTGCATATTTCAAGGACCAACTGATTTTATGCCTCCGGTAACGCCCTTCAACTATGTTATTCACTTGAAGCGTATTTTCATTTCATATGATGCCATAGAAATTCATTAAATGTTTCTTATTTGTTGTAAAAGGAAAAAGACTTGTAAAGTTTTAAAAATCTTAAAATTCAACAAGAGAAGCGTAACATTGAAGCTTCACTTCTACAAACAAAAAGAGAAGCATCACTAGCGGATGGTATTTCATGGGGCATGGATGAGAATGCGGTTGAAGAAAATGAGGTTCTTAGTTTCTTTTGAATAAAAACAGATGTATAGATTCTTTTATGTCTAGTTAGTTACATCATATGTGGGAAAGTAGTAGATCATAGAGTATTGATATTTCCATGTAATAAATATATTTTTTTTGTTTTATGATATAAATCTTATTTGATTTTTTGATACTTTTTCTTTTTATATATTCGTAAAAAATAATTGGGAATTAATTTATAAATTAGTTATCCATCTGTAGCTATCCAGCTTTGCAACAAAAATATTCCTACAAAAATGTCTATGTATTGTGCTATGGAAACGTGGCAACAGAATTTGTTACGGAAGCATGTCTACGTAATTTTCTATGTAATGTTTGCTATGGAATATTCTACAAAATATTAACCATGGATTCTGGTATGGAACCAAAACCACAGATTTAGCTAGGGGGTCATCACAACGGATTTAGCTAGGGAATCATCACCTCAGATTTAGCTATGGAGTCATCACCATAGATTCTGCTAGGGATTCATCACCACATATTTTGCAAGGGATTTTTAACGATGAATTTTTCTATGGATCCACTACAACATAATTTTTGTTTGAATAACTACCATAGAATTCTCAACAGAAGCCTACTATAGAGTACACTACGGAATACCATCTATAACGGATTTCATTATGTTGTCACATTTGCGACAAAATTATTGTTTCCGTTGCAACACCTTTGCTAAAGGTTTTTTTTGGATGGAACTGTTCCGATGAAAATTCCATAGCTATTCGTCTTTTGCAACGAAATTTCATTCTATGCAACAAATTCCTTCCCTAGCAAAATCGCGTTTTTCTTGTAATGTAAACAATGCCTAAATCTGACTTTGTGAGAGAAAGTTATGCTTTTTAGAAGTTTCGGCGTAGCAGTATACGACACAGACATCAAAATTAAAATTGTTTGATTGTTAGGAAAAACAATCTAAATGAGAATCTAATATCTCGTTAATAGGAGTCTGTCAATATAATGACAGTCAGGAACGGATATTATAAAAGAGAGTTATAAAATTTTAACGAATTTTAACAGTCTAAGCATGTTAAAAATATAACTATAAAAATAAACTCGAAATGAGTCGTATAGTCTAAATGAAAGTTGTAACTCTCATAGATGGCTACGTGTAGATATAAAACAAGCTGAAAATACAGCTTGTACGGAAAAGAAATGATTTTTTTTAAGAAATAAGAATTTTCCATGTGCATTTGCGCGTGCCGACCATATACGTGACCTACATTTTACATACCATAAGAATTTAACATGTGTCACCATTCAGAAGCTGCCATATCACCTCTTCCGATAATTTGCGTGGCGAGTACAGTCAAGTGTGTGGTGTGTACTGCTTTTCAGCCTATAAATACCTTCCATTTCCAAAAATCTCATTACACCATTTCCACTCAAATCCTCTAGAATACCTTCCACCTTTTAAACTTGATACTTTCTAGTTTCTGACTACTTTAGCGAGACCCTAGAGCATCTTAGATATAGAGCTTTCAGATCAAGAATCTATTCGCACATTTTACCAGTTTTCGATAGAAACTCTGTAAGTTAAGTTACACTTATTATATTCAAGTGTACCTTTTAATTATAATCATATTCTTTATTATGAACCTAAACTTAAGATTTATCAGTGATTCCAAGTCACTATATTTATTGATCTACTTACGGGGATGATGTCTAGGTTGAAATTAGTGGGGTGTTTAAAGTGAAAATTCCAAACACTATACTATGTATAACAAATGGACCTTTTCTACGATAAGATCCTCCCTGGTTATTCCTTACTTAATTGATCCTGATGTAGACTCTAGGTTTGTTAAGGAATCTAGACTATCATTAACCATAAGAATTATCAAACATAGAATTAATAACAATCATACCTAGGTCATGTCAAGGGCGAAAAGTCAATGTGTTAGATGAGTCTTTGTCCAAATTACTAGTCATTAACTTTATCAAGTGAGTGCATAGTTACTTTGAGCTTATACATAGATATATCAAATTCTATATGTGCTTGCTATCTGTTTATTTGATATTTGTGATATATCATGATTTTATTTATTTAAATTACTTTATCATATTCGTATTGGGTAGTAAAGGGCTTTTGGGAAAATAAATAATGACGAGAGGTCACACATTGTACTACTGAAACCAATCATCAAGGTATCTAGTGGAACACTAGGAGGTTTGCCACATGTAGGTGTTAAGGATCATACATCTCAAGGAAAAATGAATGTTTTTCATTTGGGTACTCTATATCCCCCTTAGGGTTTCCTTATTGAGACATATCTCAATGGAATCCTTGAAGAAATATTTTCTACTCATAGAGATTTTTTTCGGTAGGTCTATTGAGAGTAAGAATAACAGGAATGGGTAATAAGGGATTATTTTTTATTGTGAAAATATATAATTACAATATTATGGGTTGAAACCCATATTTGTTCACCAAGTTTCCCAAACTGAACCCACCTAGTTTCTTTATATCACATGAAGTAGTATGAAGGTACAATCCACAGAGAGATTCGAGGCATTTAGGCCTTTAGTACAATAAGTTAATTTATGTTTGGTAATGTTTATTTGTAAAACCTGATTTGTCTGGTAAACTCTTAGCAAAAATACCTCACTTACTTGTATGACTTGGACCCAAGTACGCTGGGTGTACACATGGTTCACCCGGCATACTCGAATGCATGCATGAGGCGGGGTGTTCTGCTGGTATGCTGAGCGTACCTATGCATATGCAGGGCGTACATGAGTCAGGGGCAAACCTTAATTTTTAGGGTTTACACCTTATTTAAAAACATTAATCCTCCCTAACCCTCACTTTATCAGCCTCCATTGCCTCTTGAGATATACCTAGAACCACTAATCCCTTTTCCAAAGAGACTGACCTTGTGTGTGTTTTGTGTGTGTGGAGTGTCTTCAAGAAGAAGAAGACTGGTGGTGAAGCATTGGGTAGGAGGGAACTTGTAGATCCAGAGGTTATTCACCCTTTCTAGCCTTTTAAAGGTATAAAGTTCCTACCTTAATGATTCATCTCTTAGTTCTAGATAGTTAGGGTTTTTGGTATATTTGGGTGCCTTAAGGTGTTTCTTGAGAGTATAAGCTACTCCAGAGGGTTATGATGATATATCTTAGTGTTTCCAATGTCCTTTGTGCATAAAAATGATGTCTTGATGGTTTAAGCTCAACCATGCGAGGGTTGAGGGTTGTTTCATGAGGTTAGTTTGTTAAAATCCAATATTTGACATTTTTAAGCCATGAAAAAACATAAATTTTGCAACTTTATAGGTTAATGCGTTTTAATAAGCTTAGATCTCAAGTTGGATGTTAGGTCTTAATGAATTAAGACCTTAAAAGTAATCTATGGCTAATTGGGGAATACATAAGGCGTACGTGGGTGTGGTGTACCTTGAGCGTACACACTTGGAGTCCCGAACTTGCGAAGCACTCAAGTACGACATGCGTACTGATGGTACGCTTAGCATACTCAACATAGAGGCCTTTTTGGCTTTTAGTTTTAGGCCACTTTTGGGCTTAGGGATTTGGGCCCTTGTTGGGCCGTAAGCCATGCTGTGTTGGGACTTTTTACACTTAGGGCCCATATTGGGCATGGGATGTCTTTTGGACTTTGGGCTAGTTTGGAGTTAGGCGTTGGTATGTTATGCCCAATATGGGAAGGGTTAAGCAGTGTTTTACCCTGGAAGCTATGGTTTGGGATTTAGACTCTCAGGTAGGGTTAATGACCTAATTGCTATTTAGGGTTCTATTATTTGTGATTTAAAGAGAGGACTTCTTAATTCGGCAGCCTGAGTGTGATTTGACATCTTTAGACTTAGGTGAGTTTCCTTCACTATACTCGTGGGTCAAAGCACCAATGTCGGCCCACTAGATTATGCTGGTTAGATGATAATTGTATTCGTGATAATTTTCTATATTACCTATATATGTTTGTAGTCGCTATGACTCTTACTATTATGATTATGTGTTAGATGTAGGGGTGAAATAGACCCAATACTGGTTGAAAGAGACCTAAGTGATTGAAATATACCAAGTACCGGTTGAAAGAGATCGAAGGGGTTGAAATGCACCCAATAAAGGTTGAAAGAGACCGAATGGGTTGAAATAGACCCAATACCGGTTGAAAGAGACCGAAGGGGTTGAATAGACCCAGTTACACTTTGACTGATATGTATGTATGGTATAGGGTATTTTTGGTGAGCTCACAAAGTTTTGTGCTTACGATTTTCAATTTGTGTTTCAGGTACTTCCAACTCGAATGGGAAGGGTCCGACTTGATCGCACCACATCCACCCGTGTTTTTCCGCATTATTTAATTTTGGGATTTGTACTATGATATTATTTTCATTATGATATACTTTCAGTTGTTTTGACATGATTATGAAATGAATTAAAAAAAATTGTCTAAAATTTCGGGATGTTACATTATACTTATGTTTTGTATTGGTTATGACATCCCAAATTTTAATAATAAATGAAAAAAAATTTCTTTGGAAATTCTTTTTATGGAACCAGATTTTCATTTAATATCACTATGATTTAAAATAAGCATAAATAAAAAGGTATTTTAGGACCTTGAAAATTTGGAATGTTACAGTTGGTATCAGAGCATTAGCTTAAGCGAACTAGGAATTTTAGGGAATTTCTAGACTTAAACATAGAAGGTTAAAACAATGATTGTGAAGTGTGTGTATATTTTACTTTAGGTAGTATACAAGATTTAACACAAGCAATAGAACACTCAGGGAATGTGCCTTAATTGTTATTATATGATAAATGTTTTTGATAATACCATGCTATATGAATTAGAGAATGTGCCTGAATTGTTATTATGTGCTAAATGTTTTCGATAATAGCATGCTATATGAAGATGCCTTAATTGCTAGAATATATCTATATAATAAGTAAAGTATTACTATATTAAATTACTCGAAACTATGAGCATAGAACATCTTGACGATCACAAGGAGCAATAGAGTCATTGTGGCAACCAATTATTTTTTATTTTTTTTTTGTAACCAACCACCGTTAGGAAATAGAAGTGAACGATAAACACAATAACTTAACATTGTAATACTTGATTTTTGAGTAGATATTATCAAATATGTTGTTATATGTAGACACATTCTGACGTTTAGACTAAAAAATAAATGTCCAAAAAGTTGTACCATCTTAAAATGGTTAATATATTTGGAAAGTACTTTTCAATGTGATTATAAGGATATAAAAATGGTAAAAATCTGACTCCGAATGGAGGAGGTGTGATTTTTTGTAAAAAGTTGTAACACCCGATTCCTGGTACGTAATTAAATTCGAGTAATTTCATGTTTTGCCCTGGGACTCGACGAGTTGGATGATCAACTTGTCGAGTAGACTCGACATCCATCGTGAGTTTAAGTGACCTACTCGACTATTCGGGGAACCGACTCGATGAGTAGGAGCTGTCCGGATGAAAACCTAAAATTTAGGGTTTGCACCCTATTTAAACAACTTATCTTCTCCCCAACCAGCCTTCATCGTCCCTCTTACTACTAGAAGGTACTAAACTGAAACCCTAACATTGTTTGAGTGTTATTGTCACACCCCAAAACCAAGAACGACGGAAACGTTCTGGGGTGGAGGACGTCATGTAAGTATCACAACACAGTAAATGTAAATAAGCAAACAACATCATCCATTGCATTAAATATATAATTTTAATACAAGCGTGTTCTGTCCAGTATAGACACCAAAAATAATGTATATCAAAATAATAAGATGAGTCTTGAATGCGTTCCATCTTCTCAAAAGCTGGCCTCGGTACCTGTCTACTGATGACCTGAGAATACAAGTTATTTTGAAAGAGTTTATCAGCATTAAGCTGGTGAGTTCATAAGTATTTTAGTGTCGGTATTTGTCATCCAAAAATGTTTGAACATGTATAAAGTATAAGTTTGAAAAATGTATGTAATGGTTTGCAATTGTTTGTAAAAGTTTGAATCTCTCAGAAAAACCTATATTTTCTATTAAAGTAGCCTTCTACCAAGGCTTAACTGTTTTGTATGCTCGTTTGATGTAAAAGTGTGTAATTTCCCAAATGTAACTATCATTTAACAAAATATAGTTTGTACATAAACGTTTAAGTGAGGTTATCACTGAAAATATGTAATGGGTAAATCATTGTAGTACTGTAGCCTTGTATTATAAGAACTACTGATGTACTAACTACCTTAAACCGGGTTTATATTAAGGCATTACGTGATAAATTGCACCATACTATCGACTAGTAACAACGACAAATGAATGGTCGTAATAACGGAATGAGGTTTGGCACCCGCAGACCTGCAGGTCCGGCTGTAGCTAGCAACAAGGTGTAGGATTGTCAATCCAGTATAGATCTATTCGCAAACTCACGCTCTCCCTTCAAGAGAACTCTGGCTACAACTCGAGCCATGACAGTTAAGTCATGCTCCGATTTAAATCACAATAATAAAGTATTCATGTATATGTACTGTTTCTCGTTCTAGTATAGTTGTATATGTATTGTTTCTAGCATCATTGTATATGTATTGTTTCTAGCATCATTGTATATGTATTGTTTCTAGTATATGTATATGCATTGTTTCTAGCATCATTGTATATGTATTGTTTCTAGCATCATTGTATATGTATTGTTTCTAGTATATGTATATGTATTGTTTCTAGCATCATTGTATATGTATTGTTTCTAGTATATGTATATGTATTGTTTCTAGCATCATTGTATATGTATTGTTTCTAGTATATGTATATGTATTGTTTCTAGCATCATTGTATATGTATTGTCTTACCCCGATGGTAACTAACTATTGATGTACTGATAAATATGAATATGGAAGTACTTTTATGTCTATACATGTATATATGATATATAACTAATATTGAAACGACCTTCGGATTGTCACCCGAAATCCCACCAGACCACATCTCAGCGCGTGAAAAGGAAATAGGGCGGATGGCCTTCCTAAGCCCTTTAAACATTACTTATATATATATATATATATATATATATATATATATATATATATATATATATATACATATATGGGCATGCAATTTATAAGAAGTAAAACAAAGTTTAATAAAAGCATTTGATAAGTAAAAAGAGTTTGTAAAACATTTGAAGTGAAACAGTTTGATAAACAGTTGAACAGTGATAAAATCATTGGTTTTCTAGTTATTAATCACATGTGATTAATGCAATCACATGTGATTGATGTAATAACTATAAGTATTTGACTTGTATTCCCCCCCATAAAGTATTTAAAACATTTAAAAGTATTTCAAAGGTTGATTAAAGGGGTATAAACTCACTTGTGGTGAGTAGATTGAATTGATGTATCGGGTACCGTGCTAAGTGTCAAACGGAGACTTGTTCACACGTTCGAGCCTAGTTATCATATAATAAGCATATATATATAACTAATTAGCCACATAATAACTTAACAAAGTAAGTTAACACAATTAGGAACATGTATACACTTTGTATAAGTGTTATAGGTCCTAATGGTTGCATCTAAGTTGATACGGGACAAGGCAAAAGGGTTTGAAACATCAAATGGCCTTGCATAAGAGTTCACCACCCAAAAAACCCGACCCTTTGGAGTTTATGGCCGTAAAATCATGGGTTTATGGCCGTGAACTCCTCATATGGTGGTTTTGGGTGTTTTAAAGTGTTATCTTGATCCAAGAACACTCCTAGCTTTGTTGGAATAATACATGAAGTAGTTTAAGGCCCTAGAATGCTCCATAGGGGAGTTTACGGCCTATAGTCCATATACCCTTGAGTTTACGGCCGTAAACTCCTATGGGTGATGGCTTTTAATTCATTTTAGGCACTTGCACATCAAGGATGGCTTCCATGATTTTATCTAAGGCTAATGGGGACAAGAGGCACACTTTTATGCCTTTACATGGAGTTTACGGCCCAAGAGGTGTTCCTTGGCCGTAAACTCCCTTTAAGGGATGTTCTTGATGTCTTTTACTCTCCATTCAAGTCCTAGGTGTTCAATGGTAATTGTCTTAAGGCCTTAGGGGTGTTTGAAGTGCTTTTAACCCTTGGAAAAGGGGTTTACAGCCCAAGAAATGTTCTTGGCCGTAAACTCCTATAAACTTATGATTTTGAAGTGTTTTGATGTCTCAAATAGTCACAAGCATATGAGGGTTAAAGTCCTTAGGCTTAAGGGGTAGTTTAGGGCACATTTAGCCCTTGAAAAGGGGTTTACGGCCGAAGAAAAGTCCTTGGTCGTAAACTCCTATTACTTGTTGATTTTGGATGCTTTCTAGTCTCTAAAGATCACACACAAGGTCCTTTACAAGTTGTCTATCAAGGGAATGGAACTAGGAAGCCTTAAAGTTCCATTTTGGAGTTTACTCCCCAAGAACGTTCTTGGGCGGTAAACTCCCGGATCTTGTAATCTAAACATGTTATTGATGTTATAAAGCATCTAACAAGTATTGAAACACATTTAGTAAAGTAGACTCACAATCTGGGATGAAAACCCGAAGATCCGTCAGAGAGAATTGGCTTTTCTCTATTTGGAATTGTGAATAATGAATTAATTAAATTCAGAAATCTATTTATAGTCCTGGAATATTTTGATAGAAAATATTTTTATTCCGGAAGTCGGACTATAACATTATGAAACTTAAAATGTTCAAGTTTCACAATTACAGGAGCATCCACTCTCCTTATACGTCCAGAAACGTAAACCCTAATGTACACAAACTTGTTTGGACAAGTCTGAAATTTACAGAAACTGGACTAGCTTCTATTGAATAGATAATGTTCGTACAAATGGAAATTTCGGGTTGTCACATCATCCCCGCGTTAGAAGGAATTTCGTCCCGAAATTAGAATTTAAGCAAATAAGAAGTTACAAATAACTAAGCGAAAAGATGAGGATATTTCAGTTTCATCTGATCCTCGCATTCCCAAGTGAATTCTGGTCCTCGCTTGGCATTCCAGCGAACCTTCACGATAGGGATACGGCTTTGCTTCGTCTGCTTGACCTCACGGTCCATGATCTCTACAGGTTCTTCCACGAAGTTGAGGCTCTCGTTGATCTCGATCTCGTCGAGTGGGATTACGAGAGTCTCGTCGGACAGACACTTTTTCAAGTTAGATACGTGGAATGTAGAATGTACGTTAAGAAGTGTGTCGGGTAGATCAAGTTTGTAAGCTACGGGGCCGACTCTTGCGAGAATCTCGAAAGGCCCTATGTACCTAGGATTAAGCTTCCCACGCTTACCGAAGCGTATTAAGCCCTTCCAGGGTGAGACTTTGAGAAGGACTCGGTCTCCCACCTGAAATTCCAAAGGTTTTCTGCGTTTATCAACGTAGCTCTTTTATCGGTCTCTAGAGGCTTTCAATCGTTCACAGATCTGAACGATCTTCTCTGTTGTTTCCCGAATGATTTCCGGACCAGTGAGAGTACTGTCGGAAGCTTGCCCTCTAGCTAATTGGGTATCACCCACCTCAGCCCAGCACAAAGGGGATCTGCACTTTCGGTCGTAGAGATCTTCAAATGGTGCTGCTTTTATGCTCATGTGATAACTGTTGTTGTAGGAAAATTCGACGAGGGGTAAATGAGTATCCCATGCTTTTCCAAAGTCAATTGCACAAGCACGCAACATATCTTCTAAAGTCTGGATTTTCCTCTCACTCTGTCCGTCAGTCTGTGGATGGTAGGCTGTGCTCATGTCCAGCCTTGTTCCTAGGGAATGTTGCAGTGATTGCCAGAATCTTGAGGTGAACCTACTATCTCGATCGGAGATAATGGATATAGGCACACCATGTAGTCGTACGATTTCCCTAATGTATGTTCTCGTAAGTTTCTCCATCCTGTCGGTTTCTTTGATAGGCAGGAAGTGTGCAGACTTGGTCAATCTATCAACGATGACCCATATGGTATCAAGTCCACCCGTTGTCTTGGGCAACTTGGTTATGAAATCCATAGTGATCCGCTCCCACTTCCATTCTGGAATCTCTGGTTGTTGCAATAAACCAGAGGGCTTCTGGTACTCGACCTTTACCTTTGCGCAAGTAAGGCATTTACTCACAAAGGTAGCAATCTCTGCTTTCATATTAGGCCACCAGTATAGCTTTTTAAGATCCAAATACATCTTATCTGAACCTGGGTGGACGGAATACCATGTGTTGTGCGCCTCGGTCATGACTAAGTCTCGGAAACCACCGTGTTACGGTGTCCAGATCCGATCCATGAAGTATAAGGCTCCGTCACCCTTGGCTTCTAAATTCTTGTCCATTCCTCTAAGGGATTCACTCGTCACATTTTTAGGTTTCATGGCTTCAAGTTGTGCCGCCTGAATTTGGTTAGACAAGTGTGAATGGATGGTTATTGATAATGACTTGACCTTACGACCAGAATATTCTTTCCGACTCAGGGCGTCTGCTACTACGTTGGCTTTACCCGAATGATAACGAATATCGCATTTGTAATCACTGAGTAGCTCGACCCACCGTCGTTGTCTCATGTTGAGCTCCTTCTGATCGAATATGTGTTGTAAACTCTTGTGGTCAGTAAAGATAGTGCTCTTCATTCCATACAAGTAATGTCTCCAGATCTTCAGAGCAAACACCACTGCTCCCAGTTCAAGATCGTGTGTCGTATAGTTAACTTCGTGTGTATTCAACTGTCGGGAGGCGTAGGCGATGACCTTACCTCGTTGTATCAGAACACACCCGAGCCCTTGGTTCGATGCATCGCAATAGACTACGAAGTCTTCTATCCCTTCGGGGAGAGATAGTATTGGTGCGGTGCACAACGTTTGGAACGCTCTCTCTTGTTTATCTTCTCAGTCAAAGGCCATGCCTTTCTGGCTTAGGGTTGTAAGAGGTTTCGCTATTCGAGAGAAGTTCTGAATGAATCGGCGGTAGTAACCAGCAAGGCCTAGAAATTGACGAATTTCTGTCGGCGTCTTGGGTGCTGACCAGTTCTCAATGGCTTTAATTTTGGATGGGTCCACGTGGATTCCCTCTTCGCTTACCACGTGTCCTAAGAATTCGACTCTTCGGATCCAAAATTCACATTTCGAGAACTTCACATAAAGTTTCTCCGTTCGTAAAGTTCCAAAAACTAGTCGTAGGTGATTGCCATGCTCTTCCTTACTTCGGGAGTAGATCAGGATGTCGTCAATGAAAACAATGACGAACTGATCCAAGTAAGGTCGGCATACTCTGTTCATCAGGTCCATGAAAACTGTTGGCGCATTGGTCAATCTGAATGGCATCACCACGAACTCGTAGTGTCCGTAACGAGTTCAGAAGGCTGTCTTGGGAACATCCTCCTCTAGCACTAGTAACTGGTGATATCCGAATCTTAGATCAATTTTGGAAAAATAGTTCGCCCCTTGCAGTTGGTCAAATAGATCGTCTATGCGAGGCAGAGGGTAACGATTTTTGACCGTCAATTTTTTGAGTACTCTGTAGTCGATACACATACGAAATGATCCGTCTTTCTTCTTAACGAACAAGACCAGTGCTCCCCAAGGTGAGAAGCTTGGTCTTATGAAGCCCTTGCTGAGCAGTTCGTTAAGTTGACCAGATAATTCTTGCATCTCCGCTGGTGCTAATCGGTAGGGCGACTTGGCTACCGGGGTAGCTCCTGGGATTAAGTCGATTCTGAACTCGACCTGTCGTTGCGGAGGTAATCCAGGTAGTTCTTCTGGGAAAATGTCGGGAAAGTTGCTCACTACTGGAATGTTCTTGAGTTCTTTCGTTTCGAGGTTCGTGTCGACGACGTGAGCAAGGAATGCGTGGTATTCTTTGCGCAGATATTTTTGTGTTTGAATACTCGATATAATGCGAAGACTCGCACCAGGTTTGTCGCTGTAGACTATAAGAGTTTCATTAGATAGAAGGTTTAGTCGGACTGCTTTCTCGAAGCACATGATGTCGGCGCGATGAAGACTCAACCAATCCATGCCGATGATGACGTCGAAACTTTTTATTGAGACCGGCATGAGGTCGATTGGGAATGAATGGTTATCTAGGGTTAGGATACATCCTAAGTATATGCTACTGGTGTTTTCTGTTTTGCCATTAGCCATTTCTACTGTGAATTGTTCTTTAAGTGCGTGTGGTTGTGGTTTAAGCATGCGAGCAAATTTGTGGTTTACGAAGCTTCGCTCCGCTCCATTATCGAACATAATGCATGCATAGGAGTTATCGAGGAGGAACGTACCAGTCACCACTGTCGGGTCAGCGACTGCTTCCCCGTGGCCTATAGCTAGTACCCTCCCTGCTCCTCCAACATTTCTCGCTTTGGGGCAGTCCCTCTTATAGTGGCCTGTTTCGCCACATCCATAGCAAGTTGGGCTCGCGCCAGAGCCAGGGACTTGCGTGATCGGTTGCACCGAGAATTTACAGAAACGGACGGTGTGTCCTTTCCTGTTGCAGTTAGAGCACTGCATTTCACGGTAGGGGCCGTTGTGGTGGAAGTTACATTTGTTGCACTTCGGCAAACTTCCAGCATACTGCTTCGTCAGAGCAGTAGCAGCAGGGGTTACCACGGCATGTACTGCCACAATTTGCTGCTTCTTGGCAGCTCGCTGCCTCTTCTTGTCATCCCAGAACTTCCGCTTGGTGTCAGCGGGTTTGGATGGTTCTGAGATGCCTAGGGTTGTTGTGGTTGCAGGGGTTTTGACACCATGGTCAATGAGTCGTTGTGCCAGTCGCTTGGCACTATCGAAGGTAGCGGGGTTTGATGATAGGACATTCCCCTGATACGGAAGAACTAGCCCCCATATGTACCTTTCAATCTTCTTCCCTTCAGTGGGAACCATATTAGGGCAGAGGGCCACCAGTTCGCTAAATCTGGCGATGTAAGCAATGATGTTGGTGGCCTTCATGGTCAGGCTCCAAAGCTCCTGCTCTAGTTTCTGGATCTCGCCCCTCGGGCAGCATTCCTCAATCATGAGGTCTTTCATCGTATCCCAGCCTATTTCGTTGGCCACGACGAGAGTTAGAGATTTAACGTGGTTGTTCCACCACGTCAGTGCCTTCCCTTCGAAGGTGCATGCGGCATATTTGACTTTGCTCGCAGCAGGGCAAGAACAAATTTCAAAGACTGATTTAGTCTTCTCGAACCATTGCGAGAGAGCAATGACTCCGCCGGTCCCATGGAAGGGTTTCGGCTTATAGTTGGTGAAATCCTTGTAAGATCACTCTATCGAGTGCACACGAGTTCAGGGAGAACACGACGAGTCATAGACTGAACACCTTCATACAGATGAAGATGAACTCAAAAAGTTCAAGGAGGAACTCAGCGAATGAATTGAAGATAGTCTGATGCGTTGTTGAAGGTGAACTCGTCGGGATCTTGCTAGACTCAACGATCAAGGACGGGATTATGGAATTTTTTGCATGTGGGGACTCCACGAGTTGGTGAACCAAGTCGGCGAGTCAAGTCAACCAGAGGTTGAATTTGACCAGATGATTGACCATTGACCAAGGTGTTGACTTTGACTTGGACTTGGAATTGAATGACCCTTGTAAGGGTTATGGGTATGAGATGATAACTTGGAAACCCTGTCGTGTACGGATTGAGGAGTCGGGGAGAGTCGATTTTCAATCCGAGGATAGTGCAGACACTACACGACATCGACGAGTCGGGGAGAGTCGATTTTCACACTTGTCGTGTAGGAATTGAGGAGTCGGGGAGAGTCAACTTTCACACCGAGGACAGTGCAGACACTACACGACATCGAGCTGAGTTACCTTCCAGTCGATGTGGGTCTAAGGCACCAAGGTTGACCCACTAGTAGTTGATTACAGTTGAGATGATTGTCTTTGTGATAATTGTCCGATTTGCTATTACCTGATGTGTTCTATGTGCCAGTATGTTATGTTCTATGTGATAGTGGTAGTAGGAGGGGAATAGTCCCTGATCGGTTGTTAGGAACGAAGGGTAGGTCGGACACACCAAATATCTATGACAACATGTTTATGATATTTTATTATGTGATAGTTGTAAGGAGTGAAATAGTCCCTGTGACCGGGTCATATAGACCAAAGAGTAGGCAGGCACCCCAGAACAGCATGACACGGGTAGTCAGCACCCTAGAATGGCTTGGCATGGGTAGTCAGCACCCTAGAATGGCTTGACATGGGTAGGTCGGGCACCCCAGAATTGGCCGACAGTATGCGTGATTATATGGTATGTGCTATGATGAGGGAACTCACTAAGCTTTGTGCGTACACTTTTTAGTTTTGGTTTCAGGTACATCTTCAGCTAATGGAAGGAGCCGGCAGGGTAGCAGCGCATCACATACACATGACTTCTGCTTTGAGAACCCTGGGATTGTACTCTAACATTTTACTAATTGATAATATGGTTTTGAGACTTTTCATTTGTAACTTGATGTTTGAAATGATCACAACGATGTTTTTCGTAAACTATTTTTTTTACAAGTAATATAGTTTAAAAAAAATATTAGGTCTCGATTTTAGGATGTTACAAGTTGGTATTAGAGCCTTTGTTTGAGGGATTCAGGCATACCTTCGAGGGGTGTCTGAACTCAAATCAAGGGCATGAAGGATTTTTACAAGAAAAATAGTTTTCTAAATTTTAAAATAAGGAGTTTTGAGAAAGAACAAGGTGTGTGATGCGTGCGACCAGCCGACCTCAAGTAAGTTTTCACCAAGATTCCCATACATGTTATATAATGTTATATAATGTGATTATGAGAACTGCATGCTAGACTAGGGCTAAGGATCTAGGGAGGATTCCTTTCATGCCTGTTATGTGATTATGAGAACTTCATACTAGATTAGGGCTAAGGATCTAAGAAGGATGCCTTATATGCCTGTTGTATGAGTTTATTGAGCTATATGCCATGGTTGCTTAGATAGAAATACAATAGCCTGATTAGGTTATGTTTGGTAATGGTTACTCAATGCACGAATGCTTCTTACTTTGTACTGATAAGGGTACCAACTAGCTTTAACTAACTAGTAAGCGGATATGTAACAGTATCCGCGAGCTAGTTAAGGAAAGATGGTAGGGACTCGTTATGCAGCTGATGGCGGAGAGTATGTTAGAGAGTGCCCTAGGACAAGCCTAGGATGAGATAGTTGCAAAGTTGTATTAATAAAAAGGGACTTGGTGATGTCAAGGCAATTCTTGAGGAAAGTACGGATAGATGTGGAAGGTAGTATGGGCGCGTACTAGTGGAAGCAGAGGACATGTACTTGAATCTAGGAGGGTTGAGAAAGAACCAGGAAACTTGGAGAATGTCTAAGACCTCTCGAGAGTATGTATGACTGTGACATCTTTGTGTTTATTTTAGTATGGCTATTACGTGACTTAGAGCAGGATCTGGGTCAGGATCAAAATCAGGCTCGAGTGCGGGATCCGAGTAGGTTGATGAAGTGCTACGCGATTTCATCGCGTCTGAGATCACGAGAGGTATTCTTGAGGCAACCCCGGTTATTTTTAGGTCGATCAAGGAGGGGATTGTTGAGCTAATGGAGGATTGCCTCCTAGCATTCAGGAGTGAGTTGGTGTCCAGCTAGTCGGGTACGTGCACACTATCCTTCAAGGACTTTTTGGGAGAGTGGCGCTCTCGACTTTCACGCGGTGAAGGACCTCATTGCTGCCAGGAGATGGATCGCAGACATTGAGTCTGCGCAGTTAACAAGCTTCTGCTCGGAGGGTACGAAGGTCCGCTTTGGTGCACGTTGTTTGAGGTACAGAGCTAGGGATTGGTGGGATTCAGTCGGTGACTCGTTGGGAGCCCCATCCATCGAGCCTATGACTTGGTCAGACTTTGTGACCAGGTTCAGGACTGAGTTTGCGCTAGCTGTAGAGCTTCAACAACTTGCCAAGGAGTTCCTTGATATGAGATAGAGTACAGAGTCAGTGCCATAGATCACCGCCAAGTTCAGGAAGAAGGATTTGTTGGTACCTCAGTATGTAATAGATGAGGATATGCGGAGGACCCACTATCACGACATGTTGAGGGCTGATATTCGCTAGCATGTCAGCTTCTCAGCCTGTCCGACCCTAGAGTCCCTGATTGCCAGGGTGAGGGAGAGAGAGATTGACTTAGAGCACCTCAGGAAGAGGAAGGTAGAGACATAGTAGAGTATTGGGGTTTCGGGGAAGAAACCCAAGGGATCCGACATGAGGTTGAAGGTCCAGCCAGGCTAGAGTTGCTGCAGGAAATGCGGAAAGCCGCATGAGGGAGCTTGTAAAGCGGGATCATCAGGCAGTTACAAGTGCAGAAAGATGAGGCAGTTTGGCAGGGATTGTACTACTCCTGTCCCCACTGTTCAGACATCAGACCTGATTTACTTTCATTGTAATCATAGGGGCTATAAAAAGACCAACTGCCTTAGATAGACAACAGAAGCAGCAGAAGCGCCAACAGTGGCACCAACTACAGCAACTGCATGGGTTACGGATGGCTGGAAGGTCAATTCAGAGGCTCTAGTGGTGAGGAGCCGAGCATTTAAGTTGAAAGCCGAGGAGGTACACGTCGCACCCGATGTGGTGACAGGTATTTTTTATTCTCTCTAACTTCTATTATATGTTGCTTGTGCTATTGATGTATTATGCTAAATGTTTGATTTACGATCATTCCATGTGAACGGTATCCCGGTCCAGGTGTTGTTTGATTCGAGCGCTACATGATCATTTGTTTCTCTTGCGCTTAGAAAGAGGTTTCCTGATTCTTCGGGCATGCTCGATTGCCCTCTAGAGGTTGAGATTGCGGACGACCGATCAGTGCAAGCGTCAGGGGTTTTCAGAGATTGTGTTCTGAGTTTTTGCGAGGAGCACTACTTCGTAGATTTGGTTCCCATACCCTTGTGAGGCAACAAGGTTAATATAGGGATGGATTGGTTGAGCCCCAATGGGGCAGTGATCGACTGTACGTAGCAGTTGGTTCAAATTAGGACCCCAGGTGGGGGAGAGCTGGTGATTCAGGGCGAGAGGCCACAGTATGGACAAGCTTTATGTTGAGCAGCGAGGGCTAGGCGCTACATCTAGCAGGGTTGCACTGTTGGATTAATGTCTAAGTCCATAACTATATTTGGTATGTACTTGACCCGACTCGGCATGGTCCATTTGAGTTGCACTTCACCGACACAATTTATATGGATAGTCTTTTGAGAATAGTATATTTATGATTTATATTAGTATATTGAAAGTTCTAATATATTAATAAGGAATCATATTATTTAATTAGTATTGATCAAGATTTAATTTAGAATTAATTAAGTGATCAAAATGAACTAATTAAATATGGACTCTTATATATATGGAATGGGCCAAGTTCATTCAGGTTGGGCTAAGCTTCCATGGATAGTCCATGGAGTCTTTAACCCATGGATCAGAGGAAATGAAAGGTCATGGGTTTAACCCTAGTCTCCATACTATATAAAGATGTCCTTGGTTGGTGAAAAAGGCGCTAGTGTGGGTACACTATGAAGGGCTAGCCGATTTCACTAAAGAGAACCAAGTCTTCATATTCTCTAAAGTCTTCCAAGGTGTTTTGGTGATTTGTGATTCCACTTGAGGCTTCCACACTATTGGGGCTAAGCTCTTAAAGCTTGAAGACATCAAGCTACATCAAAAGGTATGTTATCTAACTAGTACTTTGTAGTATAAGAACTTCATAATATGCTAGTTAGGATTAAAGCCTTGGAAAGATCTTATTTGCATGTACAATAGAGAAAACGTAGATCCAAGGTATTTAGGGTTGCATGTACACTTAGGAGTGTTAGAATGCTCAAAACCCAAGGTATGTTGTGTATGTTTTGGATAACCGAGAGGCGGGATAGGTAACGGTGAGTGATGTGCCAGTGGTACGAGAGTATGCGGATGTATTCCCAAAGGAGCTGCCTAGGATACCTCCAAATAGGCAAGTAGAGTTCAGGATCAACCTTATCCCTGGTGCGGCTCCGATAGCCAAGGCACCGTATTGGTTGGCTCCTACTGAGATGCATGAGTTGTCCACACATGTGCAAGAACTGTTAGAAAAGGGATTCATCAGAGCTAGTAGTTCACCTTGGGGAGCCTCGATTCTGTTTGTGAAGAAGAAGGATGGGTCGCATCAGATGTGTATAGATTTCCGTGAGCTGAATAAGGTAACGGTAAAGAACCGTTACCCACTCCCGAGGATTGCTGACCTATTTGACCCTCTTCAGGGAGCATCTTGGTTCTCCAAAATTGATTTGCGTTCATGATATCATCAGATGAGGGTCAGAGAGGAGGATGTGCAGAAAACTGCTTTTCTGACGCGATATGGTCATTATGAGTTTATGGTGATGCCTTTTGGGCTCACTAATGATCATGCCGCGTTCATGGATCTCATGAACCGTGTGTATAGACCGATGTTGGATCAGTTTGTGATAGATTTCATTGATGACATCTTGGTCTATTCCAAGACTCAGGAACAACATGAGCAGCACTTACGGGAGGTTTTGGATACTCTTAGGAGGGAGAGCTTGTATGTCAATTTATCTAAGTGTGAGTTCTGGATGCGCAAGGTGCAGTTTCTTGGGCACCTTGTCAACCAGGACGGGATTTCAGTCGACCGGGCCAAAGTGGAGGCCGTGATGAAGTGGGAGGTCCCGAAGTCTCCATCTGAAATTCGGACTTCTCCAACATAGTTATGCCTCTGACCCGGTTGACAACGAAAGTCCTGATCTTTCATTGGGGGCCAGAGCAGCAGGCTGCATTCAAGACGCTGAGACAGAGATTGTGCGAGGCACCAATCTTAGCCCTTCCAGAGGGCATGGATGATTTTGTGGTATATTGTGATGCGTCCACCTCGAGTTTGGGGGAAATATTGATGCATACGGGGCATGTTATCACCTACGCTTCGAGGCAGCTGAAACCTCATGTAGCGAACTATCTGATGCATGACTTGGAGTTGGGGGAAGTTGTTTTCGCCCTCAATATTTGGTGTCATTAGCTCTATAGGGTCCAATGTAACATCTACATGGACCATAAGAGTTTGAGGTATCTTATGATTGTGAGATCCTTTACCACTAGGGGAAGGCCAATGTTGTGGTTGATGTGCTTAGCCATAAGGTAACTCCGATTAGTGATGTTTTCCTGAGGATGAAGTTAGTGACTTCGCTGTTGGAGCAGATCCATGAGGCGTAGGTCAAGGGCCTGAAGGAGGAGTGCCGGGAGTGAAAACAGATTATAGTCCAGGTGGCCTCATTTGACTATGATAGTCGCATATTGTTGACCCTCATGAGATTGTATGGGTACCGTATTGGGGCAGGGTACGACAGATGTTGATGGATGAGGCCCACAAGTCCAGGTTCTCCATCCATCTAGGGGCGACGAAGACGTACAGAGATCTTCGACCCAACTACTGGTTGTCATGCATGAAGCAAGACGTCACCTGGTACGTCGATAGGTGCTTGACCTACATAAAGGTCAAGGCTGAGCACCAGAGGCCTCACAACAAGATGCAACCATTGGACATTCCAATGTGGAAATAAGAAGACATTACTATGGATTTCATCACAAAGCTTCCCAGGATTGCACGGAGAGTGGATTCGATTTGGGTCATCATGGATCAGTTGACCAAGAGTGCCCATTTCATACCGATCCAGGAGAGCATCTTGGTCAAGAAGTTGGCCGATATCTACATTCGAGAGGTAGTAGCTCGGCACAAAGTTCCAATATTAGTGATTTCAGACCAAGACGTGCGGTTTACTTCCAGATTATGGAAGAAGTTTCATGACGAGTTGGGTACTCATCTGCACGTTAGCACTGCCTTTCACCTGCAGACGGATGGTAAGAGTGAGTGGACCATCCAGACTCTGGAGGATATGTTGCGGGCATGTGTTTTATACTTTGGAGGTAGTTGGGATACTTACCTTCCTTTGGCCAAGTTCTCCTATAATAAAAGCTATCATGCGAGAATTGATCGTCCTCCCATCAAGATGTTGTACGGGAGGAAGTGCAGGACCCCGATATGTTAGGGTGAGGTTGGCTAGAGGGTCATGGGTAGTACCGAGGTGGTACTCAATACTCTAGGGTGGTTCCAATAGGTTTGGAGCTGGCTTCAGACTACTCAGAGTCGACAAAAAAGTTATGCCGACAAGTGAAGATCGAACCTGGAGTTCCAGGTCGGGGACATGCTGCTCCTGAAGGTGTCGCCATGGAAAGGCATCATCCATTTTAGCATACTAGGTGAGTTGGGACCTAGATACATTGGACCTTTTAGGGTTGTAGCCCGGGTGGGCAAGGTGGCATGTCGGCTAGACCTACCCGCCGAACTCAGTCAGATTCACAGTACGTTCCACATCTCCCAGTTGCAGAAGTGCTTGGTGGACGACTCGATAGTGGTGCCCTTGGAGGATATTTAGGTAGATGACAGCCTAAACCACATCGAGCGCCCAGTGGCGATCCTCGACTGGAAGTCAAAGGATCTGAGGAACAAGAGGGTTGAGCTGGTGAAGGTGCAATCACAACACTGAAAGGGCTCAGAATGGACTTGGGAGCCGGAGGATGAAATAAGGGAGCACTACCACGAGCATTTTTCGGATTCGGCATCAGAATTCGAGGAGAAAGTCTAAAATAAGTGGGGGAGATTTGTAACACCCGGTTCTTGATACGTAATTAAATTCGAGTAATTTCATCTTTTTCCTTGTAACTCGGCGAGTTGGAGGATCATCTCGTCGAGTAGACTCAACATCCATCGGGAGTTTAAGTGACCTACTCGACAAGTTAGGGAACCAACTCGTCGAGTAGGAGCTGTCTGGATGAAACCCTAAAATTTCGGGCTTGCACCCTATTTAAACAACTTATCTTCTTCCCGCCCAGCCTCCATCGTCCCTCTTATTTCTAGAAGGCCCTAAACCGAAACCCCAACATTGTTTGAGTGTTATTAAGCGTTTTTTTTTGGTGGTTGTGAAGCTTGAGAAGAAGGAAGGAGTTTGAGAGATTGAGTTGAATCTAGTAGATCCAGAGGTTGCGTACCATTTCCAATTCATTTAAGGTAAAAAGCCTCAACCTTGATTTTCCATTTGATAGATCCTTATTAGGGCTTGAATCTTGTCATTTGAAGGTGAACTCGGCGAGTCAATTGAAGATACTCCGATGTGTTGTTGAAGGCGAACTCGTCGAGATCTTGATAGACTCGACAAGCAGGGACAGGATTATGGCATTTTATGCATGTGGGGACTCAGGGAGTTGGTGAACCAACTCGGTGAGTCGAGTCAACCAGATGTTGACTGTGACCATATGATTAACTATTGACCAAGGTGTTGACCTTGACTTTGACTTGGAATTAAATGACCTTTGTAAGGGTTATAGGTATCAGTTGATAACAACTAGGACAGTATAGAAACTACACGACATCGATGTGAGGATAGTGTAGACACTACATGACATTGATGTGAGTTACCTTCCAGTCGAAGTGGGTCTAAGGTACCAAGGCCGACCCACTAGTAGTTGATTACAGTTGAGATGATTGTCTTTATGATAATTGTCTGGTTTGCTATTACCTGATGTGTTCTATGTGCGAGTATGTTATGTTGTATGTGATAGTGGTAGTAGGAGGGGAATAGTCCCCCGATCGGTTGTTAGGACCAAAGGGTAGGTCGGACACCCCAGATATGTCTGACATCATGTTTATGATATTTTATTATGTGATAGTAGTAGGGGTGAAATAGTCCCCGTGACCGGGTAAGATAGACCGGAAGGTAGACAGGCACCCCAAAACGGCCTGACACAGGTAGTTAGCACCCCAGAACGGCTTGACACTGGTAGTCAGCACCCCAAAATGGCTTGACATGGGTAGGTTGAGCACCCCAGATTGCTCAATAGTATGTATGATTATATGGTATGTGGTATGATGGGAAAACTTAGTAAGATTCGTGCTTACAGTTTTTAGTTTTGGTTTCAGGTACCTCGTCACCTAAGGGGAATAAGTCGGCAGGGTAGCAGCGCATCACACACACATGACTTCTACTTTGAGAACCCTAGGATTGTACTCTAACATTTTACTATTTGATGATATGGTTTTGACACTTTTCATTTGTAACTTGATGTTTGAAAAACTATTTTTTTACAAGTATTATACTTTAAATCAAAAAAATTGGGTCTCAATTTTGGGATGTTACAAGTTGGTATTAGAGCCTTGGTTTAAGGGATTCGGGCACACCTTCGAGGGTTGTCTGAACTGAAATCGAGGGCCTGAAGGATTTTTACAAGAAAAATAGTTTTCTAAAATTTAAAATAAGGATTTTTTAGAAAGAACAAGGTATGTGATGCGTGCGACCTGCCGAGCTCAAGTAAGTTCTCCCTAAGATACCCATACATGTTATATTAAGTTATATGATGTGATTATGAGAACTTCATGTTATACTATGGCTAAGGATCTAGGGATGATTCCTTTCATGCCTATTATGTGATTATGAGAACTGCATGCTAGATTAGGGCCAAGGATTTAGGAAGGATGCCATATATACCTATTGTATGAGTTTATTGAGCTATATGTTAGGGCTGGTTAGACAACAGTACGATAGCCTGATTAGGTTATGCTTGGTAGTGGTTACTCAATGC
This sequence comes from Lactuca saligna, assembly GCF_052625555.1. Classification (NCBI taxonomy): domain Eukaryota; kingdom Viridiplantae; phylum Streptophyta; class Magnoliopsida; order Asterales; family Asteraceae; genus Lactuca; species Lactuca saligna. Next base: position 175,607,485 of record NC_136420.1, read on the forward strand.
AAAAATGATGCTTGCTTTGTGTTGATAGGGGTTCCAGATAGCTTTAACTAACTTTTAAGAAGATATGAAATAGTATCTACAAGCTAGTAAAGGAAAGATGGTATGGACTCCTTGTCCAGCTGATGGTGGAGAGTAGGTCGGAGAGTGCCCTGGGACAAGCCTAGGATGAGATTAATTGAAAAGTTGTATTAGTAAAAAGGGACTTGGTGAAGTCGAGTCAGTTTTTGAGGAAAGTACAGATAGATGTGGAAGGTAGTATGGGCTCGTACTAGTGGAAGCAAGGGATACGTACTTGAATCTAGGAGGGCTGAGAAAGAACCAGGAAACTTGGAAAATGTGTAAGATCTCTCGAAAGTATGTATGACTCTGACATCTTTGTGTTTATTTCAGTATGGCTATTACGTGACTTGGATCAGGATCTGGGTCATGATCAGGATCAGGCTCGAGTGCGGGATCCGAGTAGGTTGATGAAGGGCTACGCGACTTCATCGGGCATCTGAGATCACGAGAGGTATTCTTGAGGCAACCCCGGTTATTTTCGGGTCGATCAAGGAGTGGATTGTTGAGTTAATGTAGGTACATGCACACTATCCTTTAAGGATATCTGGGAGAGTGCCGCTCTAGACTTTCACGGGGCGAAGGACCTCATTGCTGCCAGGAGATGGATCGCAGACATCGAGTCTGCACAGTTGACAAGCTTCTGCCCGGAGGGTTCGAGGGTCCGCTTTGCTGTAGGTTGTTTGAGGGACAGAGCTAGGGATTGGTGGGATTCAGTCGGTGAATCGTTGGAAACCCCATCCATCGAGGCTATGACTTGGTTAGACTTTGTGACCAGGTTAAGGACCGAGTTTGCGCTAGCTATGGAGCTTCAACAGCTGGCTAGGGTGTTCCACCAGATTGCGAGTGACATGACCCAAGGAAAGAGTGACACGTGGCGATTCTTGGATGGACCCACAATGATCACGTGTGACATGCACAAATATTTGTGTTGAGTGCACAACCCCATTTTTAAATAGTTGGGTCTGCAACCTTGTTCTGCACATTCTAAACCTTCTATTCTCTCTCCATTTGATCAAGTTGTTCCAAGCTCAAGGTGCGCCAGAGTCCTGAGCCCGAATCAACCATACACCAGCAGTATCGTGTGTCATGGGTGAGTTCACAACCCTATTTTTATGATTTGAAAGATTTTATAGGGGGGATACTGTTGGGTTTTGAGCATTCTAACACTTCCTAAGTGTACATGCAACCCTAATAACCTTCTATCTATGTTTGTCTAATTTTCATGAAAAGTTGATTTCCAAGGCTATGATCCTATCTAGCATACATGGATAACAATTCTCTTTGTAAATAATAGATAGAATTACATACCTTGTTGTTGAAAGTGTTCCTTGAAACCTTGTGAGCCTAGCACCTCAAGTGTGATGCCTCAAATGCTTCACACAACACCAAATGCAAAGTATAAACTTGAGAAAATACTCTAACACACTCAAAATCGGCCAACACCAAATGCAGGCTCTCCTGCAGCTGTGATCCTGAGGATCTTCCCGTCTGCACCAGAGTTTTGCGTTATCGGGCAATCCTTCTGGAGATGTCCAATTTCACCGCATTGGTAACATATATGGACAACACCCACATTGGTGGTGAAAGTGAAACGTCGAGTAGGAGTTAGGGAGACGCGGGTTCTTTCCTTTTTCGGGCAATCTCTCTTATAGTGCCCAAACTCTCCACAATGATAGCAAATCTGGTTTCCATCGGTGTTGGGCGAATTGTTGACCGGTTTTGATAGTCTCCTGCAGTAACGTTTGGTGTGCCCCATTTTGTTGCAATTTTTGCGTTGCAAGGCTCGGCAGATTCCATCGTGGTGGTAATTGCACCGGTCGCACTTCGGGAGTGTTCCTTTGTATGGTTTGCTCAGTACTGGGATGGCAGAGGTTTCCGCTTGCTGTTGTTGCATGGAAAGTTGTCGGGGTTTCTTGTGTTCTTTCTGAGTTTGACGCTTCCGTTTCTTATCCTTTGGTTTTTGGCTTTGTGGGCCTGAGGCCGTTACCGTTTGGTGACTTCCTGGATGGATACCACGATTGGAAACTTCATTCCCATTAGTAGCATTGACTGTGTGTGTTAGCGCTACGGTGCGTAAGAACCGCGGTTACGGCAGCCACTACGGTAGCTGTAACTGCCGTTTGAAAGGCAGCAACGTCCATAGGAAAAGTAGAGATCTCGTTGCTTGGCTGGTTGTTTCCGGATGACGACATGATTCTGTTAACACGAAAGAATAAAGATTTTGTGAGCGATTCTGGTTGACCCTGATGTACTTAGATTGTTCATGTAAAGAGTAGAAGTATGTTCTCGAAAGTTTAACCTACATCCCCATGATGCCGTCCTAGTAAAGAATGGAAGTATGTTCGTAAAATGGTCTCAAGACGTTTGTTGTGCAAGCTGAGGTATCGTGGGTTGGTGAATAACAAGATCCAACCACTGAAAGAGACTTGGAAATGTCTCCGGATCTAACTTGCTATAGTCCAATGACTTGACTATAGCATGATTCAGGTAGGCTCTTATGAATGAATGACAAGAGTACTTGAATGAAGAATGACACAGAAGTTAGCCGGCTGTCAATATCTGTGATATTCACGATGTAAAGATTCTGGAAAATGACCTTGTAAAGGTCTTACATCATATCCACTAAAGATAGTTCCTGACAGCATAAAGACCTAACTAAAGTACTTACGGTACAAGATAATTTCATAGAAAATGCCACATCCGGCATAGACAGAAAAATACGATTCCTTTTTATAAGGGAAATAAAGTAAAGCGTCTACTACTGGCGACGGTCATCCCTCTGGTGAACTCGTAGTTCAACCAATTGAGGTTCCATGTCAAGTAGGTGTCTTTCGCACACCATCTGGCATACCCGGAGCTCTATGACTTCGGCTCGTGATTCGGCCAGTACTTGCAGCAGGGTTTCATGGCTTCTCTTTGATCTCTCGTGTGCATCTCCTAGATGAATGGTGTGGAGGGTATGCATTCTAGCATAGGTGACTATTTCTGAAATCTGATGTAGGGCTGTCCTGCCTTGCATCTCATTTCGGGCCTCTCTACAGACCAAGATTGGCAAGACTATATCTGTTAAGCCCTCATTGCTCAAGTCGTAAAAGCTTCGGTCGTCGTCAAATAGCATAGGTTGACCTTGTTCTTGGCTCCATGTTTCCAAGCATTTCACTCACTCAGGGTCGGGCCATGAAAAGCCAGACGAGGGTTAGGAATTGGAAAGGAGCTGCTCGGGGTAGGTTTTCAAACTTTGGTTCGGAGTTAGCATCATACGAAAGGTCTTCGTCATGGTGATCATTCAAGGGGAAAAGGATGATCATTCTCTGGTTATTCTCCAAACCAACCAGCTATGACTTCATTCGGAAGGTACTGGTTGCCGAGGGGATGGAGTCCAGTTATGTTTTCTATGCGAGAATTTATGGTAGGGGAATAATTATTAGACGAACTATCTAGATAATTATTTAGAAAACCTTCATTAGTTACATCGCTATTTGTGAAGTGCATACCAGCTATGTGCAATCTAAACAGGATAGACCTTCGAATAAGTGACCTTAATTCCAAATTCACACAGAATAGGGGTAAGGCAAAATTATCACAAATTCTAAGTCTATAACATCCTAATTACATGTAGCCTTAGTGTATCCACTTAGCAACTATCAACTTAGAAATTGAAGATCCCGTTTTAGTTCTCACGTATAAAGTACTTATAGTAACACCAAATACTCCTATAGTATTTTAGATTTTAATGTTATGTTCTATTGTTCTCATTGTGGTAGGGTTGGTAAGATTTTAGCATTGTTGCAACCACACACTTAAACTTTGGCACATGCTAGTCAACCCTCGGATAATATAGGTGATCAGGCTATATCTTCCCAGTTTTGACCATATGTCTCTAAGCCCACTTGTGTTGCCCAACAATCGTAATTCTTTTGTACTGTCCTTGTGACACTGATTTTAGTATGAATGCAGCACGTATACTTACTTAAATATTTTACTATTTAAAGTATAAAATCTTGGTCAGAGTATTTTAATCCCTTATGTATTTATAGTTAGTATATCTTTTATGGGTTGATATACTTAATTCACTATAAACAATGCTCTGATACCAATCTGTCACACCCCAAAACCAGGAATGGCGGAAACGTTCTGGGGCGGAGGACGTCATGTATAATATCAACAACAATGTAAAGTAGTAAACAAGCAACAACATCATCCATTGCATTAATAATATAATTATTATACAAATATGTTCTGTCAAATTTTGATAAACACTAAAGCATAAATCAAAATGAAAGATAAGTCTTGAACAAGCTCCATCTTCCTTTCTCCTTGCATCGGTACCTGTCTATGATGACCTGAGGATACAAGTAATTTTGAAAGCGAGTATCAGCTTTGAAGCTGGTGAGATCATAAGTATTTTAGTGTCTTAATTTGTATGTAAATACTTGTATGTATTTGAAATGTAAGTATTTGTATGTATACGCATTGTAAGTATTGAAAATGTATATGAACTGTAAGTTTTGAAAATGTATATGAAGCAACTGTAAACGTTTGAAAAACCCTAGAATCCCGATGATTCCTTCTAATATATGAAGGTGTCTTCTACCAAGACCTAACTGTTCTGTGTGTGTGTGTGTGTCTCTTGTAAGAGGATGTATTTTCCAAAGTATAAGTATCATTATCCAAAAATATAGTTTGTACATTAATGTTTAAGTGAGGTTATCTGTCACACCCCCGAACCAGACGGCGGAAACGTCTGGGGGCTGTTGTGACTCAATTGAATACCATCACAATGAATATACATGAAACATAACATCATACATCACCAAAAAGTAGATTGTTCGGTGTTAATTAAACAAGCAGCAAAACGTCACTGAGAACACTTATCCCTTCGTTTTATCTGTTACCTGAGAATACAAGTATTTTGAAAAACGTCAACATATGAAATGTTGGTGAGTTCATAAGTAATGTTTGAAATCCAATGTTTGTATTGTTTCGAAAGCCACCAGAAAATCCGATATTTTCTGAAAATAGTATAGCGTAAAAAAAAATGTGAAGATCCCTAAGTATGCTTGTTTGTTTTCTATAGATGTAAGCGTACGAGTTGTAAAATTCGGCATGTAATTCGTAAGTGTATTAGTTGAAAACCCTAGGAAAACCCGACGTTTTCCTATCACTTTGCTTTAGTTATTTTGGGTACTGTTATTTCGTTACATTAGAGGTATTCGTTGAGCTCCGGAGGCATTGAGTATACAGAGGATGGTGAATTGTTGTATCGTACGTTAACAAAAACGTCCAATTGGCAACCATACTAGTGATCCCATAGGCGTCACTCGCACTTATTCACACAACTCAATCGTCCCGGACTTGTGTAGTCCCACGACCGGAGAGAAAAAGTGAAGGTGCGAAACCCTCGGTATTTCCCTGCGTCGTTCAAGACCATTGCAATTGCGAAGGGCCCGAAGCCCAACCCACAATCGTGAGTTACCGACTTTACTAGCAGCACTGAAGGACCCTTGGGGACCAGCAGCATGTTTGCCATTGAAAGTCCTTTTACACGCGGTCGAGTCGCATTAGACCCAACTACATGTAAGCAAGTGTCCTTTGGGCCTAAAGATCATGTCATCGGGCTAGCTAGGCTCGACAAGCATGATTTGCAACTTTTGGGCCTAAGGAGTGTACGTCGATGTATTAGGTAATTCCACGAGAGTAAAGAGTTCCAAGAGTTTCATATGTGTATTGAGCGTTATAGTGTTAGTAGTTTTGGATTTGTTATTGATTCGAGACCGAATCAATTCGTTTGATAACGATTTTTGGTGATATTGTGTATTGTAATTTATCGAGAGTCGTAGTGTCAATCTTTGTTCACAACGAGTGTATTGAATTACCCTTGAAAATTTTCTGTTTACAACCCCTCTTAATTTTGTAAATTTACTTTTTCACCCCTTTAGGTAAAATAATTTCCGGTTTAGTCCTTAAACCATTTTTCTTGACATTTTAACACCAAAAATTATTGAAATTAATATTTTTCAGCATATTTTTCATTTAAAACAGTTTAAGTCCCTGAAATTGCAGTTTTCTCGGTTATAACCCCTCTTTTTGCAATTTTTACATTTTTGGCCCAATTTGGAAAAATTTTGCAACTTTGATCCTTTTTAAATTTGAAAAGCGTTTTAAACCTTTGAAAAGTACATGTAACACTAATAGTCCACTGTTTTACAGGAAAACACAGTTTTGGCCCTCCAAAACAGAAAATTTCGCATAATAGGCCCTATTGGGCCGAAATTGTCATTTTTAGCCCATTAAGCTTGAAATTTATGTTTTTGATCTTCCAAAAGAGTATATTTTCAGAAAATACATTATGGAATCTGTTTTGACTCATCTCACCCATCAGATTTCGAAATATTTCATTTTGGGCCCTTTAACTTTGTATTTTTAACATTTATGTCAAGAAAAATGAGTTTTTAGCCCAAAGTATGTATTGTTAAGCCACTTAGCTATTTTTCTTGGTATACTTTGTATGTAGTAGTATATTTCATGCTAGTATAAGATATATCTCGGTTTTTAGCAATTCATAACTAGATCTAGCATCAAAATCATACAAAACATACATATAAGCATAGAAATCAACCAAAACATACACATAATGATGTATCTACACCTTTACTTGTATTCTCCCCCACAAAAACTTAAAAAAACCGAAAATAAGGGGGTATGAAGCTCACCTTGTTTGAAGGTTTCAGTTTTTGATGAAGATGTGAAGAGGTTTTTGGCCCTAGCAAGCTTCTTGAGGAGCTTTACAACTTAGATGGCTCTAAGATGTATGATTCACGAAATGGAAAGGGTTAAGAGGAGATTTTGAAGAAATCAAGAAGCTAAACCATGGATATAAGTAAAAACTTACCTAGGATGATGATTTTTGGTGGAGAATCCTCTTGAAAGCACACACCAACTCGAGATTTTTGATGGAAGATGGAAGAGGTATTTGAGAGTGTTTAAGAGAGTTTTTGAATGAAAAATGAAGGTGGTGAGAGGGTTGGCCGAGAATATGGAGAGAAGGGAGAGAGAGAGATGGTGAGGTGACATGCTTGGAAGTATGGGGGTCCTTGCATGGATGTATGTTGGACATTATGGAGGTGGCACCTCCTAAGTCAATTCTTATTACATTTCCCTATTATTTATTTATTTTTTTTAATTGATCTTGGGCCGAGATTTTGGGCTAGGAGGAAGGAGGGTGAATTAGCTTGGCCCAATTCTTTCTTTGGTTCGAAATTATGAAGCCCATAAAGAAAATTTTAGGCCCATTGGGCCTTTAGGGTAGTTCTCGGCCCAATAGGTCCATGAGAAAGGTGTGGGTCATTCTAGGCCCATTAAAGCCCAAAATACTATATATTAATGAATGTGAGTTCAAATAAGGCCCAACTTAAGACTCTTAGCTTAAAAGAATTAAGTTAAGGGTTTATTGGTCCATTAGGTCCAATAAGAGAATCATAGTCCATAGTGAACTTGAGTCGGGATATCTAGGGTTTCCAACCCTTATTTAAACATATGAGATATATTTGAATGAGAGTGGAGTATGATATTCCTTTAGAGTAAAAGTTATTACACTAGGTGAATGATTGCATGAGAGTAGAATTTCCTAGCAAAAATGCTAGTTGTGACATTATCACTAAAAATATGTAATGGAAAATCAATGTAGTACTAGGGTGTAGTGCCGAACTACAACCGTACCTATTACCTTAAATCTAGGGTAATACTTCCAAGTACTGTAGTATTTAATATTAATAACTACATCGGTACTCAACTGCCTTATTTGAGGGATAAGGTATAATGTGATGTCTAGATCCCAGACTATACGCTCCCCTATCAAAGGGATTTTGGGACCTACCCACGACCCCTGCATGAATGCAAGCTGTGAGCATCCACATTACCGAATGATCATGTATACTCGATATAACTATCACAATTGCGGTGTGATTCATCAGTATAGTTAGATCCTGAACTGGTTCCGTGCTATAGCCCCTAGTGACGTCTATTCTATGTATATGTAAGTGTACTCATGTAAGTGTGATCATGTAATTGTACTCAAGTAAGAGCGATCATGTAATAGTACAGTAGTGTACTGTAATGTTCTACGTGTGCTAGCTGTAATGTGTTTTAATGGAGTCCATAATTTGTCCTCAAGTTATGGATTTCCAAAGGTCACTCTTATTTAACACACACTTAAAACACATAAGTTACATGAAAATGAAGAGTCTTCATTTTTATGAACCTTTAATTCATAAGTTATGAAATGAAGAGTTTTGCAAAGTTACAAAACTTGCCCTCAAGTTTTGGAATTTGTAAAGCTTCACACACTTTAATAAACTTGAATTCCAACCCTTAGAGTTTTAATAGTTAAAATTCAACCCTTATACTATTTATAACATTAATGGTTAATTATTATATATGTGTATAAGAATAAGTCGTTTTACCGTTAGTAGGCCTCGTTCACGAAGCTGGTCTATAAGGTGGGTATAAGGTTGTTGCCTATAAAATGACGACTTAATGGGTGTATACTCTCACCCATCGCTTGCTTGATCGGTGGAGGGTCGTTAGCCGAACGGGTAGAACAATGACTTTAAATCCTCATTAAAAGTATAATGATTATTATAAAGTAACTAAACTCTTTTAATTCCCAATCTTAGTTACCTTAGGAAAAATGTGAACATGGTGCTAGTCCATGGAATTCACACTTTGTACCTTACCAAGTCGTTGGTGGAGCGTGTGTGGTTAACCGACACACTAACTAGGACTAGTAAGGATCACGAAGGGTGACTTAATGTTTGTCATAGATCAATGGAGCGTGTATGGTTAACCGACACATTGATTAGGTGATAATATTAAGGGTACCAAGTGAATTAGCATGGTTATTCACACCTTGTTTTGTGATCCTCGGCATCCCAGTCACCAAACTTGAAGGGCACAATCGAGATTGAAACATGCCATTGAAAAGTTCAATGAATCTCAAAAGAATCTAGGAATTTCAAATCCAATTAAACCTAATAAATCATTTTGTTTTCGTGGTGGAAATTGGTGAATCTTCATTCACCTACCTTTCAAATATATTATTACTTAGATTACGACATCCCTCTTCTAAGTGTAATATATTGTGATTGGGTCCTAGCCTTAATATTACATTTGGGTGTCTTTTAAGGATTCTATATATCTAATCTAAACTTACTCTCTTCTTTCAGATGTCTTCCAATACTAATGCTTCGGGCTCTAACCCAACTGGTTCTTTCTCTCTCATGAATCTTTGTGGGAGGGTCATCTTTGATGGTTCCAACTTCATGAATTGGATTAGGAACATCAGGATGGTTACTCGTTATGAGGATAAAGAATATGTCCTCGATAAAGAGTTAAAAGAACTTGATGAGTCTACTGCTACTCCTGAGGAGATCGCTGAATTCAGGACTCATGAGAGAGATGCTACTAAGGTGGCATGTATCATGATGGCCACGATGACAGCCGAGCTCCAAAAGTCATATGAAGATTTCTACCCTTTTGAGATGCACCAAGACCTGATGGAAAGGTACCATCAGAGTGCTCGTCAGGAGCGGTATGAAATAATCTCCTCCATAATAACTACCCGCATGAAGGACAGTGAATCCGTCACGGGCCACATGCAAAAAATGTAAAGGTATGTGGACCGTTTGCTGAAGCTGAATGTTAACATCCCCAAGGAGTTGGCAATTGACATCATTTTGCACTCTTTTCCTTCTTGTTATGATCATTTTCAAATGACATATCATATGAATAAGGAGGAAGTTACCCTCAGCAAGCTTCAAGGACTCTTGAAGACCGCAGAATCCGGTCTTAAGGGTAAAGCGGTTGTTACCTCTACTACTCCTACTCCAACATCTACCCCTGTTTTAGCTATTGGGCAAGGCAAAGGGAAGAAGAGGAAGCACCCTTCGAAGGGTACCATGGGAAAGTCTCTTGAAGGCTCCTCATCAAAGACCAAGAGCAGTTCTGTCACCCCTTCTGCCATTCCCAAGGATGCTGAATGCTTTTATTGCCATGAAAAGGCACACTAGAAGCGAAACTGCCCTAAGTACTTGCAGGATCTAAAGGATGGGAAAGTGAAACCCATCCAAGCATTTATTTACATTATATTGTCTAATTACTCAACATATTCTAACTCTTGGGTGCTTGATACAGGATGTGGTATTCACGTATGTTCTGATTTGCAGGGCCTAAGAAGAAGTTAGAATGTGGAGCACGGGAAGATAAACTTGATCATGGGGAATAGGAAGGCTTCACCTGTTTCCAAAATTGGAGTTTATACTTTGTTGCTGAATAATGGGTTAAAATTAGATTTGAATAAATGTGTGTACTCGTCTGAAATGGCGAGGAATATTATTTCTTTTCATGCATTGTACAAACAAGGTTTTACCTTTTCGTTTGATAATGAATGTGGTGGTATTGATGCTTTCTTTAATAATGTGTTTTATTTTAAAGCGTTACCTTGTGATGGTGTGTATGAAACTGTGTTGATTGTAGACAACTTAGGAAATAATGTGTTGTATATTGATTCTTCTACTAGCCTAGATAAAGCATCATTGTGGCATTGTCGTCTTGGACATGGAAACAAGAAACGCATAGGCCAACTCCAAAAGAGTGGAGTCTTGGAATCATTTGACCTTAAATCGGATGATAGTTGTGAATCTTGTCTACTTGGAAAAATGACAAAATTACCCTTCACTGGAACTTGTGAGAGGGGTGAGGGTTTATTGGACCTAATACATACCGATGTATGTGGGCCATTCAAAACCGCCACGAGGGATGCTAATCGGTATTATGTGACTTTTATTGATGATTTTAGTAGATATGGGTATGTCTACTTAATCAAACCTAAGTCAGAAACCTTTGAAAGGTTTAAGGAATTCAAACAGGAAGTAGAAAATCAATTGGGCAGGAACATTAAGATGCTTTGATCCGATCGAGGTGGTGAGTATCTTAGCATCGAGTTCCTTGACTATCTTAAGGAGTGTGGGATTGTCTCACAATTGACTCCTCCCAGGACACCACAGCTGAATGGTGTAGCTGAGAGGCTTAATCGAACTTTGTTGGACATGGTTCTCTCTATGATGAGTCGAGTTTCGTTACCAATCTCTTTTTGGGGGTATGCCTTAGAGACTGCCGCCCATATCCTTAATCTAGTCCCTACAAAGAAGGTTACCAAAACACCTCATGAGATGTGGACTGAGAAGGTTCCCAATTTGGACCACATCAAAATTTGGGGTTGCGAAGCTTTCGTGAGGCGTGACACTCATGATAAGCTTGAACCCCGAAGTGAAAGGTGTATTTTCATCGGCTACCCATAGAAATCCTTCGGTTACCTCTTCTACAGACCCAGTGAGAATGTGGTCTGTGTAGCACGAAGAGGGATCTTTCGCGAGAAAGAATTTATAAGCCAAGGAGACAGTGGGAGGCAGATTGATCTTGAAGAAATTCAAGAATCAATTGGTGAAGGAACCTCAGACACTAGCAATCAACCTGAGGAGGAAACTCCTGTTGATCCAGCTGACGAGTCTGTACCTCTAAGGCGTTCTACACGGGTTAGGAACACACCTTCGTTTTATTATGGTTTTCATATTACTACGGAAGGTGATACGTTTGTCAGTGATAGTACACTGGTAAATTTGGATGAACCTAGCAGTGTTAAGGAAGCCATGGCAGACCCGGAGTCTGCTAAATGGAAGGAGGCTATGGACAGCGAGATACAGTCCATGTATGACAATCATGTTTGGAACTTGGTTGACAATGTACCAGGCCATAAAACAGTCGGGTGCAAATGGATCTTCAAGAAGAAGACAGACATGGAAGGAAAAGTGCATACTTATAATGCTCGACTGGTTGCGAAGGGTTTTACTCAAACTCAAGGTATTGATTATGATGAAACCCTCTCGCCGGTAGCAAAGATTAAGTCTATTAGGGTTATGTTAGCCATTGCAGCATTTCATGATTATGAAATATGGCAAATGGATGTCAAACCGCTTTTCTTAATGGAAAGTTGGCTGAGGATGTGTACATGAATCAGCCAGAGGGTTTTGTCAGTGCAGAGTACCCCAATAGAGTATGCAAGCTTGAGAAATCAATTTATGGATTAAAACAAGCATCTCGTAGCTGGAATCTTTGTTTTGATGAGAAGGTAAAAGAGTTTGGCTTCTCGAGAAGCGAAGATGAGTCTTGCGTGTATGTCAGAGCTAGTGGGAGTATAGTTAGCTTCTTGGTACTGTATGTGGATGACATACTACTTATAGGAAATGGCATCCCAACCTTGCAGGAGGTTAAGTCCTGGCTTGGGAAGTGCTTTGCTATAAAGGACCTAGGGGAGGCTGCCTATATCCTAGGGATAAGGATATTAAGAGAAAGGAGTAGAAGACTAATTGGACTTAGTCAGAGTACCTACTTGGATAAGGTGTTGAAAAGGTTCAACATGGAGAATTCCAAGAAAGGATATTTACTGATCCAAAGCAATACCAAACTGAGTAAGACTCAGAGTCCGAGTACAGATCCAGAGATAGCTCAGATGAGCCAATTACCGTATGCTTCCGCAGTTGGCTCGATCATGTATGCTATGACTTGTACCCGTCCGGATGTGGCATTTGCTTTGAGCATGGTCAGCAGGTATCAGGGGAACCCTGGCAAGGCTCATTGGATAGCGGTAAAGAACATTCTCAAGTACCCGCGGAGGACTAAGGATTGGGTTCTTACCCTTGGTGGGAGTGATGACTTGAGAGTATTAGGGTATAGTGATGCTAGTTTTCAGACTGATAGGGATAATTTCTGCTCTCAGTCAGGCTGGATCTTTACCTTAAATGGGGGGGCAATCTCTTGGAAGAGTTCTAAGTAGGAGACGGTGGCTGATTCGACTTGTGAATCAGAGTATATAGCAGCGAGTGAAGCAGCAAAGGAGGCGATATGGCTATAGAACTTCATCGGAGACCTTGGAGTTGTACCAGCTATTAAGGAACCTATGGAGATTTTCTGTGACAACAATAGTGCGGTTGCCTTAGCCAAGGAACCAAGAGATCATGGAAGATCTCGACACATTGACATAAAATATCACTTCATAAGACACAAGATTGAAGAAGTAGTCCTCGTGGCAAGAAGGATATCGTAGGATGAGAATCCTGCAGATCCCCTTACGAAGGGACTGACGAGGGTTAAGCATTTTCAGCATGCGAGACGCATCGGGCTGAGGGACGATATTAGTTTTACAGATTAGATAGTTTTCCTGAAACTTGTAAAATGTAATCGACGTTTGATGATGAATAAAATTTGTGATTTATTTATGAGTAATGTGTTACTATCATTGTCAATCATTTACTATTGTTTCAGTTTTGCATGTTTTGACTTCCAGAATAATTAATTTATTCAAACCTCCACAATCGATCATACGTCGGAAGTAGGTATGAATCAAGATTGTCATGAATTGGGTTTGTAGATGCCTTAAAGGTGTTTTAGACATGGCAATGGTTGCTGCAACATTCATGAGTACTCATAAGTTATGAGTATTGGTATAAACCCACGCTCACTTGTATCACTTCATGGAATTTATCTCGAGTGATCGTGAGATGACAATATCATATAAATCTTCAAACCTAGAGATATAAGTTGTTACCTATGAGTTGGTTGTGCATTGATTGTACGTAAACGCTTCAGTAACTTGATGTTATAAAACGTGCCTTTGTGTACAATTCAATAAATAGTAGAACAAGCATATCAGTCGAAGTTTATCTGTTCCTTCTAGAAATAGAAGCGATATCTGGGCCCCTCGATGGTTTTGTGTTGACCCATGTACCGGGCCCGGTCAGAACTAAACCGATGTGTTCAGTAAAGTTCTTCGTCAAACAAATCGGAAAATCGAGAAACAACTGCCAGACAATAAGCAAGACATAGTTCCATGTGTTTGTTCGACTGATATCATGAGAACAGAGGATTATGTGATCACTTATCTAAAATGGCGCTTCATAGTTCAACAGAGTCTTCATAGTTCGAGGGAGTTTTCGAGAGCTACGATTGCTGGTTGGTTCCTAAAGTTATAGGCAACTACAATTATTAGACTTATCCAAGTAGGAGTCTGTTGGATAAGGTGTCTAAGTCCATAACTTATTTGGTATATACTTGACCCGACCGGCATGGTCCATTTCGGTTGCATCTCATCCAAACTATTATGGATAATTTTATGAGAGTTACACACATATGTTTATTAATATATTATAAGTTATAATATATTAATATGAAGTTACGTTATTTAATTAGTTTTAGTCTTAAATTAATTATGAATTAATTTAGAGATTAAAAGGAAGACTAATTAGATTATGGGCTATTTGTTTTATATAGTGTGGGCTAATGCTCATTTGTTAATGGGCTAGGGTTATGTGGAAGTCCATGGATGATCCATGGAGCTATTGACCCATGAATCCTTGGAAAGGAAAAGACATGGCTTATTAGGGTTTCACCCAAACCATGCACACTATATAAGCATGCTTATGGAGCATGAAATGGAGCCAAAGGAAAAACTAGTCAACTAGTGTGTGTGTGTGCATGTGTGTGGGCGAATTTATACAAGTGTGTATACTCTCTCAAAGTTTTCCAAGAGTTTGTGGTGTTTTGTGATTCCATTTGAGGCATTCACACTATTGGGGCTTGGCCCTAAAACTCCTTAGAACCAAACTTATCAAAAGGTATGTAATCTCTTCTAACTCTTTTATGTTGAAATGTTCCCCATGCCATGTTAGATAGGTTATAAACCTTGGAAAATTTATTATTTTGCATGTATATAGACAAACATAGATCCAAGGTTTATTAGGGTTGCATGCACACTTAGGAAGTGTTAGATTGCTCAAAACCCAACAATTATTTGATACAGCTCTTGACGAACACTCTGATGGTATCTTTCCATCATATCTTGGTGCATGAGTCCGGATGTCAGCGATCTCCTGGGGAGTAGCAGTGGACTCATCGATCTCCTTTAGCTCCTTATCGAGGACATATTCCTTGTCATTGTAAAAATTCACCATCCTGATGTTCCGAATCCAATCCATAAAGTTGGAACCATCGAAGATGACCCTCCCACATAGGTTCATGAGGGAAAAGCATCCAGAAGGGTTTGAACCAGAAGCAGTTTTGTTGGAAGACATCTGAAAAGAAGAGAACAATATTAGTTTATATATAAAGAGAGTCCTTAGTAAAACACCAAATGTAATATTAAGGCTAGGATCCAATCACAATATATCATAACTTAGAAGAGGTATGTCGTAATCTAAGCTATAACATATTTGAAAGGTAGGTGAATGACGATTCACCAATTTCCACCAAAAACCAAAATATAAATTATTAGGTTTTAATTGGTTCTTAGAAATTCCTAGATTCTTTTGAAATTCAATAAACTTTTCAAAGGCATGTTTCAATCCCGAGTGTTCCCTCCAAGATTTGTGACTTGGATACCGAGGATCACAAAACGAGGTGTGAAGGAACCATGCAAATTACTTGGTACCTTTAAAGTTCATCACTCAAACGATGTGCCCGTTAACCACACACGCTCCACCGATACTATGATAAACCTTAAGTCACCCTTTACCTACCTTGTTAAGTCCAAGTTAGTTTGCCGGTTAACCACACACGCTCCACCAACAACTTAAACAAAGTGTAAAGTGTAATTTCATGGATTAGCACCTTGTTCACATTTTTCCTAAAGTAACTAAGATTGGGAATCTAATAAAACATTTAGTTACTTTATAATATTCATCACAATTTTAATGAGAATTTATAAGGCCTTGTCCTACCGGTTCGGCTAACAACCCTCCAGTGATCAAGGAAGCGGTGGACGAGAATGGACACTTATGAAACCACCATTTTATAGGCAGCAACCTTATACACCCTAATAGACTGTCACACCCCAAAACCAAGAACGGCGGAAACATTCTGGGGAGGAGGACGTCATGTAAGTATCACAACACAGTAAATGTAAATAAGCAAACAACATCATCCATTGCATTAAATATATAATTTTAATACAAGCGTGTTCTGTCCAGTATAGACACCAAAAATAATGTATATCAAAATAATAAGATGAGTCTTGAATGCGTTCCATCTTCTCAAAAGCTGGCCTCGGTACCTGTCTACTGATGACCTGAGAATACAAGTTATTTTGAAAGAGTTTATCAGCATTAAGCTGGTGAGTTCATAAGTATTTTAGTGTCGGTATTTGTCATTCAAAAATGTTTGAACATGTATCAAGTATAAGTTCGTAAAATGTATGTAAAGGTTTGCAAGTGTTTGTAAAAGTTTGAATCTCTCAGAAAAACCTATATTTTCTATTAAAGTAGCCTTCTACCAAGGCTTAACTGTTTTGTATGCTCGTTTGATGTAAAAGTGTGTAATTTCCCAAGTGTAACTATCATTTAACAAAATATAGTTTGTACATTTACGTTTAAGTGAGGTTATCACTAAAAATATGTAATGGGTAAATCATTGTAGTACTGTACACTTGTATTATAAGAACTACTGTTGTACTAACTACCTTAAACCGGATTTATATTAAGGCATTACATGATAAATTTCACCATACTATCGACAACTAACAATGACATAATGAATGGTCGTAATAACGGAATGACGTTTGGCACCCGCAGACCTGCAGGTCCGACTGTAGCTAGCAGCAAGGTGTAGGATTATCAATCCAGTATAGATCTATACACAAACTCACGCTTTCCCTTCAAGAGAATTCTGGCTACAACTCGAGCCATGACAGTTAAGTCATGCTCCGATTTAAATCACAATAATAAAGTATTCATGTATATGTACTGTTTCTCGTTCCAGTATAGTTGTATATGTATTGTTTTCTAGTATAGTTGTATATGTATTGTTTCTAGCATCATTATATACGTATTGTTTCTAGCATCATTGTATATGTATTGTTTCTAGCATCATTGTATATGTATTGTTTCTAGTATATGTATTGTTTCTAGCATCATTGTATATGTATTGTTTCTAGTATATGTATTGTTTCTAGTATATGTATTGTGTTACCCCGTTGGTAACTAGCTATTGATGTACTGATAAATATGAATATGGAAGTACTTTTATGTCTATACATGTATATATGATATATAACTAATATTGAAACGACCTTCGGATGGTCACCCGAAATCCCACCAGACCACATCTCAGTGCGCGAAAAGGAAATAGGGCAGATGGCCTTCCTAAGCCCTTTAAACATTACTTATATATATATATATATATATATATATATATACATATATGGGCATGCAATTTATAAGAAGTAAAACAAAGTTTAATAAAAGCATTTGATAAGTAAAAAGAGTTTGTAAAACATTTGAAGTGAAACAGTTTGATAAACAGTTTAACAGTGATAAAATCATTGGTTTTCTAGTTATTAATCACATGTGATTAATGCAATCACATGTGATTTATGTAGTAACTATAAGTATTTGACTTGTATCCCCCCCCCCCCCATAAAGTATTTAAAACATTTAAAAGTATTTCAAAGGTTGATTAAGGGGTGTAAACTCACTTGTGGTGAGTAGATTGAATTGATGTATCGGGTACCGTGCTAAGTGGCAAACGGAGACTTGTTCACACGTTCGAGCCTAGTTATCATACAATAAGCATATATATAACTAATTAGCCAAACAATAACTTAACAAAGTAAGTTAAGACACTTAGGAACATGTATACACTTTGTATAAGTGTTATAGGTCCTAATGGTTGTATTTATGTTGATACGGGACAAGGCAAAAGGGGTTTAAAACACAAATGGCCTTGTATATGAGTTCACCACTCAACAAACCCTACTCATTGGAGTTTACAGCCATGAACCCATGGGTTTACAGCCGTGAACTCATCACATGGATGTTTTGGGTGTTTTGAAGTCTTATCTTGGTCCTAGAATAAGCCTAGCCTTGTTGGAATAATACTTGAAGTAGTTTAAGGCCTTGGAATGCTCCTTTGGGGAATTTACAGCCAAAGGACCATATCCCCTAGATTTTACGGCTGTAAACTCCTATGGGGTGCTGTTTTAAATTCATTTGAGGCCCTTGCATGTGTAGGATAGCTTCCATGCTTTTATCTAAGGCTAAAGGGGACAAGAGGCACATTTTTATGTCATCACTTGGAGTTTACGGCCCAAGATATGTTCCTTGGCCGTAAACTCCTTTTAAGGAGTGATTATGATGTCTTTTGTTCTCCATTCAAGTCCTATGTGTTCAAGGTAAATTTTCTTAAGGCCTTGGGGTGTTTGTGGCATATTTAACACATGAAAAAGGGGTTTACGGCCCAAGATCTTTCCTTGGCCGTAAACTCCTAAAACCCTAAGATCTTGAAGTGTTTTGGTGTCCAAAATAAGCACAAGCATTAGTGGGTAAAGTCCTTAGGCTTAAGGAGGTGAGTTAGGGCATCTATGTCCCTGGAAAAGGGGCTTAAGGAGGTGAGTTAGGGCACTAACCCCTAAACAAGTTGTCTAACAAGGAATCGAGACTAGGAAGCCTTTAGGCTCCGTTTTGGAGTTTACTCCCCAAGAACGATCTTGGGCGGTAAACTCTCGGATCTTGCAGTTTAGACATGTAATTGATGTTATAAGGCATATAACAAGTATTAAAACGCATTTAGGAAAGTAGACTCACAATCCGGGATGAAAACCCGAAGATCCGTCAGAGAGAATTGGCTTTTCTCTAGTTGGAATTGTGAATAATGAATTAATTAAATTCAGAAATCTATTTACAGTCCTGAAATATTTTGACAGAAAATATTTTTATTCTGGAAGTCGGACTATAACATTATGAAACTTACAATGTCCAAGTTTCACAATTACAGGAGCATCCACTCTCCTGATATGTCCAGAAATGTAAACCCTAATGTACACAAACTTGTTCGGACAAGTCTGTAAATCACAGAAACTGGACTAGCTTCTATTAAATAGATAATGTTCGTACAAATGGAAATTTCGGGTTGTCACATAGACCAGCTTCGTGAATGAGGCCTAGTAATGGTACGATGACTTTCTCTTATACATACATATTATATATATATATATATATATATATATATATATATATATATATATATATATATATATAATTGACTTTTAGTATTATAAAGTATAAGGGTTGATTTTTAACTTGTAAAAATCTAAGGGTTGGAACTAATGTTTATTAAGTGACTTTACATGTTCCAAAACATGAGGGCAAGTTTTGTAACTTTACAAAACCTTTCAAATTCATAACTTATGAGTTATTAATATGAAGACTCTTCATTTTATAACTTATGTGTTCTTTTAATGGTTTTTAACACAAAGAGACTTTTTGTTATCCATAACTTGAGAACAAGTTATGGACTCCATTAAAACACATAAAGATCATGAATTAATCATTCAAACAAATAAATCCTATGATCTATCATAAAACTCATAAGAACATGAATATTCATATCAAAGTCTCAAGAACATATGAACACATAACATCATGAAAATTTGATATTAGCCATTGTAAATGGATTAGAATAACTATTACCCCATTTAAAAAACGTTTTACAACACCAAAACAGTTTAGGGTAATGTTTTTTGTCCATTTCCAGCTACAAAAATCAAAATTCTGCACCCTACATGGCCAACTCGTCGAGTACACAAACTGACTCACCGAGTTGGATGCATTTTCACTTGGACTCGTAGAGTCCCCTCTGCAGACAGCTCAAAAATCAATTTTTTCAACTATTTTGCATAAAGTGTTAACAAACAAGCCTAGGCTCTGATACCATTGATCGGTTATGAGCATTCTAACACCCCTAAGTGTACATGCAACCCTAGAAAATCTTGGATCTATGTTTTTTCTAAAATACATCCAAAATATGATTTCCAAGCTTCATAATCCTATCTAGCACATATGGGGAACTTTTAATCTAAAAGATGGTTAGAATTACATACATTGTAGTTGATTTGATTCCTTGAAAACCTTGAGAGTCTAGCACCCCAAGTGTGATCCCTCAAATGCTTCATACAACACCAAATGCTTTTGGAATGACTTTGAGAGAATACAAACACTTGTAAAATCGGTCTCGCCCTCTCTTTCACTTAGTCTAGCCGATTTTGGTGAGTATGACGTCCTTTATATAATGTGTCACATCTAGGTTTACACCATGTAAACCCTAAAGTGACATGACTCTTCATATCCATCACCCATGGGTTTGTAACTCCCAAAGAGCATCCATAGAGCATCCTATGGGTTTCACCCAACTTGATAATCCATGGAGCCTTTTATCTCACTATACAAATTATGGATGATTTACATAATCAACCCATATGTTTAATTAGTTATCTTTTGATCAATTAATTAGTTTCAAATTAATTCTTGATCAATACTAATTAAATAATACTATTAATATATTAGAACTTATAATATATTAATAAACCATAAGTGTTATTTATCTCATTTAGTCAATCCAAATGAATGATGCCATGGAACCCAAATGGACCATGCAGGTCGGGTCAAGTACATACCAAATATAGTTATGGACTTAGACACCTTATCCAACATCTTTATATTGACCTTTGTGGACCATCAACTGTTGAAACTCTCATCAAGAAATGGTACATTTTGGTTATTGTTGTTGATTTTTTACGATTTACGTGGGTGTATTTTCTCAGGTTAAAATCTGAAGTCGCTCAAACGATGATCGGATTTATCAAACAAATTGAAAAAAGTTTGAAGAAAAGTGTTTTTAAGATTAAGAGTGATAATGGGTCAGAGTTTAAGAACAAGATGCTTGATTCTTTCTTAATTGAAAAGGAAATTTCACATAATTTTTCATCACCATATACACCACAACAAACTGGTGTAGTTCAACGAATAAATAGGTAACTTTGCGAAGCTGCTAGAACAATGTTGACATATGCGAAACTTTCTCAATATTTTTGGGCCAAAGCAGTGTCAACCGCGTACTTTACTCAGAATCATTATTTTATTCATCGACGTTTCAATATCACTCCATATGAAATAATCAATAATCGAAAACCAAATGTTAAATTTCTTTCATGTGTTTGGTTGTAGGTGCTTTATCATGAATGTCAAGGATAAGGCTGACGAAGGAGTATTTTTGGGATAGTCGTGTAATTTGGTTGCATATAGAGTGTTAAATAAACGAACACAAAAAGTTGAAGAAACATTCAATCTTACTTTTGATGACTATTTTGTTAAACAAGTTAACGGACTCTTCGAACAAAATTCGATTATTAACGAATCAAATGATGAATCTGAAATTGTAAGTTCATCTAACTTTGATTATGATTTCATTTTTGGTGTTCCTGACAGGGTTGTGAATGTTAAAGATCATGTGAATGATAATCATCAATATGAATATTCGAAGCATACTAATGGAATGGATCTTACGCAAATTCTTGATGACAATTATTCAACATCGAATTCTCCAAGAATTAGCGAAAGTATGATAAATAATCCAGTGGAACGGGAGCACTTGGATTCGAATACTCAAATTGAGGGGGGGCATTCTTTCAAGGGGGAGAATAGGAGAATGAATGAAGATGTTGAGGGGGAGCAACATAATCAAAATAACAATGATACGATAAGTTTTGATCTAAATGATGAATTTCACTAAATTAATGATAATATTTTTGTTGCAGGTTCAGAAAATGAAGACTTAAATGAAGATGAACACTTCGATTTTGATCCAAAATATGGACAAATGATCATCCGAAAGTAAAAGTAATTGGGAATCCACAAGATGGAGTTTTAACAAGAACTCAACTTCGTGCAAAGAATGAGGTACTGAATACTCATCAAGAGTTTTCCATGTTTAATGTTTTCATTTCGAAAATCAAACCAAAGATAGTTAAGGATGCAATGGAACACTCTAAATGGGTTTTTGCAATGCAAACCGAATTGGTTGAGCTTGAACGAAATAAGGTTTGGAGATTAATTCCTAAACCTTAAAATATTTCGATTGTCGGGTTAAAATGGATTTTCAAAAATAAAACGAATAAAGATGGGAACATTATTCGAAATAAAGCCAGGCTTGTTGTAAAAGGTTACTCACAACAAGAAGGAATATATTATGACGAAACTTTCGCCCCTGTTGCAAGCCTCGAGGCTATTTGTATATTTCTGGCTTATGCAGCTCACAAAGATTTCGATGTATATCCAATGGACGTGAAGTGTGCATTTTTGAATGGAGAACTCGAATAATTTGTATATGTTGAACAAACCCCATGTTTTGTTAATAAAGATCATCCTTATTATTGTTATATATTAGATAAGGTTGTATATGGGTTGAAACAAGCACCAAGAGCCTGGTATGCAACTTTTACCTCTTTATTAAAACAATCGAAATTTAACAAGGATAAGTTGACCCCACATTATTTAGAAAGAAATTTGGGAATCATCTTGTGCTTGTTTAAATTTATGTTGATGATATTATTTTTGGATCTGAAGACCCTGCATTGTCTAATGAATTCGAAAATCTGATGAAAAGCAAATTTGAGATGACCATGATGGGAAAAATTAATAATTTTCTTAGTCTAAATATTCATCAAAGTAGAGAAGGAATTTTTATCAATCAACAAAAGTATATGGAGAATTTGCTTTAAATGTCTGGATTAAGAAATAGCACAAAGTTACGAGTACCAATGGCAACTGGAACAAGGATTACATATTCGTTAGATAAACCAACAGTTGATTTAACTCTCTACCGAAGCATGATAGGTTCATTAGTTTATCTCACAACAAGTAGAACTGATATCATATTTTCTGTTTGTAATTATGCTAGGTACCAGTCAAATCCATGAGAACCACATTTCACTACAGTTAATAATATTTTTCATTATCTCAAAGGCTCGATTTTGTTAGGATTGTGGTATCCTTCGAAAACAGGTTTCTCTATTCAAGCTTTCTTAGATGCTGATTTGGGAGGTTGCAATCTAGATCGAAAAAGAAGGATCAGAGGATGTCAATTAGTTGATGGGAAATTGGTGAGCTGGCACTCATAGAACCAAACTTATGTTTCAATTTCGGCTACTGAAGCATAATATGCTGCTGCTACTGCTTACACATCACAAATAATTTGGATTCAAAGTCAATTGCGTGATTATGCAATAAACAAGAAGAGAATTCCATTATATTTGTCATAATCCTGTGCTGTATTCGAAGACTAAGCATATTGCTCTTCATTACCATTTCATAAAAGCTCATGTAGAGGATGGTAACATTGAAGTGCATTTTGTGAAAACCACTGATCAATTGGCTGATATTTTCACAAAATAGTTAGATGAAAAATCATTTGTGAGAATTTTAGGAGGACTTAGAATGGTCGAAGGGTGTTCTATTTCAAAAGAATAGCGAAAATTGGACATCTTTCAAAGCCAAAGCTTACTGTTCATAGTCAACGCTTCGAAACCCTTCGTTTTCGTAAATAGGAGCTGAAAATTTCGTGTGTCTGGTACATTTCAAATACTTTTGTTAAGTTGATTTTATTTTCGAAAAACACAAAAACAACAAAAAAGTTTTCTCATTTGTTTTGTCATTTCTTTTAAAAAACAAAAAAAAAAAACAACAAAACAATTTTTATTTGTTTTCTCTTTTATTTTCGATAAATCAAAAATCAAAAAAAATATTTTGTTGTGTATTGTTTGGCTTAGTGTTTTGTTTCAGATAACAAAGATGAATCTCAATGGTTAATGCTTGCAGTTCTAGGGCCAGGTAAATACTCAAAAATCTTGTACTAGTTAAGGTGTCCCTAGAAGCATGTTGCAGCATGTTGACCAAAGCCTCGAATAACTCTATGTGTGTTTAACGAAAGCCCTAATGAAATATTTCATACGAAAATTTCTTTCCAATTCAGGCTTGTATTCACATTATTCACATGAGCTACCTGACTCTTCTCACATGAGTTAAGAGTTTACTGTTTTGTCCGAAATAATAGAGGTACAAATGATTTCTTAAACCAATCTTTTTCATCTAAACAATTTTAAACGACTACACACGAAGACATATGTCCAAGGGGTCTCTGATCAAACCCATCGAGACTTAAACATATCAAACATATGTATTTATGATCTGACATCATGAGACCGTGATGAAAGTGAAACCCAATTCTCTATATTTTTAATGAATTGACGGGGAACTTTGTTCCAGTTTTTAACAAAACTTTTGTTTCTGTACCTAGATTCGAAACGTCAAATCATATTCATTTCGTATGAGTGATCTTGATCAAACTATCGAAACCCACAACGTTTGTTACCCAACCGGATCCAGCACAAAAAAATTTCATGAATATGATTTCCATGAGAGTTTCATTTGATTTCGAAGTCACTCTCAAAATTAATCCAAAGCATGCTTGTCATTGATTACACTGATGAAACAAGTGAGTTATGTGACAATTACTCACCTTATGTTTTGGATGATATGTAATGAAATCGTGTATCCACCCATGAAGCTTGGAAATAGAATCCCTTCGAAACTTCTCAATAAGTTTTCGATTGTAATTCACGGGAAAACACACAAACAGTTGATTATCTCTCTTAATAATTAACGAAGTAACTTTTGCCCGGGGTTTAACTGCTTTCGTGTCAAAATGATTTTGCCATCAAAAATCCAAAGTTTATTTTTGTTTGATTCTTATCTTTTTCTTTGGAACACTACACTCACGAAATCCTTGAGGTTCTAAGTAATACCAACTCAGGCTGATGATTTCGAATGTTTGGCACATGAATTCGCTTTAAATCCCAAAAATGAAAGAGCCTAACCTCCATCTAAAGGTTGTTGATGGTTCAAATTCCATTGGGAGAAATAAACAGACTGTTAGAAGTGACATCTTGTATTCTATCCGGTTTTCAAGGAGAAGTGACAGTTACTTTTTTATGCGTGGATACTTTATCGGAATAGTGGTGCGAGTTTCAAGGTAGCACGTTGTATTTCATTAAATGCATATCCCGCTTCAAATTCAAACTTCAGGGATACATATAAAAGTAGATTCAAGGGTTCTTGCTCAGTTTACGGTTTCAAAAGAAAATTTTCCAAAGTTCTCTCCAAACCTTCAGACATCACTACAAACATATCTAATACGGATGTAAATGTCACCATGGGTGAAGGAGATTTATTTAAAGAAACTTCACAATCTCTCAAAGGTACTACAATTATTATTCCTATCGAACCTGTTTCTATTGCTTTTGTTTCTTTACCTCCATATATCATCCCTACCACTTCCACGACTAAATCACACACTTTTGAAAACATTATCAATCAGCCGTTCACATCTATTTTCTAATCATAATCCACCAATCTACCAAAACTTATGAATGAGTCTGTGAATGAAGAAGGAGGTTTTGGAGGAACATTCGAAGCCTTGGAATTTGATGATGACTTAGAAGATTTTCCTGATCATATGCTTATGTCTATGAAGAAGTTTAAAATTTTGAATAAGAAGATGAATTCTATTCTTCAAACTCAAGTAGATATGGGGGGTGGGGGTAGTTTAGTTTCTAGTTTTAAACTTCATGGATTGATGAAGGCACTTGAAGCCCGAATGGTGAGCAAAGTCTCGAGCATGATTAAAGACATAGAGTCTAGAATATTAGAGAAGGTTCATCACAATGAGCAAACCACTAAGTTAAGGGTGAATTCTCTCAATTCAAAGTGTGTGGGGGCTATAAAGGAATTCACAAATGTTCAAAAAGAACGACATACTTTATTTGTTCTTAATGTGAAGAAGGTTAGAGAAGATGTCAACTTTAAACTTCAAGAGCTTCGTGACGATATGATCAAAGAAGTTGCTAGTGTTCAAGAAGACTATGCAACTTTACATAAGAAGGTTGACATTATTTCTGATGCAGTAACGAAGTATGTCACATTGTACGAAATTTTGAGTCCTCAAATTACTCAACTTTCTACAAGTGATAATCAACAGTTTGGGGAGATTCTTTCGTTGTTAAAAGACTTAAAAGCTTCAGTGCTCAAGACTGCTTCATCTTCAATTATTACACCAAAGTTCTTGTCTTAGATGTTTTCACAATTCGAAGCTATTTTTCATAAGCAATTGACTCCCTTATCTCAACTATCGAATCTTCTACCAACGAGTGCCCCACCTGTTCGTACAGGGGTGCAAGGGGGAGAAAAGAAAGTTGGAGAAGCTTCTCATGCGAAGGTTGGCGGTAAAGCTTCGCATGGAGATACTAAAGTTGTTGGAAAAAAAATTCCTTCGAAACTTCCATCAATGATGCCAATATATTCGAGTGTTGGGCCAGTTACTTCAATAGTTGTGACGTCAACGCCAATCACAAAGCCAATCTCAAAGGGATTTATATTGGTTCATCCACTAGTCAAGGTGATGCTTGGAAAACAAAATATGTTACAAAAAGTTCAACAGACAAAGGGAAGCTACTTGTTGTTGAAAAATCGAAGGAGGATAAGAAATCTGAGGCCGAAGCTAAGATTGAAACATTAAGAGTTGTACAAAGTATCATGAGGCAAAGAGCAAGTGATCCTCCTGAATTAAACAAAGGAGATCCTTCAAAACATTACAATTATGAGACCATAGAAGCGAAGGTGGCGTATAACCACATGTATGCGTTTGAGAAGAAACCAAAACAGAGTTATGTGGTTTCGAATGCAGACATGAGCCAGGTTGACTTCCCAATTAATGAAACGATGTTCCTGATGCATCAGTTCAAAATTTCTGATAAATTCAAGAGGAAATTTGGTCAAAATTCAAGAGGAAATTAGGTTCAAAATTTCAGATAAATTCAAAGCTGATTACAACTACATGAAGCTTTGTTTTCATGTTGTTCCTGCAAAAGCTCCAGAGGAAATTTGGTCATTAAACAAAATAAAGAAGGTGATTAGCATCAAGATGTATGTTTTATTTGAAGATATGATGCAAAATATGAGATTTGTTTTTGTTTTTGCAAGGGCAAATGGTCAAAAATGTGATTTTATAGTGGCTGGTTTCTCACTAATGAACTTGTATGATCTTATACAAGTTGCATTACTCTTAAAAGAGAAAAATTATTCATACCTTCGAGAAAATGATCTTGAAGTTTTTCAACTTGGAGTTGCTGACATCAAGATCTTTTTAGAGAATTATTATGAGTGTTTGGCTCTTCCGGATGTGGAACTTGTAATAAAGTCTACAAAGCCCCAATCTGAATTGAAGAAGTATGCAGATAGGGAAATCTATTTAAAACCTTTTGGAATGGGTTTTGCTGGAAAGGATAAAGGTGGAAAAACCAAAAGATCTTTGTTCCAAGCTTGTGAAATTGAAAGATATACTACATCCTAGTATACGAACTTCATTGTTCGTATGAATAATTGCAAGAAAAATAATGAAGGGGACAAGAAGTGGCTTAAGAAGATTATTTTTCATGGTAAACGGAAATCCGAAGGGTAATGTTGTATGCCATACAGATTCTCACGAACTGACAGAATTCGACTTCGTTACAAAGGGGGAGATTGTAAGGGTCGAAATTATGTTGATATTACTCTGATTTGATTCTCTTCACTCGATTATCATTTCATCATAGATGCCATACATGGATGTAAAGCGTGCAGCTTTACATGGTATTTCAACTTTGGGAGGCCAAATATAGTGTTTAGGACGTTATTTATACTTAGTATCATCTGAATGAATATTAGTTTAGAGGGACTCGATGAGTGCATGAGCAAACTCGATGAGTCAGATAGGGTTTTTCCCGATAGACTGGACATGCTACAACTTGGCAAATTGATGAGACAACTCGACGAGTTGATTTGGATTTTCTTGATACTTCAGAGAAAATGAAGGACCTCGATGAGTCACATAGATGCACTCAACGAGTTTAGTTAACATGGATTGTTTACTTAAGAATTGACTTTTGTTGACTTTTAGGGTTTGGTCAATTGTGGACCTTAGAGACCATGGAGGGGTAAAATGGTCTTTTCATCCTTTTTGAGATTTAGTGGAGGAGTTAGCTTAGCATCTAAGAGTGATTATTGCAAATTGCATTTTAGAGATAATTATATTATGTAGGTGGAGTCTAGACTATTCGTCGAGTACTAGATCTATTTGCTTACTTCCGAGGTGAGTCTTCTCACTATACTTACCTGAGCAGTAATACTGTGTGAACGGGGGTTCTTATTTGAGTTATCGACCGGAAGGTCCTATATGCTTATACTGAGTTATTCGATATTATGTGTTCTTTCTTTGTGATATATGCTATATTATTATGTGCTTTACTATGTTAGGACCGGAGGGTCCAAAATGAGTTGTGAGACCGGAGGGTCTTCACTGAGATATAGGACTGGAGGGTCCTTACTGAGACACACGACTGGACGGTCCACACCGAACCGTGAGACCAGAGGGTCCTCATCGAGACGCATGAGACTGGAGGTTCCATGCTGAGTTATAGCCACGAGAGGCTTATTATTTGTGTATGTGGTATTTTGGGGAAACTCACTAAGTTTCATGCTTATCATGTTGTGTGTTATGTGTTTCAGGTACTTCTCAAGATCGCAGGAAGGCACCGGCTTGATTGTAAACAATTGTTCAAGACTATGTCGAGGACTCTGGGATATTATCAATTGTTTTGTTGAATTGTGTTTTTAACGTTTGATACATTGTAGTTTTGAGAAAATGTGATACTTATTTTATGGGATTTAAAAATGAAATTTTTATTTGAAAATTTAGAATGTTACAAGTTGGTATCAGAGCCTTGGTTTGAGGGATTCTGGTGTACTCTCGGGTATGTCTGGACTCAAACTGAGTAATTGAGAATATTTTATAAAGAGAAACGATTTTTTCCTAAAACTAGTAAGAGTTTTAAAGAGAAAACAAGACGGAGCATTGTGTACAATTAGCTAGAGCCCGAACGGTGATGTCCCAAAATACCATTTTTTTTGTTTATATTATGATATATTTATGAAATATTAGAGTTGCATGCTAGAGGATAGGCTAGGTACTTCAGAAAGTAGGGCTAGAGTTGTCTGATTCATGATGCCTTACCCTAGGGTATCCTATTGATTACTCTTATCTAATATTTGCTTTATGTGTACTATGTAGGAAGAAACATAGCAGGAATCTTTAGAGAGAGTTTTAAGTAATCTAGGAGGGATACCTGGATGAGCATTGAGGAATGTACCGAGAGAGTAGTTGAGATCCATGAGGAATCTACCGAGAGAGTAGTTGAGACGACTATAGGTTGGTGTGGAAGGTAGTATTGGGCTCATACTACTGAAAACACCGGGTCTGTATGTGACCCAAGTAAGATTCTTAGGATACTAAGGAGCATGTAGGGTTGGGTAAATCGAGTGTATGTGTATATTAAGCTATTCTATGATGATTTTGTGTTTGCGTTTCAGAGACAATATCATGATTACCCGCAACAACCTTGGGGGTAGTGGTACCAGTGAATAGGAGATTCGCAGGATCATTCACGAGGAGGTCGCCGCAGCTATTAGAAAGGCCATACTAGATATGTTAGGGTCTGTTAAGACCATGTTGATTGATATATTCGGTAAGCGATGCGCTACTGTTATCCAGGCTGTTGCTGCTACAGCCACCGGGGCCATAGCTGTAGCCAGGCCACAGGGAGGTGACTCATTGTTGTTTCGTGAGTTCAGCAACATAAAGCCACCATATTTTGATGGGACGCAGGACCCAATCGCTTCCATGAGATGGATCTTTTACATTGAGGGGTGTTTCTATATGTGTTCATGTCCAGAGCATCTGAGAGTCCGATTCGCGTTGAACCAGCTTCGCTTGGGACCGAAGGACTGGTGGAAGTTTGTGATGACTAAGTTTACCCCTGCAGATCATGCAACAGTGACTTGGGAGAGGTTCACCGAGTTATTCCGAGATGAGTATGTTCCCCATGTGGAGAGGGAACATTTAGCACAAGAGTTTTTGTCTCTCAAGTAGAAGACGGATTCTATGACTGAGATTACGAGGATCTTTCATGAGAGAGTATTATTCTGCCTTGAGAACGTGTCCACTGAGCAGGCACGTGTGAGTCGGTATTTGAGAATCCTGAGGAGAGACATTCGGGAGTTCATGGTGAACTCGTCTTATCAAACATTTGTTGAGCTGCAGACCAATGCCAGGAGGAGAGAGATTAAGATATAGATTCAAACCAGGGAGAAGGGAGAGCAGCACGGGAGAGATAGGAGATCGGTACAGTCGCAACCGATGATAAAGCGGGCTAAGCCCGTTGATTTGAAAGATGGAGGCCACAAGAGCCATAGTTATAGCATGTGTGGAAAGAGCGATGAGGGGTCTTGCCGAGCGAGGATTTGCTAAAAATGTGGCAAGGAGGGTAATATGGTGAGGGACTATCCCAAGGGATTTTCAGTTTGCTTTAACTTCAACCAGAAGGGTCATCAGAAGGCCAAGTCTCCCCAAATCACTCAAGGATCAGCCCAGGCTGCTGCTCATGCTGCTTAATGTGTTACTGGTGGCCGGCCAGGGAAGGCCGAGCCTCTGAGAGCTCATGGGAGAGCATTCCAGTTGACCGCGGAGGAGGTCCGTGCAACGTCTGATATTGTTGCTGGTACGTATCTCCTTATTTATGTTATTTTGATATTTGTTTATGGTTATATTGTGTTGTATATAGGTACTTTCATTGTGAGTATTGTGCCTGGTTTTGTGTTATTTGACTCGGGTGTGAGTCGATCTTTTGTGTCCATATCCTTTAGTCGTCACATTAGTGTCAGACGCGAATCGTTGAGTCGACCACTGAATGTTTCTATAGCTGACGAGCATGCGGTTTTTGCTACCGATGTATTCCCGGGATGTGTATTGGAGATTTTCGGTGTTAAGTTCCCGATAGATCTGGTGCCGATAGCGATGGGTGATGTCTATGTCATAGTGGGCATGGACTGGTTGAGCCAGTTTGGAGCATTGATTGATTGTGAGCGTTAGATGGTGACCATACGAGACCCTAGTGGGGGAGTTCTTATTATGTATGGCGAGGGGACCATATCTGGATCAGCTTTCTGTTTTGCTGCTAAGGCGAGACAGAGTGTACAGCAAGGATGTATGGGCTTATTAGCATATATGATGGATATGAGGGTTGTTATTAAGAGGCCGAGTTCTATCTCTAATGTTCCGGTTATGTGTGAGTTTCCGAGAGGTAGGTGGAGTTCTGGATCAATTTGGTTCCGGGTGAGGCACCTCTTGCCAAGGTAACTTATCGCCTCGTGCCGCCTGAGATGCAGGTGTTATCCTCACAGCTCAATGAACTGCTGGGGAAGGGTTTTATTAGACTAAGTAGCTCGTCGTGTGGAGCGCCGATCCTTTTTGTTAATAAGAATGATGGTTCACACCAGATGTGTATCAATTACTGGGAGTTGAACAAGCTGGCAGTCAAGAACCGTTATCCACTACCAAAAATTGACAATTTATTCAATCAGTTGCAGGGGACGTCTTCCTTTTCCAAGATTGATTGGAGATCTGGGTATCATCAGATGAGAGTTCGCGAGGAGGATATCCAGAAGACGGCCTTTAGGACTTGTTATGGGCACTACAAGTTTGTGGTGATGCCTTTCGGACTCACCAACTCACCGGCAACGTTCATGGATCTCATGAACCGAGTGTGCAGGCCCATGTTGGACTAGTGGATGGGTGTTTTGTTGATGAAAAGGGGGCATGTGGTAGCATATGCATCGAAGCAATTGAAGCCTCATGATACGAAGTATCCCACCCATGACTTGGAGTTGGGAGCGGTGGGGTTCGCCCTCAAGATCCGGCGCCACTATCTCTATGGTGTCCGGTGTACCATATACACGGACCATAAAAGCCTGAAGTACCTTATGGATCAGTCAACCTGAATATGAGACAGAGGAGGTGGTTGGATATAGTTAAAGACTATGACTGTGAGATATTTTATCACCCTGAAAAGGCTAATGTTGATGACTCCAGTCTTAGATACCAACCGACAGGCCAAGGTGGTGGTCGTGAGGCCAAAGAACCATAAGAGGGAGCTAGTGGTCGGGCAGATTTCTAAGTTTGAGATGGATAATCGCAGGCTTATTATGACAACCATCAATTTTTGGTCAAGTCAAAGTCAAACAAATTCAACAAGTCAAACCGGTCAACACAACTAGTGCTTGTATGTTAGGGCTTACTCTATGTTTATTAATGTACAACTCTCTATCTTAATACAAAGTGTCACTCAGAAGTTTTAAATGTTTAGAAAACCTAAACTCTAAATAGGGTAAGTGATGTAACGACTCGATAAATCACTATTACCTACCCTTCGGAGGTGTATAACATTCATAACAAGGCGTAGTGGAGGTTACAATCCTAGCACTACGAGGCAAAACATTAGCAATGTCTACAAATAAAATCTCTCTCTAATCTCTCCCAAAAATCTCTCCTAATATCTCCCAAACCTCTTGGTAATAAAAATCACATTTTCCATTGTTTATATGAACATCCATACCATCCTGAACCTTCCCGTGGTCGAAAACAACTTAAAACGGAAGAAGGAAGTCAAAAAGAGGCCTAAAGGTTTACAGGTTACAGTTCACCTGCGAACCCTCGTAGGTCCTTGCACCCTCCTAACCCACATTCGCTTTTAGATAAGAGGTTCATAGTCTAGCGAGGGAGATTTGCATCAGATACCTTTCACGAAACCACCTTCGGACCGAGCCCTCCTTTCGCATCGAACTGAGAAGTTTTGCAGGTATCCGGCCGACGTTCGCAGCGAACCTTCTGACTCTCGCACTCAGTGCCAACCTTCACATCTGATACTTTCGCTGCGAACCCTGTCACATCCGAAATATCACCTGCCTACGAACCCTCTAGCACCCAGCATTCTCTTTGCAGGTTCGCATCCCCTTTCTTGTTTTTGACCAATTTCACATTTCGAGCCCGTTTTTGATGCTTTTGACGTGGGATTTTCACCCAAACCCGTATTTTTGACATCCTGGACCCTCTAAACTCATATTTTATCCCCATCTTGAAGATTTATTATTATGAATCATATTTTTCTTAGGATGATATCAAACTTACATAAAGGATCTCTTTGACTTTTCTCATGAAGTTATGACACCAACCACCCTCATGTCAACTTTATGTCACTATTCACATCTAGCTAGTCAATTCTTTATGCTTTTTCAACACTCTTCCCATCCGATCAACCTTTATAAACAAATCCAAGATATTTTGTCACTTCTCATACAAGATTTCACTCCTCACCAAAAACAAACTTTCTCTCTCTCTCTCTCTCTCTCTCTAAAACACAAATTATCCAGGGAATTTTTGAGTAATTCCTACATTTTTGGTAAGTATTTTCATTTAAATTCTACACAAACTTCACATCTTCATACAAATCATGGATTATTTACACAAATATCTACATATTTTTTCTTAAGATCTTCAAATCTTCAAGCATCTTTCAGGTGTTCTTGACTTGACACTCGCCATATTCAACCTTCCACCAAAATAAGTCATAGAAGGTGATTTCATACTCCTACATTTTCATGTTATCTTCAAGTTTTAAGGGGTGGGGGGGGGTATACAAGTTACAACACCAAAATATATTCTAAACTCAAGCATCAGTTTTCAACAGAAAAGTTATGGTCTATTAATGAATTGTTTTGACCATCTTAAAATTAATATTTTTCAAAATTGTTCAACATGAAAATAGTTTAGGTGTATACCTTTCTAATGACTACTTGCAATCATTCATACGATGTTCCTATGATTTATGGAGATTTTTACAAAACTGCCTATCATTTAGGAAGTGATTTCGGACTAGTCTACGAAAATGAACATTTCCACACTGATTTGAGACCACTAAACATCATAATAAAAATTATGGAAAAAGTAGACTCATTTTCCAAACTCTTAGAATTTACAGATTCGGTTTTCGATTTACGATAATTTTCTAATAACAAGGACAGAAAAGTTAAAACTAGAAATATTGTTTACAAGTTCATTTACACTTTGTAACATGTTGAGCAATGTGTGTAGCAATATAAAAATACATGTTGATTATATTTCATGCTATTTTGTTTCCCTGAAAAAGAAATAAACATTCACATAAGGGTATTCCATTTACTACAAACATTTATGATAAACTATAATAGATATAGTTTATGGTTCATTACACTACAAACTTACTATGAAAGGTTTCATTTCCACTACAGAAAGGGTGTTCTTTCACACTACATGTAAATTCATTAAATCAAGTTGTGAGCCACTACTTCATAGTATCCACTAGGGTATGGATTAAAATCCTATAATTATAATCAAAGTCTCTTGTTGGGAGAGCGTGATACCTGTGTACAGATCTATATTGGGACTGACAATCCCGCACCAAAGTTTCATGCAACAGCTAGACCGGTAGGTCTGGGGTGACAATTGTCGTAATAGTCTAACATCTGAAGAACATCGTAACAGGTCACTATGTCATTAGCATGAGTATAATAACTCACACAGGGAAATAACGATACATATAGTTTACGGGAAATTTCTACATTCAAACGGTTTTATTCACTTTAAAACTGCATATACTCTCATAGGTATGGAATAATACTTGTACATTCGGTCTTGGGTTTTAAGACTGCATTTCATTTAATAAGGAAAATATTCAATTTTTCTGGAACAAACACTACTTTTTCAAAGAAAGGTTTTCAACTCTACCTTCAAAAGCTTATGCACTGACCAACTTAATTGTTGACACTCTTTCAAAATTACTTGTATTCTCAGGTGATCCTTAAAAAGGTAATTATCAATCTTTTGAGGATGGCACGCTAAGGTGTCAGAATATTTATTTTATCATTTTATTGTAATCGATTTTGAAACAAGTAACCCATGAAACCATGTAACTATTTCAATTATATTTATGATGGTTGTGTTTACTTTGGTTACTATTATACCCGTTGTTATGATACTATACATGAAGTCATCTCACCCCGGACGTTTCCACGATCCTAGGTTTGGGGGTGTGACACTTATGACCTTCCGTGGCAGATATGGATGCCATATACGGGTGGTGCTCGACGTATTTTGATGGAGGAGGCCGATATCTTGAGATTTTTGATCCGTCCGGGGGCCACCAAGATGTATTTGGATTTGAAGAGGAATTATTGGTGGCCATTCATGAAGACATATGTAGAATGGGTAGCCAAGAGATGCTTGACCTGTCGTCAGGTCAAGGTAGAGCGCCAACGTCCACATGGCCCGTTACAGTCTTTAGAGATTCCTCAATGGAAGTGGGACCATATTTCCATGGATTTTATCACCAAATTACTTAGCCCATGTGAGGTTTTGATGTGATATTGGTGATTATAGACCGTTAACGAAGAGTGCTCACTTTCTAGCTATCAGTGAGAGCTATTTTGCGGAGAAATTAGCCTAGATTTACGTTCGAGAGCTGGTGGCACGACATGGAGTGCCAACATCGATATTGTCAGGTCGAGATGTGTGTTTTACTTCCAGGTTAAAGAATAAATTTCATGAGGATTTGGGTACCCAATTCCACTTCATTACCGTATATCATGCACAGACAGCCATCATTCTAGCTATCATGAGGATGTGTGTTTTACTTATTTTCCCTTGGCTAAGTTTTCATACAACAACAGCCATCATTCTAGAATTGGTATGCCTCCCTTTGAGTTGTTATATGGGAGGAGGTTTCGGACTCCCATCTATTGCGGAGAGGTAGGGTAAAGAGTGATGAGGGCACTGAGATATTTCTCAAGATGACATAACAGATCCAGCAGGTCAAACAAAGGTTACTGACGGTCCAGAGTCTTCAAAAGAGTTACACCGATCGGTGCCATTTGGAGCTAGAGTTTCAAGTTTGAGAGTTTGTCCTCGTGAAGGTATCCCAGTGGAAAGGGTGATCCGATTCAGGAAATGGGGCAAGTTAGGCCCTGATCACATTGGTCCTTTTACGGAGATCGCCCGAGTGAGTAAGGTAGCTTATAGATTGGAGCTTCCTGCATAGTTGATGGAGATTCATAACACCTTCCATGTCTCCCAACTGAGGAAGTGTGTAGCTGATGAGACGGTAGTGGTTCCTTTAGAGGACATTCAGGTTAATGAAAGCCTGAACTACATTGAGAGGCCAATAGAAATCTTGGATAGGAATGTGAACGTGCTAAGCAATAAATAGGTGTCCTTGGGTCAAGTTCAGTGGAAATATTAGAAGGGATCCGAGTGGACTTGGAGCCGGAGTCCGAGATGTGGGAGCAGTACCCTAAAATGTTTCCAGAGGTTGACTTCGAGGGCAAAGTTTGATTCTAGTGGGGGAGAGTAGTAACATCACGAATCCTGTTATAATATTTAATTAATTTAAATTCATAATATCAGAGCAACTCAACGAGTTGGATTCCCCAACTCTCCGAGTAGAGGAGTTAATGGTCCCGTGATTTTTAGAGTCTACTCGACGAGTTGGAGAATCCCAATTTGATGAGTAGTTGCTGAGTGAGAAAACCCTAATTTTCAGTGTTTATGTCCTATATAAAGGAGGTTAAGCCTTCATATCCACCTCCCTTGTCACCTTAAGACTCTATGAGAAACCCTAATCAAGCTTCATTCATTGTATGTGTGTAAAAGAGAGAGAGGGAGAGAGAGAGAGAAGGAGAGAGAGAGACTAAATTTGGGTATTCTTGTGCACTTTTAGAAGGAGGTTGGAGAGAAACAAGGCTTGGCATGAGGAGGGACTATTAGATCTGGTGTTAGCTTCTGTTTGGATGTAAAAAGCTACCACATTGATCATTTCTTTTGTTAGATCTCTTTCTAGGGAGTTTTATGGCATTTCGAGCCCTAGATGACACGCATGGACGTAAAGCTTGTAGCTTTCCATGGTATCCCAGCCATGGGAGGCAGATCTAGAGTTTGGGACATTATTTCTTCTTAATATCGGCTGAATGAATATTAGTTTAAAGGGACTCGATGAGTGCATGAGTTGGACGCGCTACAACTCGGTGAGTTGATGAGACAACTCGACGAGTTGAGTTGGATTTTCCCGATACTTCAGAGAAAACAAAGGAACTCGATGAGTCACATAGATTCACATGAAGAGTTTAGTCAACATTGACTATTTTGAGTGTTAACTTTTGTTGACATTTAGGGTTTGGTCAACTGTGGACCTTAGAGACCATGAAGGGGTAAAATCGTCTTTTTGTCCTTTTGAGATTTAGTGGAGGAGTTATCTTGGCATCTAAGAGTGGTTATTGAAAATTGCTTATTAGAGATAATTATATTATGTAGGCAGAGTCTAGATTGTTTGTGGGGTACTAGATCTACTTGCTTACTTCTGAGGTGATTCTTCTCAATATACTTACCTGATCGGTAATACTGTGTGACCGAAGAGTCTTATTTGAGTTAGCGACTGTAGGGTCCTATGTGCTTATACTGAGTTATGTGATATTATGCATTTTTCCTTTGTGATATATGCAATATTATTATGTGCTTTAATCAGTTATGACAGGAGGGTCCAAACCGAGTTGTTAGGCCGTAGGGTCTTCACTAAGATATAGGACTAGAGGGTCCAACCCGAGTTGTGCGACCGAAGGGTCCTCACTGAGACACATGACCGGAGGGTCCACACCAAACTGTGAGACCAGTAGGTACTCACCGAGACACATGAGATCAGAAGGTCCATGCCAAGTTATAGCCATGAGAGGCTTATTGTTTATGTATGTGGTATTTTAGGTAAATTCACTAAGCTTCGTGCTACCGTATTGTGTGTTATGTGTTTCAGGTACTTCTCAAGATCACGAGAAGGCACCAGCTTGATTGTACACACCTATTCGAGACTATGTCGAGGATTCTGGGATATTATCAATCGTTTTTTTTAATTGGATTTTTGACATTTGATACATTGTAGTTTTGAGAAAATGTGATACTAATTTTATGGAATTTAAAAATGAAAATTTTATTTGAAATTTTATAGTGTTATAGGAAAAAAGAAATTATTTGATGATGAAGAAGAATGATGAAGAATTATTCGAAGGTGAAAGGCTCGTAAGAAAGAAGCATGATGTAGAACTTGATAATCTCTTTAGTGTTTCCAAAGTGTTGGAAGATCAAGAGAATGAAGTTTAGATTAGGAAGGTCACTCTTGCAACTCAGAAGAACCTCTTTCCTCTATGGTCTATGGAAAGTATTCAGAAGGAGGAGGTTGATGAACCGAGCAACAATTGGTTGG
Source organism: Lactuca saligna (assembly GCF_052625555.1). Taxonomy (NCBI): domain Eukaryota; kingdom Viridiplantae; phylum Streptophyta; class Magnoliopsida; order Asterales; family Asteraceae; genus Lactuca; species Lactuca saligna. Next base: position 175,645,745 of record NC_136420.1, read on the forward strand.
CGCCTTCGGTATCGTTTAAGCTAGACAACACTGCCAAATCTCAACTCGACTTTCCTATCACTCATAGGGGATTTCTATTCAGTTGCTTTGAGAAAATTGAGAGAGCCCCACTCTCTGATTCTGATGTTAGTCATACACTCTTCTCTTTCTATCTCAAGTATGGAAAGCCTTAATTTCAAGCTTGGAGTTTACAAAATATCATCGCAGTGAAGGTTTATGCTCCTTTTCCAACTGAAAGCTTCATCAATAGCAAATTCAAATGATTCATAGGAACCAATCGTACTGAATTTTAATTCACTCTTGCTGATCTGCCTTGAATGAATCCTTATGATTGGATTTCTTTGTTCCTGATTTTGTCTAAAGACATACAGAAATATGAACCAATCATAGCTCATCTAAAGAGAATGCTTATTTTCTACATTCAAGAATTTAAAAAGATGGATGTGGAAATAGGAGTTGTTCCGAAAAGAAAGTAGATTATGAAACCAGCGGAGGAATCCAAGGATCTAAACAAGATGAAGCTCAGGAAAAAACTGAAAAGAAAATTGGAGTGTGATGTATCAAAGGAAGACTGATCAAAAAGTTTAGAAGTGTAGTTTCTTTTTGCCAGAAAAAAACTTACACTCAAAACCTGCTCTGAACTACATCATAGAATTAACTGAAGCTTGTAAAGGGAATGATGCTGCTGATCAGAAATGCTTTTTGGATAAGATCAAGTTGTACATTGTTTTTCGAAACACCCTTCTGAATTTAATGTCGAAATTGTTCAAGGTGTAGAAAAGACAACAACAACAGAAGAACTCCTTCCTTATTTGACACAAAGGGGAAGATTTTTGGGCTTCATTATGTTGTCTCAAATGTATGTATAGAAAAACATTGGAACCCTAATTATCAACCGTAATATATAGATAAACCGTAATATATAGACAAACCTTAGGGTTACGATAATACATTGGAACCCTAATTATCAGCCGTTATATATAGATAAACCATATCCAAATACTTATCTCCTTAAAATTTTGAAACTTGGAGAAAATAACTAGTTATCCACCATTACCATTTTGTTGGATTAATCGGTTAATGAGGTAAGTTTTATTATATTAGGATAACTTTGACTATAGAAGGTTGATTTCCTAGTTTTGGTATTAGAATACGATACTATTTTATTGATATAAATAGAGGATATGTGTAGGTTATTTTTAAATATGTTGTATGTTTTGTTCTAGATACATTCTTTTCATTCTAAGTATTTTATTTTTCTTATCTTCTTTTAATAGTGCGTAGTTTGAAGTTATTTCCTGTAACCAAATTACTTTATTGTCACACCCCCATACCAGACGAAGGAACTGTCTGGAGGCAGGTGACTTCATTGTGCAGTATCATAACAATTAAAGATAAATGAAACATAGCAAATCCAAACATCATACATTGAGATAAAAAATTTACATTGTTTACATATTACATTTGTTCTTCAAATTACACAAAAGAGACGTAAATAAATAAATTCCAAACTACAGCATAATAATCCTGAATCTGCGTCCCATTAACCTGCTTACTAGATCCTTGATAATACAAGTCGTTTTGAAAAGCATTAACTAAAAAGTTGGTGAGTTCATAAGCATTTTTGTAAAAAAAAAATAGATTTACACTTGTTTAGAATTGTTCTCGTTGTGCTTTCAGAAAATCCGATATTTTCTATAAAATCGTTTGAAGTCTTTCTCTGAAATCATGAATATATGCATGCATGTCATAACGTTTTATTCATCCTAATAAGGAATGATTTTGGAAAGTAATATAAATTATAAAGGCGAGTTGTATTTGAGAGTAGTTCCTTGGAGTGGTAAAAATCAAACATTTTTAGAAATTTTCCTGTTTTCTAAAAGAAAGGTAGTTGAAAATTTTGTTTCCTTATCAAGTATAAGTGAGCATTAGTTTTAGTTCATCACTTTCGAAATCATATAAAATCGTTCCCTCCAAAAAATCCTATATTCTCTTGTATAAAATAATCGTAGATTCTGTTTCCAATTGAGTATTCGTGCATACGTGTGTGTTACTTTATAGCTTTCAAAATTGTATACAATCATTTTCCCCGGAAAATCTCATATTTTCTTATTTGTAAAATAGTATTATTAAGAGTCTAATACTTGTTAGGTGAAAGAAATCAACATGGCGATCATGGACATTCCGCGCAAGTTGAGTGGATGGTCAACACAATAAATGCGGATCATCACTACTGTGAATAGGGCAATCAACACAATGTGCCAAAATTTATTTAGGAAGTTTTACCTTACATAAATTTCTAATCATATTCTAGTGAGCCGCTATAACCATACTAATATGAAGGAGACCTGTCTTGGCGTTTCTTAGGCGCTCGCATTTGTTTAAACACAATTGTTGTAACGTCCCAACTAACAGGTATCATTATTATTCAATTTAGGCTTCATGTTTTAAGCCCTAAACGATGAGTGGATGTGATGACTCGTCGAGTAGCAGCGGGATGGGACATGTCATTTAATGATTTAACTCTGCGAGTCGGGAAGGGGACTCGACGAGTAGGAGCTAGTGGCAAAAACCTAACTTTGAAGGGTTTTGCACCCTATATAATGGACCATTAGCGCTTCCCATAATCTATTATGACCCCCTTCAGATCCACAACCCTAATTTTCGAATGTGTGAGCCTTGTGAGTGTTTTGGAGGTTTAGGAAGTGATTTACTGATGAAAATTTGTAGACAAAGTGGCTAGCATCAAGTAAATCCGTGTTGATCTAGAGTCTACTACGGTTTGGGCACATTTTGGAGGTAACTAGCTGATTATCTTGATCTCTTCCCTTTTAGAATCTCTCTTGTTTAAAGTTGAGGATTTCTATAGCTTATTTATGAAGGGATTATTGTGTGGGAGCTAGATCTGAAGTTGAAACTTCAAATATGAACCTCCTTTGGGTCCTATGATCATAAAGTTCTCATTATTTCCATTAGAGAACCCTTCCTTATGAGTAAAGCTTCATTCCAAGCTTGGATTCGGATTTTGAGGCACACAAATACGTAAAGGTAGCAACTTTACATTGCTAATGCACTCTAAGGACCTAGATCTACTGTTTGGATCAGAGGAATAGTTCAGAATCGCTTGATCATGGGAGTATTCATATAGAATCGACGGTTCTAGGACATAACTCAGTGAGTCAGGTAGGGTTTCGGTCTGAATTGGTCCCGCGTAGACTCGACGAGTCTGGGAGATGACTCAGCGAGTCAGTTTGGGTTTCTAAGCACTGGGTCACATATTGACTCGGCAAGTCTGTTAGAAACTCGGTGAGTTGATTTGAGTAACACTTGAATCAGGAGGTACTAGATGGAGAGAAAGTTGCACTCAGCATATAGGGTAACATGTATTGTTGACCATCGACCAGTGACCTTGACTTTGACTAGGGAGTGTCTTGTGCCTTTCAAGGGCTTTTTGGTAATTTGAGTAATTATTGAGTGGACCACTTGTGGGTACAGGCGAGGTGATTGAAGCTATATTTGGAAGGGTGACAGTATTATTCCGAGCTGCTAGTGAGGTGAGTTATCCTCACTATATCACTAGGGTCTAAGGCACCAAGGCCAAACGTTTAGGTTGTTATTCTGATTATAGTATGTTGTATGTCGTTATGATCTGTTAAATCGGTATCCGGATACTCAGGATGTTGTTATGCATTATGATTTGTTAGGATCGGTATGCTAGTGACCTGGTTAGGTCATTATTCGGGTTATATGTGATTTCTATGATAGATGATCTATGAGATAGTCATATCTGATATATGTATACCTGTTTAGGTCATTTATGTACACATCATTATTTGTTTGATGATTGGGTTGAGGCGGTCCTACTTTGTGCTGAAGGCCAACACGCTCGATGAGCGTTTCGGATAGACTATGGGCCCTAAACGATGGTCCAGTCATACCGAAGGCTCGGGATAGATCTAGATAGATTGTAGGCCTTGTAAGGTAGTCAAGTCAGGCTAAAGGTCAACTATGCATGTTGTTGTTATTTGTTAATGATATGGTATTATCGGTGTAGTATTGGTATTTTAGAGGTTTCTCAGTAAGCTCTCGGGCTTATAGTTTTAGTTTATTGTTTCAGGTACCTCAAGAGACTGTGGAAATTCAAAGGCATGACCGTACCACTCCTCATCCTTATGATTTGGTTTCTGGGACACTTTGATGAATAATATTTTGAAAACAAATTGTATAATACTATTTGGTCTTTATGAATGGAAAAGTTAAAAATTTTACTTAAATTTTTAGATGTTACAAGTTGGTATCAGAGCCTTGATTTGAGTGAATTGGAGGAACACTCGTGTGAACTCAATCTCAAATCAAGGAAATTTCCAGAATAAATTCTAAAATGGTTTTGAAAATAAAGGATGGAGGATGCGAAATGTACGATCAGCCGGAGCCAGTTAGTAGACCCGAAAATGCCAAATAGTTATTTAATATTATGATATGTTAGGAAAACATGCTAGTACTAGGCTATGGATCTTCATGGATCGCATGATAGAAGTTGCCTGATTACTTGATGTCTGCTAGCCTAGGGTTTTCTTCATAGGAGATTGACATCATTACTGTGGTTCCTTGTGTATGTATGATGGTTATATATAATTAAGATCTTATAGCTTGAGAATGTTAGATTTGGTCTTATGATTAGGGCCAGGTTGGATATTCGAAATTATATGAGGTGTGGCGTTATATACAGCTAGCATACACTGGTGCTACAGGGTTGATGAAAGTCTCATGGATGGTGGAGTTATGAAGCGTTAGTAGATCAGTAGTGAGATGTTTAGTATTCGTCTAGAAGTAAGGATGGAGAGTTCGTTATGTATATTATTAGGGTTTGTGATGATACTTGGGACAAATATGGGTAGGTTTGGAAGGTAGTATGGGCCCGTACTACTAAAAGCACAAGACCCATACGTGTAGCAAGGAAGTCACAACCCCTGGAGTTTGTGGGAATTGGTCTCCCAATATTATGTTTTTTATCTGACGCCTTTGGTATATTTTCAATATGGTGGTGACGAGATGTTTTGCGACTGGATTCGGGTCAGGATCAAGAGACGGAGGTCAGGGTGTGCCCGTAGCACCTAAGCAGGTGGTGCAGGTAGGGACAGAGGAGTTGGATGCTAGGATTCGGGAGATCCTACATGATGAGATTGATGCGGTGTTTCAAGCGCAACTACCAGAGATGTTTGGGTCGATTGAGACTACTATGGTCGAGTACTTTGATGAGCGTTATGCAACATTATCAGAAACAATTGTTGTTGTAGCCACATCGGTTGTAACCGCAGCAGAGGGTGGAGGAGGAGCCAGTCAGGCTTTTCAGTATCGGGACTTCGATAATATGAAGCCCCCGACATTTGATGGTACCCAGGATGCGATCAGGGCTATGAGGTGGTTATCTTACGTGGAGGGTTGTTTCTTCACGTGCTCATGTCCTACTAGCCAGATGTCACACCCCGAAACCGAAGGCGGAAACGTCTCGGGGCGGAGGTGACTTCATGAGAATCATAACCAATGTACATAGTAAGTGAAGTAAAACACAAACATAAATATTACATAGATTTCATTACATCAATTGAAAAGTAAAGTAGTACAAGTTTACATAGATACATAGTTTTAACAAAAGAGAGACGAATCTTCTATGCATTCCGTCTTCGCCAAAAGAGATCATCGGGTACCTGTCTAAAGCGGACCTGAGAATACAAGCAGTTTGAAAATCAGCATAAAGCTGGTGAGTTCATAAGATGTTTACTTTGTGAAAATGTACGAGTTTCCTTTAGTTTACCGAAAAGTTATTATCCAAGAAAATCCTATATTTTCTTAAAAGAAAAGTTTGATCGATTGCTAGGTTACACGGTTCTGGTTGTTTATCTATGATCTCAGGAAAGTCCCATACTTTCCTTATTGTATATTACCAATTGTAAAAGATGTAATGTTATTCAGTTTGTTACTATTTCTAGTTATATAAGTGTTACCCAGGAAAGCCCCATGCTTTCCTGCGTGTTGGTTTCTAATGTGAACGATGTTAAAGATGTAAAAGATGTGAACGTGATTAGGTAGTGTTTTGTTTTCCCCAGGAAAGTCCCTTACTTTCCTAAAAGTAATTGTTAGTTATTGAACTTCGATATACTGATTTATTTCCCTTCGTACCTATTGTATTATCTAGTTATGCTGATATCCTAATGGTAATATTTCGGAATGTACTTAGATTCACATCTTTATATTCGTGTTCTTATTCTTAATTAGTTATGATTGTACTTATTCATGTTCGTATTCGTATTCGTTACTGTATTCGTTTCCTTATTCCTACTCCTATTACTATTCGTATTCGTATTCGTATTTGCAGTCGTATTCGTATTCGTATTCGTAGTCGCATTCCTATCCCTAATCCTACTCCTAATACTATTTGCAGTCGTATTCGTATTTGTATTCGTATTCGCAGTCGTATTCGTATTTGTATTCGTATTCGTAGTCGCATTCCTATCCCTAATCCTACTCCTAATACTATTCGCAGTCGTATTCGTATTCGCAGTCGTATTCGTATTCGTATTCGTTCTGTTCCTAATTATAGTTTCGTTATCCATTATGTTCCTAGTTATAGATGTGTCATTCGTTCTGTTTCTAGTTGTAGTTTCGTATTCGTTCTATTCCTAGTTATAGCTTCGTATTCGTATTCGTATTCGTAATTTGTTATAATTGGAAATTAGTATAAGTTATTCGTATATTATGAAACATAGTTTAGATTAGAGCATTTTATCGAGAAATCTATGATTAGTTTGAAAGCTAAATTCGTAATTCGAACTATTTGATAAACACAGTTATTGATATTAGAACATACAGAATGAAAACGATTAAACTGAAAACAACGAGTTTGAGTACAAAATTTCCTTGTACTTTTGCTTGTATTCCCCCTGAAAACAGTGAAAATAGTTGAAAAAGGGTAGGGGTATGAACTCACCGGACGCGGAAAGTGTCGAATAGGATGCTAAACGTCGAACCGAGGCTTGAATACGAGCGAGGTTCCTATGTAATATTAAATAATACACAATATATATCTAATTAGATTTAAATAACTAATTAGATACACTTGAACAATCTAAGACGCGAAAACACTCCAAAATGGTCGTTTGAAGTGACCCGGGTGGCGTTTTAGAACATGAATGGCTAGGACTTAGAGTTTATTCTTCAAAGGTAAACTCTTAGGGAGGGTTTACGGCCTAAACACCACATCCCCATTAGTTTACGGCCGTAAAATCATGGTAGGTGTTTTTATGAGGAAAATGGCCTTAAATCAAATAATGGGTGTTGTTAGGTTTGGCTTTTGGACATTTGAAAGGGATTAAATCATTATATGGATTAATAGAAGAGTTTATGGCTGTAAACTAAGAGTTTACGGCCGTAAACTCTTACCCACATCCATCTAAATTAATTTGAAGGCCAAGGATTAATCACATGTGATTCAACTAATTTTTACAAGGCTTAGGGCTTCAAATGACATACATCTATGAGTTTACGGCCCAGGAGCATATGCTCTGGCCGTAAAATCTCAATTAGAGGGTTTATGATGTGTTTAAGGCTTCTAAACTATTTTTGGTTGGTTCCCTAATTTATTCCAAGGCTTTTGGTGGTGTTGGATGGCATTCTAACACCTTAGAAGTGATTTTATACCATGTTTGAGGAGTTTATGGCCCAAGCATATGCCTTGGCCGTAAACTCATATAAACCTCTCAAAATTGATGTTTAATGAGTTCCAAGTCCATTACATAATTTCTAAAAATCATAACTAGGGCTTGATTGAGTTTAGGGAGGGTTTAAGGGCTCAAAACCCCTTGAAATGTGAGTTTACGGCCTAGGCACCTTCAATGGCTGTAAACTCATACACAATGCTTCAATTTATAGTTTAAGGCATTCTAAGTCCATTCCATAAAGTCATTTAGCCATGTCTAAGGTCCATTTGAGGTTTGCAAGGGTTTTGTTGCTCTGAAAACCCCATTTTCTTGAGTTTACGGCCTAGTACTGTTCTAGGGCCGTAAACTCATAATAATGGTCCTAATTAAATGTTCAAACTCGAATTCTAAAGCTAGAGAGGTTGTACAACAAGTTATGGAAGGTACCTCAAAGATTTGGAGCCTTAAATTGACAATTTGGACCCTTAACTTTGGATTTAGGAGAGAGGTTAGAGAGAGAGTAGAGAGAGGAAGAAAAAGCTTCAAATGGGTGCTTAAACACGTTTATATAGGTCCAAAAACTTGGACACGGTGGAATTCTACCCGATACTGACCTTAAACGGGGCTTTTGGTCGCACCCGATTAAGTTGTCGTTACGCGATATGGTCGAAACTATAATTTTTCAAATTACTAGTTCGGGACGTATTCACATTTTTCCAACATGTTTTGATATTTACCAAGTCAAAATAAAGGTTTTGACTTAATTAACCTAATTCAGGACGAATACGGAACAATTCGTTTAAGATGAGTTTTGACGGAACGGTTACGGCGAGGAAGCAAAGTTTCGGGTTGTTACATTATCCCCCCGTTAGAGGGAATTTCGTCCCGAAATTTAAGAATTTAGATACAAAATTATGGACAAAAAGGGGGGGTGTGGATGTGTCTGCTGTATGGGGTCTTCGCGTTCCCATGTGAATTCAGGTTCTCGCTTGGAACCTTCACTAACGGGACGTGGCTCGGTTTCAAACGCTTGATTACTTGGTCTATGATCTTAGTTTTCTCGTCCAGGGGGTTTAGGTATATTAAGGTTCTTGGTCACACTAGAATGGATTTCTGTGGTTTTATCAGGCAAGTATTCATTAAGGACAGAGGTGCAAGGTATGGGATGAACGCTGCTAATTACTAAAGGTATTTCAGAGCTGAAGGCTAAGGAATCAATCTGAAAGGGAATCTAAAAGGGTCTAATGTACCACAGACTAAGTTTTCCATGCCTTATCAAGCTTACTATCGGTGTCTTTAACTCCTTGTTTCTCGCTGATCATATGGACTAGGAATACTTGACACTTCTTTCGCATGAACTTTCGCATTTTGACACATTGAACGAAGCGAAGGTTTGGGCTAAATTCGTCACCATGAATTATGAGGGTCTGATCAGAAGGAAGATTGACACAAATGGTTTTCTATAACGAGATGTATCAACACAGTCGGGCTCAATCGATACATAAATGAAGATAACATCAAAGCTCTCACTGAAACTGACATCAGGTTAATGAAGAAATGAATGATTACTCAAGGTAACGACACAATGTAGAGATATGAAACAAAGAATTTCTCTTTATGACAGACATGTAATTCTATTAAGCGAATAAACAGGAATGAGTTATCAAAGCAGACATTTATCGCTGACGGAATGATCGAGAGGCAATGTTTGAATGAGGAATTTCTACTATAATGTTGGATTCAGAAATACTCCCATAGTATTTCACGATTCACCGCAACGACGACTCATTGTTTGTTGTATTTGGGTAAGTTTTAGGTATGCTGTATTCCACAGTCACTCCCAAGCACATGTTGGTCGTGTCACGAATGTATATAGTTGATCAGGCTATATTGATCCTAGACACGACTACATAATTGCCTAGATTTAACTGCAGCATACAACACCCATTTACTTATGTTCTGTTCTATTTATAGATATGATTCTCGACGGCTAGGATACTTGTATACTTTTTGAAAATACTTATATTTGAGGTATACTTTTAGTTCAGAGCACTTAGGCCTCTTAATGTTTCTAGTCTTATACCATGTAACGTTTGGTATACTTAGTTCACTATAAACAAGGGCTCTGATACCAATCTGTCACACCCTGAAACCGAAGGCGGAAACGTCTCGGGGCAGAGGTGACTTCATGAGAATCATAACCAATGTAAATAGTAAGCGAAGTAAAATACAAACATAAATATTACATAGATTTCATTACATCAGTTGAAAAGTAAAGTAGTACAAGTTTTCATAGATACATAGTTTTAACAAAAGAGAGACGAATCTTCTATGCATTCCGTCTTCGCCAAAAGAGATCATCGGGTACCTGTCTAAAGCGGACCTGAGAATACAAGCAGTTTGAAAATCAGCATAAAGCTGGTGAGTTCATAAGATGTTTACTTTGTGAAAATGTACGAGTTTCCTTTAGTTTACCGAAAAGTTATTATCCAAGAAAATCCTATATTTTCTTAAAAGAAAAGTTTGATCGATTGCTAGGTTACACGGTTCTGGTTGTTTATCTATGATCTCAGGAAAGTCCCATACTTTCCTTATTGTATATTACCAATTGTAAAAGATGTAATGTTATTCAGTTTGTTACTATTTCTAGTTATATAAGTGTTACCCAGGAAAGCCCCATGCTTTCCTGCGTGTTGGTTTCTAATGTGAACGATGTTAAAGATGTAAAAGATGTGAACGTGATTAGGTAGTGTTTTGTTTTCCCCAGGAAAGTCCCGTACTTTCCTAAAAGTAATTGTTAGTTATTGAACTTCGATATACTGATTTATTTCCCTTCGTACCTATTGTATTATCTAGTTATGCTGATATCCTAATGGTAATATTTCGGAATGTACTTAGATTCACATCTTCATATTCGTGTTCTTATTCTTAATTAGTTATGATTGTACTTATTCATGTTCGTATTCGTATTCGTTACTGTATTCGTTTCCTTATTCCTACTCCTATTACTATCCGTATTCGTATTCGTATTCGCAGTCGTATTCGTATTCGTATTCGTAGTCGCATTCCTATCCCTAATCCTACTCCTAATACTATTTGCAGTCGTATTCGTATTCGTATTCGTATTCGCACTCGTATTCGTATTCGTATTCGTATTCATAGTCGCATTCCTATCCCTAATCCTACTCCTAATACTATTCGTAGTCGTATTCATATTCGTATTCGTATTCGCAGTCGTATTCATATTCGTATTCGTTCTGTTCCTAATTATAGTTTCGTTATCCATTATGTTCCTAGTTATAGATGTGTCATTCGTTCTGTTTCTAGTTGTAGTTTCATATTCGTTCTATTCCTAGTTATAGCTTCGTATTCGTAATTTTTTATAATTGGAAATTAGTATAAGTTATTCGTATATTATGAAACATAGTTTAGATTAGAGCATTTTATCAAGAAATCTATGATTAGTTTGAAAGCTAAATTCGTAATTCGAACTATTTGATAAACACAGTTATTGATATTAGAACATACAGAATGAAAACGATTAAACTGAAAACAATGAGTTTGAGTACAAGATTTCCTTGTACTTTTGCTTGTATTCCCCCCCTGAAAACAGTGAAAATAGTTGAAAAAGGGTAGGGGTATGAACTCACCGGACGCGGAAAGTGTCGAATAGGATGCTAAACGTCGAACCGAGGCTTGAATACGAGCGAGGTTCCTATGTAATATTAAATAATACACAATATATATCTAATTAGATTTAAATAACTAATTAGATACACTTGAACAATCTAAGACGCGAAAACACTCCAAAATGGTCGTTTGAAGTGACCCGGGTGGCGTTTTAGGACATGAATGGCTAGGACTTAGAGTTTATTCTTCAAAGGTAAACTCTTAGGGAGGGTTTACGGCCTAAACACCACATCCCCATGAGTTTACGGCCGTAAACTCATGGTAGGTGTTTTTATGAGGAAAATGGCCTTAAATCAAATAATGGGTGTTGTTAGGTTTGGCTTTTGGACATTTGAAAGGGATTAAATCATTATATGGATTAATAGAAGAGTTTATGGCTGTAAACTAAGAGTTTACGGCCATAAACTCTTACCCACATCCATCTAAATTAATTTGAAGGCCAAGGATTAATCACATGTGATTCAACTAATTTTTACAAGGCTTAGGGCTTCAAATGACATACATCTATGAGTTTACGGCCCAGGAGCATATGCTCTGGCCGTAAACTCTCAATTAGAGGGTTTATGATGTGTTTAAGGCTTCTAAACTATTTTTGGTTGGTTCCCTAATTTATTCCAAGGCTTTTGGTGGTGTTGGATGGCATTCTAACACCTTAGAAGTGATTTTATACCCATGTTTGAGGAGTTTACGGCCCAAGCATATGCCTTGGCTGTAAACTCATATAAACCTCTCAAAATTGATGTTTTATGAGTTCCAAGTCCATTACATAATTTCTAAAAATCATAACTAGGGCTTTATTTAGTTTAGGAAGGGTTTAAGGGCTCAAAACCCCTTTAAATGTGAGTTTACGGCCTAGGCACCTTCAATGGCCATAAACTCATACACAATGCTTCAAGTTATAGTTTAAGGCATTCTAAGTCCATTCCATAAAGTCATTTAGCCATGTCTAAGGTCCATTTGAGGTTTGCAAGGGTTTTGTTGCTCTAAAAACCCCATTTTCTTGAGTTTACGGCCTAGTACTGTTCTAGGGCCGTAAACTCATAATAATGGTCCTAATTAAATATTCAAACTCGAATTCTAAAGCTAGAGAGGTTGTACAACAAGTTATGGAAGGTACCTCAAAGATTTGGAGCCTTAAATTGACAATTTGGACCCTTAACTTTGGATTTAGGAGAGAGGTTAGAGAGAGAGTAGAGAGAGGAAGAAAAAGCTTCAAATGGGTGCTTAAACACGTTTATATAGGTCCAAAAACTTGGACACGGTGGAATTCTACCCGATACTGACCTTAAACGGGGCTTTTGGTCGCACCCGATTAAGTTGTCGTTACGCGATATGGTCGAAACTATAATTTTTCAAATTACTAGTTCGGGATGTTTTCACATTTTTCCAACATGTTTTGATATTTACCAAGTCAAAATAAAGGTTTTGACTTAATTAACCTAATTCAGGACGAATTCGGAACAATTCGTTTAAGACGAGTTTTGATGGAACGGTTACGGCGAGGAAGCAAAGTTTCGGGTTGTTACACCAGAAGGTTAGGTGCGCCCTAAAACTGATGAGGCTTGGGGCCAAGGACTGGTTGAGACTGATGACTGGGTCATACATTGATGTTCAGAGAGCTGCTATTACTTGGGAGCATTTCAGGGATATGTACCACGCTCGGTATGTTCCACGTGTGGAGTGGGAGCGGCTTGCTTAGGAGTTTTTGAGTTTAAATCAGGATGGAGAGTCGAGGATGGAGATCACCCGCATGTTCACAGAGCAGTCTATGTTTTGCTCGGAGTTTGTTTCCGAGCAATCTTATATGACTCGTTATTTGAGCATGATCAAGACCGATATCCATCAGTTTGTTGCCATGCAACGTTGTGATACTCTTCTGGATCTTTAGGAAGTCGCTAGGCGGTGTGAGTTGGAGTTAGAGCTGCAGTTGAAGGAGCAGTGTCAGGTTCTAGCACAGTCTCAGCCGGCACCGAAGGGGTCTAATACCACTGATTCTAGGACTGGGGTTCGGTAGAGCCACGCTTGTGGTAATTGTGGTAGGGGTCATTCAAGGGTTTGTCAAGCAGGTGGTGGGTGCCACAAATGTCGCAAGGAGGGGCACTATGTCAGGGACTATCACCAGTACGCCCCTCCAGCAGATAGGAGAATATGTTATCACTGTCATCAGGTTGGTCATGTAAAGACCAACTGTCTGCAGCTCGCCGCCAAACCGGTGTAGGTTTCCACACCAGCTACTTTGAGGATTGCAGAGGGGAGGCCAGTCAAGGCGGAAACTCCGAATGCTCAGGGGTGTGCTTTCCAGCTCACGGTCGAGGAGGCCAAGGTAGCACCAGATGTGGTTGCTGGTATATTTCTATCTCTTATTTCAGTCATTATATATGTGTTATGCTTATCTGTTATACCTATGTTTAGGTACGTTTTTAGTAAACTATTTGCCTGTATTGGTTTTATTCGACTCGGGGGCTGGTCGGTCGTTCATATCTTAGACTTTCAGTAAGGGGTTTAGTGTCCTAGTAGGTGCGCTTGAGTGTCTGTTGCGAGTTTCTATCGGCAACGAACACGGGGTTTCTGCTTCTTCGGTCTACCGGGGATGTGAGTTGAGATTTTCGGGGTATCCTTCTCGACAGATTTCATTCCTATTCCCATGGGCGAAGTATGTGTGATTGTGGGGATGGATTGGCTCATTCTTTTAGGTGCAATGATCGATTGTGAAGAGAAGCGGGTTGTAGTCCGAACTCGAAGTGGAGGAGAACTTGTGGTATATGGTGAGGGCACCAGAGTAGGATCAGGGTTTTGTTCAACAGCTAGGGCTCGATAGTATATTCAGCACAGGTGTGTCGGTTACTTAGTGTATGCAGTGGATATGTGGGTCAAGGACCAAACTTCAATTTCAGAGGTCCCGGTGGTTAGAGAATTTGCCGACGTGTTTCCGGAAGAGTTACACGGAGTGCCTCCAGAGAGACAGATTGAGTTCAAGATTGATCTTGTTTTAGGTGCGGCCCCTATCGCTAAGGCATCGTACCAATTGGTACTGTCAGAGATGCAGGAGTTGTCATCTCAATTGCATGAGCTGTTGGGTAAGCAATTTATTCATCCGAGTAGTTCTCCATGGGGAGCACCGATCCTTTTTGTCAAGAAGGACGGTTCGCACCACATGTGCATCGATTATAGGGAGTTGAACAAGTTAATGGTGAAAAACTATTATCCACTCCCGAGGATAGATGATCTCTTCGATTAGTTGCAGGGTGCATCGTGGTTTTCCAAGATTGACTTGAGATCCGGATATCACCAGGTCAGGGTGAAAGGGGAAGATGTGGAAAATACCGTGTTTCGGACTCGTTATGGTCACTACGAGTTCGGGGTGATGCCGTTTGGGCTCACCAACGTGCCAACAGTGTTTATGGATCTGATGAACCAAGTCTGCAGGCCGATGCTCGATCGCTCGGTTATTGTTTTCATAGATGATATATTGGTGTATTCCAAGACCAGGGATCTGCACGAAGAGAACGGCTTTATGCCAAGTTCTCAAAGTGTGAGTTTTGGTTGCGAGAGGTCCAGTTCCTTGGACACCTTATTAATCAGGAGGGGATTTTGGTCAATTCATCCAAAATCGAAGCGGTTATGCAGTGGGAGATTCCAAAATATCCCTCAGATATCAGAAGATTCTTGGGATTAGCAGGGTACTACCAGAGGTTTATACAGGACTTTTCCAAGATTGCGGTACCTCTCACTCGTCTTACGAGGAAGGGAGTGGATTTCTGATGGGGTCGCGAGCAGCAGAGGGCGTTTGAGACCGTCTGGCAGTGTTTGTGTGAAGCTCCAGTGTTGAACCTCCCTGAAGGAGTCGAAGACTTCGTGGTATTCTATGATGTGTCTATCACAGGGTTAGGAGCGGTCCTCTTGCATAGGATACGGGTGATTGCATATGCATCACGACAGTTGAAGCCGCATGAGACTTGGTACCCTACTCATGATTTGGAGTTGGGGCGGTGGTTTTTGCCCTCAAGATATGGAGACATTATCTATATGGGGTCCATTGTACCATATATACAGATCACAAGAATTTGAGGCACATCATGGACCAGCCCAACCTGAACATGCGGCAGCGTAGGTGGCTGGATGTAATCAAGGATTATGATTGTGAGATCCTTTACCACCCAGGTAAAGAGAATGTAGTGGCATACGCTTTGAGCCCCAAGGTAGTCGGGTCTTCCACCCAAGTGAGATGTATGAGGATAGCCATGGATCCTCTGATTGTGATTTTGATTAGGGACACGCAGGTTGAGGGCATGAGACCAGAGAATTGGAAGAAGGAAAGGATTAAGGGTGAAAGCACCCGGTTTGTGTAGGATGAACGAGGATTGATGACCCGTTATGGTCATGTATGGGTCCCGATGTCTGGGGGACTTAGATAGACCGTTTTGGAGGAGGCTCATAAGTCTCACTTCTCCATTAACCCAGGGTCCACCAAGATGTTCAAAGACCTGAGTTCGAGTTACTGGTGGTCGTGTATGAAGTGAGAAATCGCTGGGTATGTAGAGAGATTCCTGACTTGTAGGGTGGTCAAGGCGAAGCATTAGAGACCGCATGGTCTGTTACATCCCTTGGAGATTCCGATGTGGAAATGGGAGCAAATCTCGATGGATTTCATTACTAAGTTGTCGAAGACGGCGAAGGGATTTGATGCTATATGGGTTAATGTTGATCGATTGACCAAGAGTGCTTCAGTTCTTCGCTATCCGGAAAAGTTCTTCAGCCGAGAAATTGGCCGATGTGTATGTTCGGGAGATCATTGCTCGACACGGGGTACCAGTTTCCATTGTTTCCGACTGGGATGTCAGGTTTACTTCCCGTTTCTGGTAGAAGTTCCATGAGGAACCGGGCATGCGGCTTCACTTTAGTATAGCATTTCATCCTCAGACCGACAAGCAGAGTAAGCAGACCATTCACCCTCGAGGATATGTTGAGGGTGTGTGTCATTAATTGTGGAGGGAGTCGGGATTCCCACCTACCTATTGCAGAATTCGCTTACAACAATACATATCATTCAAGTATTGGCGCCCCGCCTTTTGAGCTGTTGTATGGTCGGAGATGTAGAACCCCAATCTGTTGGTGTAACATACACGTTCTGAATTTGTGTATTGTTATTATGAAAAGTGAATAAAATTGAGTGTTGATTTCTAAAAGCTAGTTTTTACTAGAAATGAAGTAAAACTATGTTTAGAATCACTCATAAAATATTGGAAGTCTTATGAGATTACAATTAATAGCCAAATAATGAAAATTTAGCAAAAATATAAAATTTTAAATAAGTAAAATTTTATTATTTAAGGTTGTAGAGAATCTCTTTAGAAACTTGTAGGCGAAAACCTCATCGAAATCGGAGTTATAACGAAGAAGTTATAACCAACCGAAGATCCGCAACAAAACCAGCACGGTGCCGAATGACGTAAAAAGTGAGTTTTTGATAAACTACATTTTAGCCTTAGTAATCTAAATGAAAGTCATAGTATTCATTAAACCGAGAAGTTCGATAAAAAGAACGCCAAAATCTGACTTCGTATGAGGAAGTTATGATTTTTCGAAGTTTCAACTTAGCAGTAGATAGCTAAAAGCTTGAATTTTAGATCGAGTGATTTTTAGCCGACACAACCTAAACGAGAATTGAAGGTATCGTCATTTGTAGTATAACAGTAAAAAGTCTGATGAAAACGGATGTCGGATGAATATGTTATGAATTTTTAACGGATTTTCCTGTCCCGATCTGTTAAAAATAATAATATTAAAATTAATGTCAAAATTAGCCGACGAAGTCTAAATGAAAGTTGTAGAGCATAGTTTTAGCTACGCGTGCATATAAAGAACGTCAAAAAGGAGCCTGTATGAAAAAGTTACAGATTTTAGAAGAATTGGGTGCAATTTTCGAGAAATTAAGGATAAGACCCGGAATATTCGTGGGAACAGTATCGGCCACGTCACCCTTATCCATCCGAGTCTGAAGATGCTGTGTGTCGTGCTTTGATTAGACCAAACTTCGGTCAGGAGCCCTTCAGACGCGTGCTTTGGCATCCGAGGAGACGTCTAAGACGCCTCCCTAAGATGCCTTGCTCCAGACCTCCACCAAGCTGCTTGCTGCTGAGTCACCCCTCGCTGCCACCTGCCTCTTCCGGATCCGGCCACCTGGCCTTCGCAGTTGTTGACGCCTGGCTCCTTCTCGGCCGACCCTTACCCGATAAATAAAAGGGATGCGAAAATGGCCGGGTAAAATTGGATTTTTGCCAATGTTTACCACTCTTTCCATATTTTGACTATTTTAACTTTTCCCGAAGCCCCGGTAGTATTTTTAAAGCCCGAAACACGTCCCGAAGCTCCCGAGAAGCCCAAAATTTTATCTTTTCGGTTTTGAAGACCTACCTTCGCAGAGCCCGGTTTTCAACATAGAAAGTCATATTTAAAGTCGAAGTGTTGTCCAAATTACTATTTTAACCCCCGGTTAACTTAAGGTGAGTTCAATATATAGCAACAATTGTATGTTATGTGTTATATGTGCAATGTGCTTTTCAATGTTATTATTCTGAGTTATTTTCTCGTGTTATTTTATTCGCTATGTTTATAGCAAATATAATACCTTTGACCATGTGATCAGTGAAAGGACTTAGATTCACATTGGTACTGGTACGTAGCCTCTGGCCATGTAGAGCATGTCTCCGTAAGAGAATGACTTCTATTTTATGGCATTGGCAGAAGGTTAGATAGGAATGGTATGTAGCCTCTGACCATGTAGAGCATGACTTCGTAAGAGAATGAACTCTATTCTATGGTATTAGCAAATGGTTAGACAGGGCTATAAGCCTGAAATCTACTAAAATGTTAATCAGAAATTATATGTCTTATGTGCCATTTGGGCCAAAGCTTTATTGATGCATATCAAGTATTGAAATCGTTATGATTGATCGTAAATCTTTGAATCAAATCTTGAGTTGTTATTGAAAACCTGACATATGATACGCATATGCTATTGTTGTTCTTGTTCCCTTTTGCTTCTGTCATATTGGTATATATATATAAGGCATAAGATTATATTGTATCTATTTATTGAATTTACTAAGCGTTATCGGTTATCCCTCTCAATGTTTAACAATTGCAGGTGATGAGTATCCAATATAGTTTTATACTGCTGAAAGATTTAGAATAGTTATTACTATTTCTCTGTATTTTAATGTTCATATATGTATATGAATAGTAGATTCCTGGGTAGACATGAAATGTAATAAAGCTTAGTCGGTTTGTATCCAATCTTTTGTAATCACTTTATCAATGTAAAATATTGCTTTATAAATATGCATGTAGCATGTTTTGAGGAAGTAACTTAAGAAATTTTATTTGAAATAGTATGAAAGTTTGGGTCTTTCATAAATATTAAAGTTGGGATCTTTCAATCATGGTATCAAATCAATGGTTTAGGTGAACTAAATATCACGGATTGGTATTTATACTTAAACTGTTGGAAGCTCAATATATGAGTTGGTTCATAATAAGTATATGGATACAAACCATAGGAAATATTTAAGTGGGGGATTGGGTAGTGATAAACCCTAGTATTCTAAGATATTAAGTTACTTCAGAATTTTAAGAAAATTAGTTTAAGTGAACTAGAAATTTTCAGAATTTCTAAACTTAAACAAGAATTATTAAGTAAAGATGATACGATATATTTTAGGTTGAATACCTAATGGAGGCAAGCACTAGAATATTAAGAGGATATATGCCTTATATTCTATTATGTGCTAGATGATAAATGAATATAAAAAGGAGATATGTCTTATATTCTATTATGTGTTATTATTTGAGAAAGCTTAAGGTCTGTTGCCGACCTTGGTTTAGAAAATTTTAAGAATTATCATAATAGAATTTTTCGAAGTGATAAAGAGACTTATGATAGTTGACATCGATAAGTTTATAAATAAACGATCGCGAGATATCGTAAAATAATAAATATGAATTGTTATCATAATAAGTGTATTAATGCCAATAGAGTGGTAATATACATTTAAAGTATGCGTTTGAAACACGTTTGGGCAAGATAAATGTGTTGGTGCAAATCCATGAAGTTGTTCTACCGCTGTTCAGATGGAAGTAGTGATTGTTTAGAGAGTCGGAAGAACTGAAGATGACGATCAATACTTCAATGGTATCTCAATTGATGTGGTGCAAGATTATAAGAATTAAATGAAGATCAAAGGAAAGACTAATGAAGTTTCCATACTCAATAGGCCAAGACTTTGTGATGTAGTATGTAGTTCGAGTAGTAACCCTATAAAAGATGTTCAAACTTAGTATTTAATAATACTAAGTGATGATTGACTTCTATCCCATCCTTACAGAAGTTCCATTGTTTGTTAAGCCGACTTTAACATACAAGATTGGGATGGTGAATTGAGTCATTTAGTGGTAAATGGTTAAGCAACTTACTTGTTTAAGTAAGGTAGAATGCCTAATTAAAGAAGAAATACACCCATAGTATCGTATGAGAAGAGATGTTGTAGTCAGGAATGACAGAGAACCAAGTTGAAGCTAGTAGAGCTTGCTGAGATGCAGCTAAGATGCAGACTTCTTAGGAGAAACTCCTATGAAGTAGAGTTAGACTTACTCAGATACAAGAATAATGATGTCAAGGAAGAATAATGAAATGAACAAAAGTGCATGATGCATTGCATGAGTTAGAAGATGATGCAGGTAGTAGAAAACCGTTTGTATCCATGTTGCTAAAGTAAATTTTGGAATGGTGTGTCTTGTAGAGTAGACACTGCTCAAGAAAGAATTAATATGAAGAAATGGAAGTAAAATTTCTATCAACCTATGGAAAAGTATTAGGATATATTAAATCGAGCATATGCATGAGAAGAATCCTAAAAATCAAGTATAAGTAATCCAATGTATGTTTGATAGAAACGTGAAAACCCTAGTTGAGTCTAGGAGAAACTGTTGCACGTATTTGTTTGAACACATTCATGTGTGATAAGTTGCTTTGTGAAAACTTTTGAATGATGACTTGGGAACTGCGAGTCAATACTTGGGACGAGTATGAGTAGGTGTGAATAGTAGTAGAGGCCTATACTACTGGACGCACAGGACTCACACTCGAATCAGGAAAAATCACAAGGTTACCAAGAAGGTAATAAATGATTCCATTTTATTCATGTGTGTTGTTACCTTCAATTCGGTAATGAATAAGAAGACAAGTATTGTTCAACTCTTAAAGAATCAAGTCCGATTAGTACAAATCCACGAAAGGAGTTAATTGGTTCAGAGAACCATGTCTTATATAGTGACAAAACTTCAGTAGGAATACTGAAGAAGTAAATGGTCAAGATAGTCGATAGAAATATAACAATCTTCATTAAATAATTGAGCAATCATTAGCCAGAGATGTGACTTGCTATGTGGTGTTACTAGCCACAAGAAATGTATCCGCCCTACTCTTACTAGTCAAATGGTGGGGAGTCAATTTGTCATTCAACAATCAAAGTGTACTCCAACTAAAAAAGAGGAGGTGTCAAAAGCTAAAAGATGTGTATATCCGAAAGCATGAATTAGATATACGTAATGCTATTCTTTCTATTCTTAAGCATCCACTTGTTGATCAAACTCTTTTTGTTTTCGCTATTCTATCAGCGCGATTTATTCGATCTGATTCTAATACAAGATTTTGGATCGTTATGTGTCTTGTGCGAGATAAAATCAAAGATCGTTATAATATGACCATTCGAGTTGTTGTTATAGCAAAAGTAAAGACCTTATCTTGGGTTTAGTCTATAAAACAAGAAGGAGCAGGAGTCTGCAATGAGAATTGAGTTTTAACTCAAAGATTAGGATCGAATGTTCAATAGAGAATGAAGAGCGGGTGCAAATTTGAACACCGCCAGTAATTAGGAAGTTTGAAGAATTTGACAATCGTTTGGCAAACTAAAAGTTAAATATCGTACATTTTAGATTACCACAAAGGAAGTAAGTTAAAACTTGAATGTTGTGACTAGTAATTTTCTCGTAAACTCTAGATCTACTCACATCTTATTTGATTTCAATGCCTCAGGTTCTTCCGTGCCTTATAAATTCACATATTCTTTTCAAAATTGCTTGTTACGTAATTTTCCAATAATTTCATATAGATAACATAGGAAATATATCATTACTTGCTGATAAAGCCTATAGAGTTAGTATTATAGGAATTGAAAGTTATAATCTTCCTGCTAACCTAATTCCTATCTTTGATATTATTCTCGACATGGATTGGTTGTTAAAGAACCATGCAGAGCTCTTGTGCTACAAAGAGATGATATGCATCCCTATCGAAAGGGAAGATTATATTTATGTCTATGGTGAAAATAATAAATTTCTTTCTTAAAAACTCGTAAATTATGTCGAAGGGATATTCTACTTATCCGGCTTTTCCAGTTAATACCTTGTTAAAGGAGAAGAAAACTGTGAATGATAACCTTTGGATAATTATCGAACGGCTGATAAAGAGTGTATATATTCTCGCCACATGTGAAATGACTCCAATGGAGAAATACGCACCAGTATACTTGGATGAAATTGTTGCAAGACATGGTGTGCCACTAAAGATCATTTCTGATCGCGATACTTGCTTCACTTCTCACTTTTGGGTGAGTATGCAATGTGAATTAGGATCTCGAGTTGTTCTCAGAACTGCTTATCATCCCCAGACCGATGGTCAGACGGAGAGAACAATCCAAAGAGTAGAATATATGCCTCGTGCATGTGTCTTGGAGTTCGGTGGTAACTGGGATAAATACTTACCGCTTGTCAAATTTTCGTATAATAACAGTTACCACACTTCAATCAAAATCCCATCATATGAAACATTATATGGTCGCAAATGTCATACGCCGTTATGCTGGCATAATGTAGGATAGAAGATCCTTGAAGGCCCTGAAATGATTCAGGACACCACCGACAAGATTCTAATCGTACAAGAAAGAATGAAAGCGGCCCAGGATCGAAAGAAGTCCTATATAGAAAAGAGAAGACGACCTATAGAATTCCAAGTGGGTGATTTCGTGATGCTGAAGGTATCCCCATGGAAAGGCCTTATGCGATTTGGGAAGAAAGGAGAGTTGAGTCCTAGATTTGTAGGTCCTTTCAAAATCATCTAAAGAATTGGAAAGCAAGCATACCTGAAGATTTGACAGGTATTCATGATGTGTTTCATGTAAGTTATCTGCGCAAATGCTTGAGCATCTACGATGAGACAGTTCCATTATCCGAGGTGAAATTGGATAATAAGTTAAGATATATTGAAGAGCCTGAAGAAATCGCGAATGAAAGAACAACTAAGCTACGCAATAAAGAAGTAGAATTGGTGCTTTCCAAGTGGAAACACCATCGAGGCCCAAACTATACTTGGGAGAAAAAGAATGAGATAAAAGCAAAATATCCACATTTACTTTAATCGATGTGATTTCGGGGACGACATCCTCAAAAGAAGGAGGTATTTGTAACATACACGTTCTGAAATTGTGTATTGTTATTATAAAAAGTGAATAAAATTGAGTGTTGAGTTCTAACAGCTAGTTTTTACTAGAAATGAAATACAACTATGTTTAGAATCACTCATAAAATATTGGAAGTCTTATGAGATTCCAATTAATAGCCAAATAATGAAAATTTAGCGAAAATATAAAATCGGAAATAATTAAAATTTTATTATTTGATGTTGTAAAGAATCTCGTTAGAAACTTTTAGGCGAAAACCTCATCGAAATCTGGGTTATAACAAAGAAGTTATGACCAACCGAAGATCCGGGACAAAACCGGCACGGCGTCGAATGATGTAAAAAGTGAGTTTTTGATAAACTACTTTTTAGCCTTAGTAATCTAAATGAAACTCGTAGTATTCATTAAACCGAGAAGTTCGATAAAAAGAATGCCAAAATCTGACTTCGTATGAGGAAGTTATGATTTTTCAAAGTTTCAACTTAGTAGTAGACAGCTAAAAACTCGAATTTTAGATCGAGTGATTTTTACCCGACACAACCTAAACGATAATTGAAGGTATCGTCATTTTTAGTACAACAGTAACAAGTCTAACGAAAACGGATGTCAGATGAAAAAGTTATGAATTTTTAACGGATTTTCCTGTCCCGATCTGTTAAAAATAATAATATTAAAATTAAAATCCGAATTAGCCGACGAAATCTAAACGAAAGTTGTAGAGCATAGCTTTAGCTACGCATGCATATAAAGAACGTCAAAACGAGCCCGTATGCGAAAGTAACAGATTTTAGAAGAATTAGGTGCAATTTTCGAGAAATTAAGGATAAGACCCGGAATATTCGTGTGAACAGTATCGGCCACGTCACCCTTATCCATCCGAGTCCGAAGCTGTTGCATGTCATGCTTTGATTGGACCAAACTTCGGTCAGGAACCCTTCAGACGCGTGCTTTGGCATCTGAGGAGACATCTAAGACGCCTCCTTAAGATGCCTTGCTCCAGGCCTCCACCGAGCTGCTTGCTGCTGAGTCACCCCTCGCTGCCACCTGCCTCTTCCGGATCCGGCCACCTGGCCTTCGCAGCTGCTGACACCTGGCTCCTTCTCGGCCAACCCTCACCCTATAAATACAAGGGATGCAAAAATGGCCAGGTAAAATTGGATTTTTGCCAATGTTTACCCCTCTTTCCATATTTTGACTATTTTACCTTTTCCCGAAGCCTCAGTATTATTTTTAAAGCCCAAAACACGTCTCAAAGCTCCAAAGAAGCCAGAAAATTTTATCTTTTCGGTTTTGAATTCCTACCATCGCAGAGCCCAATTTTCAATTAAGCTCCCGATTTTCAACATAGAAAGTCATATTTAAAACCGAAGTGCTATCCAAATTACTATTTTAACCCCCGGTTACCTTAAGGTGAGTTCCATATATAGGAACAGTTATATGTTCTGTGTTATATGTGCTATGTGCTTTTCAATGTTATTATTCTGAGTTATTTTCCCGTGTTATTTTATTCGCTATGTTTATAGCAAATATAATACCTTTGACCATGTGATCAGTGAAAGGACTTAGATTCACATTGGTACTGGTACGTAGCCTCTGGCCATGTAGAGCATGTCTCTGTAAGAGAATGACTTCTATTCTATGGCATTGGCAGAAGGTTAGATAGCAATGGTATGTAGCCTCTGACCATGTAGAGCATGACTTCGTAAGAGAATGAACTCTATTCTATGGTATTAGCAAATGGTTAGACAGGGCTATAAGCCTGAAATCTACTAAAATGTTAATCATAAATTATATGTCTTCTGTGCCATTTGGGCCAAAGCTTTATTGATGCATATCAAGTATTGAAATCGTTATGATTGATCGTAAATCTTTGAATCAAATCTTGAGTTGTTATTGAAAACCTGACATATGATACGCATATGCTATTGTTGTTCTTGTTCCCTTTTGCTTCTGTCATATTGGTATATATATATATATATATATATATATATATATATATATATATATATATATATATATATATATATAAAGCATAAGATTATATTGTATCTATTTATTGAATTTACTAAGCGTTATCGCTTATCCCTCTCAATGTTTAACAATTGCAGGTGATGAGTATCCAATATAGTTTTATACTGCTGAAAGATTTAGAATAGTTATTACTATTTCTCTGTATTTTAATGTTCATATATGTATATGAATAGTAGATTCCTGGGTAGACATGAAATGTAATAAAGCTTAGTCGGTTTGTATCCAATCTTTTGTAATCACTTTACCGATGTAAAATATTGCTTTATAAATATACATGTAGCATGTTTTGAGGAAGTAACTTAAGAAATTTTATTTGAAATAGTATGAAAGTTTGGGTCTTTCATAAATACGAAAGTTGGGGTCTTTCAGTTGGGGTGAGATTGGACACGGGGTAATGGGTCGGACGAAGGTACTTTTGCAGACTACTAAAAAGATTCAGCAGATCAGACAGTGGTTGTAGACCGCTCAGAGTCGGCAAAAGATTTACACTGACAAACGTCGATTGGATTTGAGTTTTAGGTTGATGATATGGTTCTCTTGAAGGTCTCACCATAGAAGGGAATGAATCATTTCATAAAAAGGGGAAAGTTGGGTTCATAAAAAGGGGAAAGTTGGGTCCCCGATATATTAGACCGTTCAGGTTCGTTGCCAGGATTGGTAAAGTGGCATACAGGTGGGAATTACCGGATGAGGTCAGTCGGATTCACAACACCTTTCACGTTTTGCAATTGCGAAAGTGCATTATGGACCTGAAGGCATTGGTACCATTGGATGACATTCAGGTTGATGAGCATCTGAATTACAATGAGAGGCTGGTGGTTGTTTTGGAAACGAAAGTGAAAGTCCTCCGAAACAAGGAGGTCTTGTTTGTGAAGGTACAATGGGAGCATCGGAGGGGATCTAAGTGGACATAGGAGCCGAAGGCGGAGATGCGAGAGCATTACCCGGAGCTATTCACCACAGTAGACTTCGAGCATTACCCTAATTTTCGTGTGTGTGAGCCTTGTGAGTGTTTTGGAGGTTTGGGAAGTCATTTAGTGAAGGAATTTTGTAGACCAAGAGGCTAGCATCAAGGATATCCATGTGGATCCAAAGTCTACTTCAGTTTGGGCACATTTTGGAGGTAACCAGCTAATTATCTTGATCTCTTCTATTTTAGAATCTCTCTTGTGTAAAGTTTATGGTTTCTTTAGCTTATTTGTGAAGGGATTATTGTGTGGGAGTTAGATCTAAAGTTGAAATTTCATATCTGAACCTCCCTTAGGTCCTAAGTTTATAAAGTTCTCAGTATTGCCATGAGAGAACCCTTCCTTATGAGTAAAGCTTCATTCCAATCTTGGATTCGGATTTTAAGGCACACAAATACGTAAAGGTAGCAACTTTATGTTGCTAATGCACTCTAGGGACCTAGATCTATTCATTGGATCGGAGGAATAGTTCAGAATCGTTTGATCACGGGAGTATCCGTATAGAATCAGCAAGTCTGGGACATGACTCGGCAAGTCGGGTAGGGCTTTTGTTCGAATTGGTCCCGCGTAGACTCGGTGAGTCTGGTAGATGACTCAGCGAGTCACTTTGGGTTTCCAAGCACTGCGTTACGTATTGACTCAGTGATTCTGTTAGAAACTCGGCAAGTTGAGTCGAGTAACTCTTGAATCAGGAGGAACTCGATGGAGAGAAAGTTGCACTCAGCATATAGGGCAACATGGAATGTTGACCATCGACCAGTGACCTTGACTTTGACTAAGGAGTTTCTTGTGCCTTCCAATGGATTTTTGGTAATTTGAGTAATTATTGTGTGGACCACTTGTGGGTACAAGCGAGGTGGTTGAAGCTATATCTTAAGGGGTGGATAATATTATTCCAAGCTGCTAGCGAGGTGAGTTATCCTCACTATATCACTAGGGTCCACGGCACCAAGGCCGACCCTTTAGGTTGTTATTCTGATTATAGTATTCTGTATATGGTTATGATATGTTAGATTAGTATCCGGATAGTGAGGATGTTGTTATGCTTTATGATCCGTTAGGATCAATATGCTAGTGACCCGGTTAGGTTGGTATTTAGGTTATAAGTGATTGCTATGATAGATGATCTGTGAGCTATTCATATCTGATATATGTAAGCCAGTTTAGGTCATTTATGTGCACATGATTATTTGTTTGATGATTGGGTCGAGGCGACCATGCTTTGTGCTGAAGGCCAACACACCCGACAAGCGGGCCGGATAAACTGTGGGCACTGCATGACGGTCCAATCATACCGAAGGCTCGGGATAGATCTAGATAGACTGTAGGCCTTAGAAGGCAGTCCAGTCAAGATAAAGGTCAATTTTGCATGTTTTTGTTTTCTGTTAATGATTTGGTATTATCAGTGTAGTATTGGTATTTTGGGGGTATCTCATTAAGCTCGTGGGCGTACAGTTTCAGGTACCTCAGGAGATTGTAGAAAGGCAAAGGCGTGACCGTACCGCTCCTCATCCTTATGATTTTGCTTCTGGGATACTCTGATGAATAATATTTTGAAAACAATTTGTATAATACTATTTGGTTTTAATGAATGGAAAAGCTAGAAATTTGGCTTAAATTTTTGGATGTTACATTTGTCACCCTAGATTGGTCGGTCTAGCTGTAGCGAACTGCAAAGGTGCAGGATGTCAACCCCGTATAGATCTATACACGAACTCCTACTCTCCCTCCAGGAGACTCTGGTTATAACTCCTTACAGGATTTTAGATAAACACTAATATATTTATATTTTTGTACTTTTGAGACTCGTCTTCACTAGAATACCAACTGGTTTTTGAGCAATCGATAAGATCTGTTATTTAATAAATAACATCACTTTTGCTAGTTGACTAGGTTTATCGTTTTCGTTTTTTTAGGATAATCCACTTGGAATCTAATTATCAAAAATTACCCACAATTATCGTCACTGGAAAAAATTGCCCTTCCTTTTTATAAGGTATCAAATAAGACTCATCTTTGCCAAAAGGTGTCATAGGTAGCCCAACACTTGGTGATATGTGTGAAAATGGCCCATTTCTTCTAAAATGTTCATTTTAGACTTATATTTGAGAAAATATTCAAAGAGGGCCTTGTTTATCCAAAAATTTCATTTTTGATCCTTTAAAAATTGAGATGTTCAATAATTTCCCAATTTATCCCATAAGTCAAAAATAGCCCTTTTATATTTATATGGCCAAAAATGGTTCCCAAAATATCATTAATTCCATAATCAAACAATTTCCAAATATTTTTCTCCTCAACTTGTTTTGAAAAAAAAATGAGACAATCCTTATGTTTTTGTCATAATAATTTGTGACTCATGAATTGTAACATATTAAATCTTGGTTCTATTCATCATTTTTAGTTTATAGTTCAAGCACTTGAAACTTGCACCAAATTTCGAGTTCTTGGACTAGTTCATAAGGCGTTTTCATAGATTTATCACATATATAACTTAGCATACATGTATAACAAGAAAATATATCAAGAATTGGAAAAAAAAAAACTTTGACTTGTATCCTCCCCCAAAACCATTAAAACATCAAAAAGAGGGGTATGAAGCTCACCTTGGTTTGATTTGGTGGGTGATTTTGGAGTGATGATGAGAAGTGTTCAAGTCCTAACCCTTGAAGAGTCTGATAAACTCTTTGAACTTGACGATGTCCTAATAATATTAACACATATCCTCATGTGTAAATATGGTGAACTAAATAATATAATGTATGGAATCACCAATCAAGAGTTGAAATACTTACTATGATCCAAAGAATGCTTAGAAGAATTAAGTCTTGAAGCTTAGAACACGTTGAGAGCAGTTTGAGAGTTCACAGAATGTAGAATGAGTTTGTGAAATGGAAAGGAGGGGTTTACGATCCTTTATAAGGAATAAGGAATGATAAGATGTTTAGTTTGGTTACTGTTGAATAATATATGAATTATTTAGTATTCTCTTGGAATTAGCCGCTTACAGCTCACAATCCGTAAACATCATTGAAATGGGGAAGGGTTCACGGTACAAATGGACCTTAAACTAAGGTTTATAGCCACGGTTCCTTCCAAGGAGGATGTTCACGGTCATAGGTGTTCATGTGAAGGGGTTTACAGCCTAAAGGTGACCTAGAGAGGTGTTTATGGTCCATGCTTGAAGGATTAAGGTGGTTTACGGCCATAGTACTTCCTTGGAAGGTGTTCACGACAAAAACCATTCCACAAGGTGTAGTTCAAGGTCTAGTGTGCTTCTTAAAGTGTTCCTGGTCTTTGGTGGGTCCTATGAAAATGTTTATGGCCTTAGCTAATAGTAAACTCAAAAGTATTGTCCTTATAATTCATGTGTCCAAATTGTGACACAATTACAAGCTCTTGTGTCTACACCGTGTCACCCTTGTTTGATTGCAATGTAGATTGAATTCTCAATTTATTTGTCCCACTTTGTCTTGCTTAACTTTTTTTCTTTTCTAAGAGATTACCTTACGTGCGACTTTCAATGTGGATACTTCCTTATACAAGCACTTATGCTCTCATGGTTTTCAAGGTTCATATGGTAATAGGGTTGCAATTTAGACCTTGCCTAGTCCAAATAGTTTGGGCTGTCACATCATCTCCCCATTTGAGGGAATTTTGTTCCGAAATTCTTTGAAAACTATTATTTCGAGCTAATGAAAAGGTAAGGGTACTTTTGCATCATTTGATTCTCACGTTCCCATGTGAATTCAGTTTCGTGCTTGGCATTGCATCTAACCTTCACGGTGGGGATGGGGATTTGTTTCGTGTGCTTAACTTTTTTATCCATAATTTCGATAAGTTGATCAACGAATAGAAGGTTTTTTTTTCTCACTTAAATATCTTCTAGCAGAACTGTGAGGGTTTCATCGGGTAGACACCTCTTTGGGTTTGACATACGGAATACGGGGTGTATATTACTGATTTTTGCGGTTAGTTAGAGTTTGTAGACCACCGAACCGATTCGGGCAAGGATCTCGAATGGTCTGTTGTGTTGGGGATTTAGTTTTCCTTTCCTTCGAAATTGCACCATCCCTTTCCAAGGGAAGACTTTTAATAATACCCTGATCTCCTACTTGGAACTCCAAAGGCTTTAGCCTGTTGTTTTCATATCTTTTTTGACGATCCCACGATGGTTGGAGTCATGTTCTGATTTAGATTATCTTTTCCATTGTTTCTTGGAGAACCTAGGGTTTAGTGAATGTGCTATTGGGCATTTTTCCTCTTTCCAGCTGGGTGTATCCTACCTTAGCTCAACAGAGGATGATTTGCACCTCCGGCCACACAAGGCTCCAAAGGGTACAATTCCTATGTTTGAGTAGTAGTTGTTGGTATATGAGTACTTGGTTAGAGGTAGGTAGGTATCCCCAGCTTTGCTGATGTCTATTACACATGCTTCTCTTTGGGGTATGGGTTCTTCTTTACCTCGATCTCATCGAGGGGGATCTCTAGAGATTCGGGAGTCAGAAGCTTATGAGTATTGAATACGTAGAGTGTGAAATGTACGAGACTAAGATCTTATGGTAACCAAAGGCCGTAGGTTACCGGATCTATCTCGGCGAGCATTTTCGAATGGTCTACTAGGGATCATTCTCTTGGGTTCCTAGGAGTCGAGTTTTCTAGGCCTTAAGAGTTGGCTCTATAGCTGCCAAAGTTGAGGTCACGTATGGTATAACTGGTCTTATGAGTCTTAGGTTACCTTCGGAGTTTTCTTCCTATGGTGTTCCGAGCTATAGGTGGATCGGCCTCTGCCAGTTCCTTGTTGGTTGAATAAGTCTATGATTTGAGGTAGGGAGTATCGATCCTTAAGGTTGGGTTTATTTGACTTATTATCAGTCAGTTCCCTATGGGCAATTCGCCTTTCCTCCTTATGAGTCAGATAGGTGCTTCCCAAGGTTAGGGATTTGGTCTGATGTTCCCTTTATTTATCATATCGTTCTTGTAATCAGAGACTATCCGTTTTTATGACTGCTTCTAAGTGATATCTAGGTCTTGGTTGTTGGGGTGGTTCCAAGAGTCAAGGTGGTTCTATCTCTGCTTAACACATGGTTGAGGTTCCAATGGGATTCTGGGAATATCTAGGAAATTTTTGGAAGTCTTTCGGATTCTCTTGATGTCTTTTGTTTCTCACTTTTAAATCTCTATTGGGGCTAGGAATGAGTGTGACATCTCTTACATAGGAGCTCATGGGTCCGAATGCTAGAGATTTGTCGTTACAGTCTGGAAGAGTTTTGTTAACCGGTTGTATAAAATGGAAGTCTCTTTGCGATGCTCGAAGATTGTAAGGTGATAATCAATCCAGTCCATGCCAATTCATGACATTGGACTCCTTATTATAACAGGTGTTATGTCGATTGGGAAGTAATGGTTGTTAGGAATGGCAGGGTGTTCTATGCTCATGTTCTTATCACTACTAGTTTCGTTTTGGTTGTTACCATTGCATCTATTTTGTTCGTGCTTGTTGGGTGTTTTAGAAATACGGGAGCACTGATATAAAGCAGTGGAATTCGTAATTTGAATTCTACTAGGTTTTTCTATTATAGATGAGTGTGGCTTAACCATTCATACTTAGGACTTAAAGGATAGTTGACTACATGGTTCTGTCCTAATCAACATTCATACCATGGACAGGAAAATAAGCGGGACCACACACTCTTAGTTTGTGGAATCCTAACTATATATGATACTAACATTTATATGGAACCATCCTGGGCCATTTCCAATGATATCTAGTTTCCTTGTGATTTACAGGATTTGCTCGAATGAGGAAATAGTTTGTGATTATGTTTTTAATTGACTAAAACCTTTTTTTGAAAATTCGATGCATAAAGTTTATCGCGGGAACATATCAAAAATATTAGTAGGGTTCCTTGTCTCCTCTTTCTGTCTAGTTGCCAGCTCCTTCATCATTCATCTTTGTTGGACAATCTCTCTTGAAATGTCCTACAGCACCGCATTTATGACATACTGGACTTACTTCGGGGTTGAGGGTCGGAGTGATGCATGGGGCGGGGCCCTATAGTAGCGGGAGGTGTGCCCCATCTTATTGCACCTTCTGCAACAAAATTTCTGGCAGGCTCCCCGATGATGGGATTTGCACTTGTTCTAGGGTGGAATGTTCCCAAGATATGTTTTTCTCGATGTGGGAGCAGTATTGTTAGTAGGGGTAAGAGCTGCTTTCGCTTGTTGCCTTCTAGTAAGCCTCTGATTCGGACTGCCTCCTTCTTCATTCCTGAACTTTCGCTTCATGACCTTAGGCTTGGAGTTTGGGGTGTCTCGGTAAGTTGTCCTTTGTTGGTTCCCTAAGTTATTAATGCGGTTGAAATTATCGACACTGCTTCCATTTTCGTTTGTGTTGTCGGTATTGAGGTATGCCATGGCAGCCGTTACAGTAGTTTGGAAAGTGGTGGAATCTATTCGTAGGAGCGATGCTTCATCGGGGTCTTCGTTGTTCTCATGAGAAGACATGATTTTGTTGTATGAAGGGAAACAGGTTCGCGAGTATCTATGGTTATTCTAGTCATGTCTAATCTAGGATTATAGATATGAACTTATGCATGTACACATGTAAATCACATGTTTCTTTATACATTTCTCATTGTTTCAACCTACATCCCTATGATGTATTTACGATTGAGCGTAGAATTAAGCATCGCACAGATGTTATGTTTTATCGGAACATGATATAGCCATCTAAATAATGGTTGGATTCATATCACATGGGTTCTTGGGGGGGGTACCTCTCTTGAGGAACCGTTACTAGTTACAGTTTAAAACGTCATAAGCCTCCAGCGGATAATGTGGGGGTTCGCTTATGCCGAAATAGCACACAATGTGCTCGATTGTTTTACTCATTTCCAGAGCGGCACATTCCGCTCTTTATTCTGCTAAGACTGTCCTAGCCTCAGTTGTAATTGGGTGTCATTTCAGGATGGTCGCTTCCTCCTATATGGAGTGTAGATGGTTCGTACGGTTCTCTAGTTCTACTTTTTGGTTCCATAAGGCTTTGTAATTGTGTTCTTGTTATTCGTGGGGGAGTTGGATTTACATTGTCGTACATCAGGTGTTGCCTCCAGTCTCCATTACTCTATGACAGAGAGTAGGAAACCGGGAGTCAATCGGGTTACTTGTGGCCCATAGGGGGGTGATGCTTGAATTGTGAGGGTGTTGGGGATCGGAGCATAGTGCACATCAATTGTGGGTCGTTGGCGATTAGGCGGGTAGTAGGTTGTCCCTTGTGGGAATGCACCCTGAACCTAGAAGGTGTCAATCAGTAAGCTTGTCTTTGTGTGGGTGTTGTTTCGGTACTAAGTACGTCTACTCCAGGAGTACTTACATTGTATGCTTACGTATCC
Organism: Lactuca saligna; assembly: GCF_052625555.1. Classification (NCBI taxonomy): domain Eukaryota; kingdom Viridiplantae; phylum Streptophyta; class Magnoliopsida; order Asterales; family Asteraceae; genus Lactuca; species Lactuca saligna. Next base: position 175,679,041 of record NC_136420.1, read on the forward strand.
TAGGAAGTGGGGTGGAAGGGTTTCTCGCATATTCCCAATAGGGTAAAGCTCGCTAAGGATTCCTTCGACATTGTTATCCTTTCTTGGGTCCTAGACGGAATCCTCCCTTTCATAATTCATACCTGGTTATTCCTTAGAATTCACCTCTGGGTTTTCCTCATGGACCTCTTTTGGTCCCTCCTTGACCTGTCTGCAAGACACCGCGACAGGGTAGCAGAGGTCCTTACAGGAAATTTCAGCTATGTTGTTTGTGCGAGAAGAGATGTATAAGGAATACGGGGAACGTTTAGGCGGGGGGGGGGGGGGGGGGGGGTTATGGTATCCTAAAATACTCCTATAGTATTTTAAAATTGATGTTCGACTCTGACGTTCTCTTGTATGTATAGTTGGTAGGTTTTATGTTTGTTGCAACACCACCATCACTCCCAAGCACATGTTGGTCATATCTCAAATAAATATAGTTGATCAAGCTATATGTATCCTTGATATGATTATATAACTGTCGAGGTTTGACCATAGTGTTCAACCTTTAGTTACTTTTGTTTTCTTCTCGTTATGATATGGTTCTAGCAAGTATGTTTACTTTTAGTCAGTGTGTGTTATAGTCCCATTGTACTTATAGTTGTATATCTTGTATGGCTAGATATACCAGTTCACTATAAACAATGCTCTAATACCAATCTGTCACACCCCGGACCAAACAGTAGAAACGTTTGGAGGTGGGCGACTTCAGTGTGCAGTATCATAACAATTGAATATAAATGAAACATAACAAATCCATACATCATACATTGAGATAACAAACTTACATAGTTTACATGTTACATTTGTTCATCAAATTACACAAAAGAGACATAATTAAATAAATTCCAAACTACAGCATAATAATCCTGAATCCGCATCCCATTAACCTGCTTACTAAATCCCTGAGTATACAAGTCATTTTGAAAAGCGTCAACTAAAAAGTTGGTGAATTCATAAACATATTTGTATAAAAACATATTTACACTTGTTTATAATTGTTCACGTTGTGCTTTCAGAAAATCCGATATTTTCAATAAAATCGTTTGAAGTCTTGCTCTGAAATCATGAATATATGCATGCATGTCATTACTTTTTATTCATCCTTATAAGGAGTGATTTTTGGAAAGTAATATAATTTATAAAGGTGAGATGTATTTGAGAGTAGGTCCTTGTAGTGGTAAAAATCAAATAGTTTCCAGAAAATTTCATGTTTTCTAAAAGAAAGGTAGTTGAAAGTTTTGTCTCCTTATCAATTATAATTGAGCGTGCGTTTTAGTTCATCGTTTTCGAAAACATATAAAATCGTTTACTCCAGAAAATCCTATATTTTATTGTATAAAATAATCGTAGATTTTGTTTCCATTTGACTATCCGTGCATATGTGTGTGTTAGTTTATAGCTTTCAAAATTGTATAAAATTGTCTAACCCAGAAAATTCCACATTTTCTTATTTGTAAAGTAGTAATATTAAGACTCTAATACTTGTTGGGTGAAAGAAATCAACATAGCGATCGTAGACATTCCGCACAAGTTGAGTGGACGGTCAACACAACAAATACGAACCATCACTACCGTTCATAGGGAAGTCAACATAATGTGCCAAAAAAATTATAAAGTTTTTCCTTACATAAATTTATAAACATATTCTAGTGATCCGCTATAGCCATACGAATATGATGGAGACCTGTCTTGGTATTTCTCAGGCGCCCGCGTTTGTTTAAAGACATTTGTCACCCTAGACTGGATGATCTAGCTGTAGCAAACATCAAAGGTGCAGGGTGTCAACCTCGTATAGATCTATACACAAATTCTCGCTTTCCCTCCAGGAGACTCTGGTTATAACTCCTTATACGATTTTAGACGTACACTAATATATTTATATTTAGGTGCTTTTGAGACTCGTCTTCACTAAAATATAAACTAGTTTTTGAGTAATCGATAAGATCCATTATTTAATAAATAACATTACTTGTGCTAGTTGACTAGTTTTATCGTTTTCGTTTATTGAGAATAATCCACTTGGAATCGTAATTATCAAAAATGACCAAAAATTATCGGCATTGGCAAAAATGGACCTTCCTTTTTATAAGGTATCAAATAAGACCCATATTTGCCAAAAGGTGTCATAGGTAGCCCAACACTTGGTGAAATGTGTGAAGATGGCCCATTTCTTCTAAAATGTTCATTTTAGACTTATATTTGAGAAAATATTCAAAAAGGCCCTTGTTTATCCAAAAATTTCATTTTTGGTCCTTTAAAAATTGATATGTTCAATAATTTCCGAATTTATCCCAAAAGTCAAAAATAGCCCCTTTATATTTATATGGCCGAAAATGGTCCCCAAAATATCATTAATTCCATAATCTAACCATTTCTAAATGTTTTTCTCCTCAACTTGTTTTAAACAAAATTTTGAGACAATCCTTATGGTTTTTGTCATAATAATTTGTGACTCGTGAATTGTAACATAGTAAATCTTGGTTCTATTCATCGTTTGTAATTTATAGTTCAAGCACTTGAAACTTGCACCAAATTTCAAGTTTTTGGACTAGTTCATTAAGAGTTTTCATAGTGTAACACCGTGAAATTTCAAAACAATTTTTCATTTTAGTTTAATAAAAAATACTCCAATCACAATTCTCAAAAACATGTATCAATTGTTTTTATATAACATAAGTGCAACTCAAAATCCCCAGAATCTCAAAACATCTCCACCATAAGTGTGTACTGATCATGTCGGCGCCTTCCGGCGATCATCACTGATGCCTGAAACACATAACATGCAAACAGTAAGCAATAATTATTAGTGAGTTCCCCAAAATACCACATACAACACATACGCCTTTCCAGGCCATAGCTCTATGGGATCTTCCGATCCAGGTGTCTCAGGGGATTTCCATCCCATGACTCTGTTGACCTTCCGGTCCATATCATCATAATCATACCATAACATATAACATATACAACATACATCACATTTACATCATACACATAAGACCTTCCGGTCACACATAATCACCCCATCGGGTAAGGCATAGTGAGAAGACTCACCACAATGAAGTCGGATAAACTCGCATGCTCAACGTCCCGACCTAGCCTCCTCCTATTATTCAAATAACATTCCTGATCAATACTCTCCCATGATCTCATCTCTACAGACTGGGTAAAAGGCCATTCTACCCTTCCCTGAACTCTCTTGTATCAATGTAGACCAGAACCCTAAAGTCAACGGTCAACTTTGACCCAACTCATCTAGTGCACAAAGGTGACTCGGCGAGTCCATGCAGGTCCTCTGAATCCTTTTAGACCCTCTTGGCTCGTTGATTCTTTATTCCACTCGACAAGTTACACCTATCACAAATCTAGGGGCAACCCCGACTCGACTCATCGAGTCCGCTAATGGACTCGGCGAGTTCGTTCCATGCTCATACTTAAATGACCTTCTAAGGTCAGATCTGTTGCTCTAATCCATAGATCTAATCTTCCCAAGCTCAATTATCACGTAAAGTTTCGAACTTGATGCTCATGCAACATCCAAATGACACTACTTGATGATTTAGCCCCAAATACAACATCCTAAGTCCATTTCTTCCATAACTCCTCATAAAGCAAGATGGAATAGGTTCTCTGGACCACTATGGATCCATATATGATGTCTAAACATGATAAGTGACCATATTCCCAACAAATCTACCAATAAAGGGTATAAAAACCCTATATCCATCGATTCTTTAACAAAACAGAAAACGGATCGATATGCTACCTCAAGGATGATGTCCTTTGGTTAAAATCCACAAATAAGCAAACTCCTTGGCCTCCTCTAAGCTGGAGTCAACTTCTTCTTGCAAAACAAACCCACAAAGGTCCAATAATGGCTTTTTCTCTCTCACAAACGCTCAAGCACTATAAGGGTTTCTCTCAATGGACTGGTAGCCGCAAATGGTGGCTATAAGGGTCCTTAAATTGGCCCCAAACCTGAGAAATTAGGGTTTCATCAAATAGCGTGGACTCTCCGAGTCCACGTATGGACTCGCCGAGTCCTCCATTAAATCGGGCCAACACATGCGTGATCCCACTCGGCGAGTCTTAGCGCCTACTCGCTGAGTCCCTCTCTAATATTCAATAACAATACTTAAAATGAGATACCTGAGAATCCGGATGTTACAATTCTCCGCCACTAGAATCAGACTTCACCCTCGAAGTCTTGCTCTGCAAATAATTCTGGAAACTGCTTCCGCATCTCTAACTTCGGCTCCCAAGTCAGCTCGGACCCCTTTCGATGTTGCCACTGGACTTGAACCGGAGACACCTCCTTGTTCCTCAGAACCTTGATTCTCCTATCTCGGATTGCAATCGGCCTATCAACATAGTCTAGGCTCGCATCCACCTGAATGTCCTCCAATGGAGCCACAACTGACTCATCGGCAATACACTTCCTCAACTGAGACATGTGGAAGGTATCATGAATCTGACTCAGCTCGGCAGGTAGCTCCAAACGATACACTACTCTGTCCACCCTAGCTATCACCCTGAATGGACCGATATATCGAGGTCCCAACTTGCCTCTCTTCCGGAATTGAATCACACCTTTCCTAGGTGATACCTTCAGGAGAACGAAATCACCAACCTGAAAATCGAGCTCTGAGCGACTCCTATCAGCGTAACTCTTCTGGAAACTCTGGGTCGTCAACAACCTCTACCTGACCTGCTGAATCTACTCAGTCGTCTGGAGTACTATCTAAGTACTACTCATCACCCATTGTCCTACCTCTCCCCAACAAATGGGAGTCCGACACCTACTTCCATACAACAACTCGAAGGGATGCATACCAATGCTCGAATGGTGGCTGTTGTTATAGGAAAACTCAGTCAAAGGCAGATACATGTCCCAACTTCCTCCGAAGTCTAATGCACATGCCCGAAGCATGTCCTCGAGTGTCTGGATTGTCCGCTCACTCTGATCGTCGGTCTGAGGGTGATAAGCAGTGTTGAATTGCAAGCTCGTACCCAACTCCTCATAAAACTTCTTCCAGAACCTGGAAGTAAAATGTACATCTCGATCTGACACAATCAAAATCGGCACCCCATGTCGAGACACCACCTCCCTCACATATATTTCTGCCAACTTCTCTGCGAAAGAACTCTCACTGATAGCAAGGAAGTGACTACTTTTCGTCAATCGATCCACGATCACCCAAATTGCATCGACACCCCTTAGGGTTCTTGGAAGTTTGGTGATGAAATCCATAGAAATATGTTCCCACTTCCACTTGGTAACCTCAAGTGGCTGCAACTTGCCATGAGGATGCTGGTGCTCGGCCTTAACCTGACGATAGGTCAATCACCTCTCTATAACCCACGCAACATTTCTCTTCATACAAGGCCACCAATAGTCTCTCTTCAGATCCAAATACATTTTAGTGGCCCCGAGATGGATCGATAATCTCGATATATGCGCCTCCTTCATAAAAACACTGCATGCCCCGCCAATAAACGGCACCCAGATCCGACCATGAAAAGTCATAAGCCCTCGGCTATCAGTCAAAAACTCATATACATACGGAATCACTTGTTCCTTCTTGCGGTTATCCGGTTTCACAGCCTCTTCCTGGGCCTCACGAATGGTATCTAACACCAGAGTCATCACGGTCATTCTCTTACACATACCTCATATCGGAATATTCTTTGCCCTCCGACTTAGGGCATCGGCTAACACATTCGCGTTGCTCGGGGGTACATGATATCAAAATCATAATCCTTCACGACATCCAACCATCTCCTCTGCCGCATATTCAGGTTGGGCTGATCCATTAAATACTTCAAACTCTTGTGGTCTGTGTAAATGGTACACCGAACCCCGTACAAATAGTAGCGTCAGATCTTGTGAGCGAACACTACTGCTCCTAACTCCAGATCGTGAGTGGGATACCTTTCTTCATCAGGCTTCAGCTGCCTTAATGCATATGCTATCACATGCCCTCTCTGCATCAACACTGTACCCAACCCTGATATCGATGCATCGCAATATACCACAAAATCCTCAACTCCCTCTGGAAGGGATAACACCGGGGCTTCGCACAACTTCCGGCAAAGAGTCTCAAACGAAGTCTACTGCTCCGGACCCCATGAAAAAGCAACACCCTTCCAGGCCAGCCTAGTGAGTGGCACTGCAACCTTGGAGAAATCCTGAATGAATCTCCGATAACAACCAACCAACCCCAGAAAACTCCTAATTTTCGTGGCGGACTTCAGCACTTCCCAACTCATCACCGCCTCAATCTTAGCCGAGTCAACCAATATCCCATTTTGATTAACAAGATGCCTCAAGAATTGGACCTCTCGTAACCAAAAATCATACGTGGAGAATTTGGCATAAAGCCTCTCCGACCTCAGTACCCCGAAGATCTCCCTCTAATGCTCCTCATGTTATTCTCGGGATCTAGAATACACTAGAATATCATCAATAAACACGATCACTGATAGATCCAACATCGGCCGACATACTCTGTTCATGAGATCCATGAACGTTGCTGGTGCATTGGCCAGCCCAAAAGGCATCACCACAAACTCATAGTTCCCATATCGCGTCGTGAACGATGTCTTCTGGATAACCTCACCACGCACCCTCATCAATCCTTGACAACGGATAATGGTTCTTGACCGTTAACTTGTTCAACTCCCGATAATCAATGCACATCCGGTGTGAACCATCCTTTTTCTTGACAAAAAGGATCGGAGCTCCCCACGGCGAGCTACTCGGCCGAATAAACCCCTTCCCCAACAGCTCGCGAAGCTGTGAGGATAACTCCTGTATCTCTGGAGGCGCAAGGCGATAGGGCACCTTGGCGATATGTGCTGCCCTCAGAACCAAATCGATTCGGAACTCTACCTACCTCTCGGGAGGTTAACCCGACAACTCCTCGGGGAAAACATCCGGGAACTCGCACATTATCGGAACCTCACCAACTGATCTCGGTCTCTCCGAATCAATCCTCGTATCCAATACATAAGATATGAACCCCTTGCAGCCATGCTGCAAACTCTGCCTCACTCTGGTAGCCAAACAGAACGCTGACCCACTTCGAGTTCCATCACCATAAACTGTCAGCACTCCCCCACTAGGATCTCGAATCGTCACCATTTGCTGCTCGCAGTCTATCACAGCCCCAAATTGGCTCAACCAATCCATGACCACGATGACACATACGTCCCCCATCGCAATTGGGACCAGATCTATCGGAAACCCAACACTGAAAATCTCAAGTACATGCTCTTGAATCACGTCCGTGGCATACATTGCTCGCTTGTTAGCTATAGAAACTCGTATAGGTCGACTCATCGCCTCTCGCTGGATACCGATGTGTCTACTGAATGCTAATGAAACAAATGACCGACTCGCACCCGATTCAAACAACACCAAAGCAGGTACAGAATTCACAAGGAAAGTACCCATGCATATCATAATATAAACAAAAGATCTCATCATAATCAAATAATAACATAATACATACCAGCCACGACGTCTAGCGTTGCACGGACCTCCTCCGCTGTCAACTGGAAGGCTCTCCCGTGAGCCTTCGATGCCTTGGCCTTCACTGGCCGAACCTCAGTAGCGCACACGGCGGCAGGGGTAGATCCTTGATGTGCTCCCTGTGCTGCCCCCCGCAGTTACGGACACTCGGCCTTTCGATGGCCTGTCTGGTTGCAATGAAAGCAAACCATGAATCCCTTGGGGCAGTCGTTAGCTATATGCCCCTCCTTGCCACATTTGTAGCAAGCACCAAATCGACAAACTCCACCATGTCCCTTTCTGCACTTCCCGTAAGTGCGGCCCTTCTGGCCTCCAGCTCTTGAATTGGCGGGCTTTGCCCGCTTAGCTGCCGACTAAGACTGTGTTGGTCGCCTATCCAACCCCTGAGACTCGGCCTCCTCCCTGGCCTGGGTCTCCAAATCAATCTCCCTCTTCCGGGAATTTGCTTGAACCTCAGCAAATGTCTGGTATGTCGAGTTCGATACGAACTCCCAAATGTCCCTCCTCAGAATGCTCAAGTATCGGCTCATGCGACCTGCTCAGACGACACGTGCTCAGGGCAGAACATCGCCCTCTTATGAAACTTCTTGGTGATCACAATAACTGACTCAGTACCTTACTTGAAGGTCAAGAACTCATGGGCCAACCGTTCACTTTCCACTGGGGGAACGTACTCATCTCTGAACATCATGGTGAACCTCTCCTAGGTCACTGCTGAGATCTCCGCAGAAGTGAGATGCACCGTCACAAATTTCCACCAATCCTTCGCTCCCAAGCGAAGCTGGTTCGGTGCAAACCGAACCCTCAGATGCTCTGGACACGAATAGGTGTAGAAGCATCCCTCAATATCAGATATCCATCTTATTACAGTAATTGGATCCTGCATCCCATCAAACTCTGGTGGCTTTGTGTTGCTGAACTCCTGATACAACAACGAGTCACTCCCCTGTGGCCTGGCAGCAGCAACGCTGCAGTGGCCGCGGTAACAACAACGTCAGTAAGAGCAACGTACCGCTCATCAAAAGTGTTTATCAACGTGGTCTTGGTAGACCCGAACATCTCTAGTATCTCAACTCAGATGGACACATCCACCTCATCATGAATCATCTGGCGGAGCTCCTCATCGCTCACACCCCCCCTCGCTAGTCCCAGGTCTGTGGCGTGTCCCAACCATGATGCCTCTGAAATACAACATAAAAAATCAGAGACTCGCTCGAGTATACTTGCACTCGATAACTCAACCATACTTGCTCCTTAGTACCCTAAGGATTCTTATTTGGAATGCGCACTGATCCAGTGTCTTCGGTAGCACATGCCTAATACTACCGCCCACACCGCATAACATTCACCCCATGTCCTCCTCCTAGGATCCCAGCTCATAAATACTCTACATCTCGCTAGCATAGGCTACCCTTTGGTAAGCCTCTCATAAGCTCCTCACTGCTATCTACTCGCTCTCAAGCACCTCTTAGCAGCAGAAATCTCCTAGGCTAAGGCATCACAAATCAGGCCACTCTAGTCCTAACATGAATACCTAGCCTACTCTAGCAAGCATAACATATCATATCATATCTCATAACACATAATGTAAGGGTATTTTGGGAAATCACCGTTCGCGTGCTGACTGATCGTACACACTGGTTCTTTCTACTTTCCTCAAATTCTTTTACTTTTTGAAAATGTTTCTCAAATCCTTAGTTTAAGTTCAAATACACCAGAAGGTGAATCTGAATCCCTCAAACCAAGGCTCTGATACCAACTTGTAACACCTTGAAATTTCAAAATAATTTTTCATTTTAATTTAATAAAAAATACTCCAATCACAATTCTCAAAAACATGTATCAATTGTTTTTACATAAGTCCAACTCAAAAACCGCAGAATCTCAAAACATCCCCACCATAAGTGCGTACTGATCATGTCGGCGCCTTCCCGCGATCATCACTAGAACCTGAAACACATAACACGCAAACAGTAAGCAATAATGCTTACTGAGTTCCCCAAAATACCACATACAACACATACGCCTTTCCAGGCCATAACTCTATGGGATCTTCCGATCCAGGTGTCTCAGTGGATTTCCATCCCATGACTATGTTGACCTTCCGGTCCATATCATCACACTCATATCATAACATATAACATATACAACATACATCACATTTACATCATACACATAAGACCTTCCGATCACACATAATCACCCCATCGGGTAAGGCATAGTGAGAAGACTCACCTCAATGAAGTAGGATAAACTCTCATGCTCAACGTCCCGACCTAGCCTCCTCCTATTATTCAAATAACATTTCCAATCAATACTCTCCCATGATCCCATCTCTACAGACTGGTTAGAAGGCCATTTTACCCTTCCTTGAACTCTCCTGTATCAGTCTTGACCGGAACCCTAAAGTCAACGAAAGTCAATGGTCAACTTTGACCCGACTCGTCAAGTGCATAAAGGTGACTCGGTGAGTCCACGCATGTCCTATGAGTCCTTTTCGACACTCCTGGCTCACTGAGTCTTTTTTCCACTCGACAAGTTACACCTGTCATGAATCGAGGGGCAACCCCAACTCGACTTGTTCAGTCTGCTCATGAACTCGGTGAGTTCGTTCCATGCTCACACTCAAATGACCTTCTGAGGTCAGATCTGTTCCTCTAATCCATAGATCTAATCTTCCCAAGCTCAATTATCACATAAAGGTTCTAACTTGATGCTCATGCAACGTCCAAATGACACTACTTGATGATTTAGCCCCAAATACTACATCCTAAGTCCATTTCTTCTATAACTACTCATAAAGCAAGATGGAATGGGTTCTCTGGATCACTATGGATCCAGATCTGATGTCTAAACATGATAAGGGACCATATTCGCAAAAAATCTACCCAATAAAGGGTATAGATGTAACAATCCGAAATTTGTTCGTCGCCAAAACCCGTTCTACCCGGAAAGTCGCCGTTATCGGATTCGTTCCGTCTTCTCTTTGGAGTTAATTATATAAACTTATATGTTTATTTATTTCTAATGAGTGTCTAAATCACTCAGGAACTTATGTTATTAGCCCAAAATCATTATTTCATAAGTTTTAAAAATGTTCCCGTCGAGTGACGGAAACTAAATCGGGTGCGACCAAAAGCCGCGTTTAACGCCGGTATCGGGTAGAATTCCACCGTGTGCAAATTTTAGGAACTATATAAACATGTTTCAGCTTTCATTTGAAGCTTTTCCTTCTCTCTCTACTCTCTCTCTCTAACCTCTCTCCAAAATCCAAAGATTAAGGGTCCAAAACTCAATTTTTAAGGCTTCAAATCCTTAAGGTACCTTCCTAGCCTTAATCTATAGCATGTTTAGCTTCCAAACTAGACACTTAATCATGAAATTGGACAATATATATGAGTTTACGGCCTAAGAAGGTGCTTAGGCCGTAAACACCAAAAATGATGGGTTTTGAGCCCTTAAACCCCTCCTTGACTAGTTTGGACTTTAGATATGGCTATGGGACTTCAAGATATGGACTCTAAACATGTAAAACATAATTTTTGTGATGTTTGAAGGATTTTATGGCCAAGGATCATTCTTGGGCCGTAAACTCATATAATTAGGGTTTTCATGCCCTTAAACCCTTCCAAATCACTTCTATGGCTTAGATATGAATTATAGGACCTTGATTCTAGCATTTGGACACTTGAAACATGAATTTTGGGGGATTTAGATGAGTTTACGGCCAAGGAGAGTTCTTGGGCCGTAAACTCCCCAAAACTTGGCATAAATCCAATTCTAAGGTGTTAGAAAGCCATCCAACACCACCAAAAGCCTTGGAATAAATCAAGGGACCAACCAAAAATACTTTAAGGACCTTAAACACATCATTCATGGGATCTCTAAGAGTTTATGGCCAAGGCTTGTTCTTGGGTCGTAAACTCCAAAATCTTTGGTGTTAGAATGCAAACTAAACACCCCTAAGGCCCTTAGATGAATTTTAGAAGTCCTTTCATGCAAGTTCTAGACCATGAAACACCTTGGAGCACCATGTATTAGAGTTTACGGCCATGAAGGGGGTTTCATGGGCCGTAAACTCCACAAACACCCCAAAAGTCCCTTGCAAACTCATGTTAGGCCTTGGATTAATTCTACCAATCACATGTGATTTGTTCTAGCACCATTTAACATCATTTTCTTGGAAAAATAGGGGTTTACGGCCATGGAGCTAAGCTAGGCCGTAAACTCCCATAAAAGGGATCTATTTGATGTTTAGTAATCATTCCAATTCCTTAAACCAAGTCTAGAAATTATCCCCTAAGTGTTGGAAGTCAAATTTGCACCATAAACCACCCATCATGAGTTTACAGCCATAAACTCATGGGGATGGGTGTTTAGGCCGTAAACTCCCATAAGGGGAGTGTTCCTTTGATGTCCCAACTCATTTCCCAAGTCCCTTGTGTCACTCATGTCCCTAAACGCCACCCGGGTCACTCCAAACACTTGTATCGGAGTGTTATCGCGACTTGAAGCAAGTGTCCCTATCATATGAATAAACTAAGTCCTAATTAGATACAAATGTGTATCTTTACATCATAATTAGGAACCTCGTGTGTTTACAAGTTCCGGATCAACTCTTAGCATCCAAACCGTCTCGTATCTCGTCCGGTGAGTTCATACCCCTACGGCTTTTTCACTGTTTTCAATGTTTTCAGGGGGGGGAATACAAGAAAACTATAACTGTTTTTCCAATCACAACATTGATGTGTTTCAAACAATATCTGACAAACCTATAAACTCTTTTACTCCTTATGTATTATGCTGAGCATAAGGAATGACTATTGGATTTCAACTAAATGGATTTTAGTTAAGGAAACAATCAAACTAATCAAATTATTATGGGAATAATTTGGGGGTCTTTTCTGTTCTTTCTATCGTATACTGATATCTATATCAAGTTATTAGATAAACTATGTCTGTTTCAATTTATCTCCATATTATTTTAATGTATTGTCAGATAATTTCATGTATGTATCTATAGTTACTGTACTATGTTTCATAACTTACTGTATGTCGATATCTTATGAGAACCCTATGAATAGTTTAGTACTGGTTTGTGAAATAGTCACTACCCTTTATGGATGATCAGTAAATCCTCCCCGGAAGTGTAACCAGAGTCTCCTGGAGGGAGAGCGCGGAATTTGTGAATAGATCTATTCGGGACTGACAATCCCACACCTTAACTGCTAGCTACAGTTAGGCGGGCACGCCTGGGGTGACAAATTTCTGGATATCGTTTCGACGTTTGACAAATGTCAAGGAGGTCACGTTGTCGTATTAGTATGGTTACCCAACTCACAACACGTATTAATATCAGTTTATTCACAGTTTGGGTTCAGAAACTATATCTCGTTCGGGATAGTGATCCCATGGTTTTGCATCTATATTTTACATCTCTTTCGGGATAGTGATCCCATGGTATTAACCAAACTATTTAGTATCTAGTTCGGGATAGTGATCCCATGGTTTTATGTCTATATCTTGTACGGGATGTCTTTCCCCATGGCCATTAACTATAATTTATACAGGATAGTGATCCCATGGTTTCGTATCTATAACATATACGGGATAATGATCCCATGGCTTTCTAAATCTATATCTTATACGGGATAATGATCCCAAGGTTTTGTGTCTTTAACTATATCTTATACGGGATAGTGATCCCATGGTTTTCTAAATTTGTATCTTATTCGGGATAGTGATCCCATGGTTTCAATCTATATTTACATATATACATCAACTTATCTAGTGTCTAGTCCGGGATGATAGTCCCATGATCTTAAACCTGTACTTTCGGATGTGTCAAACTATCTTATATATGTCTTTCGGAATAGTGATCCCAAGATTTTCATTATATAGTTTTGGATGTTAAACTATACTTTGTGTTATACAACCAATTTTATAATTAGGAAAATATGGGATTTTCCTGGGGTAGAATACAATACATAACCGAATTGGTAACAAATGATAACTTAACCAACTTTACATAAGAAAATATGGGATTTTCTTGGATAACATATCCTTACGGAAACTAAAGGAAATCGATACATTTTCATAAAACAAAAACGCTTATGAACTCACCAGCTTTATGCTGATTTCAAACCGCTTGTATTCTCAGGTCCAAGTTAGACAGGTACCCGATGATCTCTTTTGGTGAAGACGGAGTGCGTGGAAGACTCGTCTCAACTTTTGTTAATATGATGCATATGTATATCTTGTATAACTTTACTTTTGAACAAATGTAAACTTTCATATATATGTAATGTAATGTTTGTTTACTGTGATTACTATGTACATTGGATTTGATACACAACGTGGTAGTCAACCCCGGAGACGTTTCCGCCTTTGGTTTTCGGGTGTGATAGATTGGTATCAAAGCCCTTGTTTATAGTGAACAGAGTATACCAAACCTTACATGGTATAAAACTATAAACACTAAAGGGTCTCAGTGCTCTGAATTAAAAGTATCTTCAAAACTATAAGTATTTTCAAAAGTATACAAGTATACCGAATCGTCGAAATCCGTAACTTCAAGTAGAACAAAACATAAGTAAATGGGTGTTGTACACTGCGGTTAAACCTGGGCAGTTATGTAGTCGTGTCTAGGGTCAATATAGCCTGGCCAACTATATTCATTCGAGACACGGCCAACATGTGCTTGGGAGTGACTGTGGTACGCAGCATGCCTAAAACTTACCTAATATCTCAAACAACAAATCGTCGCTGCAGCGCAACCATGAAATACTATGGGAGTAATTCTCGAGCCAATACTTCGTAGAAAATCCTCGTATACGCGATGTTACTTGATCATTCCACTAGCGATAAAATGTTCTGTTTTGATAACTCCTTCCTGCTTTATCGCTTAGTATGATGCTATATCTGTCTTGATGAGATATCCCTTGTTCAATATCTCTTGATTCAATTCAGAGGACTTATAATCCTCTCTTTCCTGATCTTTTTAGATCAAGATGCCTCCGAGAAAGAGACCCAACTCGAAGAACAACGATAATCCTCCTCCGCCACCATCTTCTCCTCAATTTGATCTCGCATCACTTCAAACAGTTCCGACTGCTGCAATGGTGGCAGCTATGTCTCAAATGAATCCTGGTGGCTCCGGAGGTGGTCCCCAACACCAAAATCCAGAAGACAGCCAGGAACACCGAAGAGGGGGTTCCTACAAAGACTTCATGAATGTGAAACCCACAACCTTTGATGGCACTGGAGGTGTCATTTCCCTGACTCGATGGTTCGAGAAAATCGAGTCAATCTTCGAAATATGTGCCTGTTCGGAGTCTGACAAAGTCAAGTTTGCCGCCTGCACCTTCCTTGATAAAGCCCTGACTTGGTGGAACGGCCGAGTCAAATCCTTAACCTTACCTGTAGCGAATGCCATGGGTTGGGAAGCTATGAAGGAGCTTCTGTTTGTAGAGTACTGCCCTCGGGGCGAAATTCAGAAACTAGAACACGAACTCTGGAACCTTAAGATGAAGGGTTCCAACATAGCAGCTTATACTTCCAGATTCGATGACCTGGCCTTACTCTGTTCGGGAATGGTTACCCCGGAGAGTAAAAAGATCGAGAGATTCATCTGGGGATTGACCCAGCCAACTAAAGGGAATGTCTTGGCTGCAAAGCCAGACACGTACGACAGCGCTAAATGCCTTGCGAAAATCTTGATCGATCACGAAGACAACTACGATGAGGAAACTACCACTCCTGAGTCGGACACAAGTGGAGGTGAAAGTAAAAAGAAATCTCGGAACAAGCGAAAGGCCCAGAGTACGAGAGAGTCTTCGAAGAAACAACAAACGATAGCAGTCCATGCTACTACTAACCCTATTGTTGTCTCAGCTGTTAGATCTACAGCCCAAACTCCCACCAGTGGATACACTGGAAGTCTTCCTTGGTGTGGTAAGTGCAACTACCATCACCACATCCCTGGTCTATGTCGCGAAAGGAGCTGCGACAACTGTGGCAAGAAGGGCCATCTATCTCGAACCTGCAGAAAACCGGTCAAGTCAACGAACCAATCATCGGGAGCAGGAATCAGTCCAGCCTACTACAATTATGGTGAAGCAGGGCACTTCAAAAGGAATTGCCCCAAGGCAACTACCACCACTGATCCTTCTGTCGCCGCAGGTATACTTCTCTTTGATAACTCTTATACCTGCAACTCTTTTCAATTCCCGTGTTTGGAGGGAAACCTGTTATCTATCAATTCGAACGTTTTCTAAGCTCAATTCCTCATATGTGATCGAGATGTGCATCATCGAGATGACTAACCAATGAGATTGAGAACGCTAACTTCGCGCCTATAGATTGAATCCTCGGTCTAGAGGACTAGTCTGTTCTATTCGGTTAAATGGGAAATCCTTCGCGAAAATACTTTGATGCTACGTTTAACATGGAATGACGGAGTCTCATTCATGTTGTTATCTTGGTTTCGAGAGGGTCGCCTGTCTATATCTTTTCCTCGACCTAACTCTCATGCTCTATGGCATCAACTTTCGTATTGTGTCATGCTTTAAAACCCAAGAGTTTTCCTGATACGAATTACCACGTTCCTCGTTTCTGTGATCATTTGGAAACGAGAAGTTAGTAGCTCTTTCTACTAAAGGTCAATCCCGAAGAGTTTCCGGGAATTTCATTCGAACGTCTAAAGTTTAGTTCCACGGCATACTTTTCGAAATCTTGTAGAGATTGATTCTACAATCTTCAGGGTTCAGATGCTCGTAGAGCTTGTTAACATGTATCCAGTACATCATGTCACGAATCCTTAGAAACTCCTACACAACGAAACCCTAGTAATTCCTTGAGGAAACCGAAGTCGTCCAGGGTTGGAACTTCCATGAGAAAACCGATTGATAACATAGATTGAGAGAGAGTCAAGGTACAAAACAAGGACACGTCCCGATAGCGAGAATTCACTAAAACACCCAGTAGAGACCCGATTCCACTTGAGAGAGTGATGATCCGAGGTAGCAAATCCATTCGAGTCTCATTCCAAACGTATGATCCATATCTTATTCTTTGAATTTCGGGACGAAATTCCTTCTAACGGGGGGATAATGTAACAACCCGAAATTTGTTCGTCGCCAAAACCCGTTCTACCCGGAAAGTCGCCGTTATCGGATTCGTTCCGTCTTCTCTTTGGAGTTAATTATATAAACTTATATGTTTATTTATTTCTAATGAGTGTCTAAATCACTCAGGAACTTATGTTATTAGCCCAAAAATCATTGTTTCATAAGTTTTAAAAATGTTCCCATCGAGTGACGGAAACTAAATCGGGTGCGACCAAAAGCCGCGTTTAACGTCAGTATCGGGTAGAATTCCACCGTGTGCAAATTTTAGGAACTATATAAACATGTTTCAGCTTTCATTTGAAGCTTTTCCTTCTCTCTCTACTCTCTATCTAACCTCTCTCCAAAATCCAAAGATTAAGGGTCCAAAACTCAATTTTTAAGGCTTCAAATCCTTAAGGTACCTTCCTAGCCTTAATCTATAGCATGTTTAGCTTCCAAACTAGACACTTAATCATGAAATTGGACAATATATATGAGTTTACGGCCTAAGAAGGTGCTTAGGCCGTAAACACCAAAAATGATGGGTTTTGAGCCCTTAAACCCCTCCTTGACTAGTTTGGACTTTAGATATGGCTATGGGACTTCAAGATATGGACTCTAAACATGTAAAACATAATTTTTGTGATGTTTGAAGGAGTTTACGGCCAAGGATCATTCTTGGGCTGTAAACTCATATAATTAGGGTTTTCATGCCCTTAAACCCTTCCAAATCACTTCTATGGCTTAGATATGAATTATAGGACCTTGATTCTAGCATTTGGACACTTGAAACATGAATTTTGGGGGATTTAGATGAGTTTACGGCCAAGGAGAGTTCTTGGGCCGTAAACTCCCCAAAACTTGGCATAAATCCAATTCTAAGGTGTTAGAAAGCCATCCAACACCACCAAAAGCCTTGGAATAAATCAAGGGACCAACCAAAAATACTTTAAGGACCTTAAACACATCATTCATGGGATTTCTAAGAGTTTATGGCCAAGGCTTGTTCTTGGGCCGTAAACTCCAAAATCTTTGGTGTTAGAATGCAAACTAAACACCCCTAAGGCCCTTAGATGAATTTTAGAAGTCCTTTCATGCAAGTTCTAGACCTTGAAACACCTTGGAGCACCATGTATTAGAGTTTACGGCCATGAAGGGGATTTCATGGGTCGTAAACTCCACAAACACCCCAAAAGTCCCTTGCAAACTCATGTTAGGCCTTGGATTAATTCTACCAATCACATGTGATTTGTTCTAGCACCATTTAACATCATTTTCTTGGAAAAATAGGGGTTTACGGCCATGGAGCTAAGCTAGGCCGTAAACTCCCATAAAAGGGATCTATTTGATGTTTAGTAATCATTCCAATTCCTTAAACCAAGTCTAGAAATTATCCCCTAAGTGTTGGAAGTCAAATTTGCACCATAAACCACCCATCATGAGTTTACGGCCATAAACTCATGGGGATGGGTGTTTAGGCCGTAAACTCCCATAAGGGGAGTGTTCCTTTGATGTCCCAACTCATTTCCCAAGTCCCTTGTGTCACTCATGTCCCTAAACGCCACCCGGGTCACTCCAAACACTTGTATCGGAGTGTTATCGCGACTTGAAGCAAGTGTCCCTATCATATGAATAAACTAAGTCCTAATTAGATACAAATGTGTATCTTTACATCATAATTAGGAACCTCGTGTGTTTACAAGTTCCGGATCAACTCTTAGCATCCAAACCGTCTCGTATCTCGTCCGGTGAGTTCATACCCCTACGGCTTTTTCACTGTTTTCAATGTTTTCAGGGGGGGAATACAAGCAAACTATAACTGTTTTTCCAATCACAACATTGATGTGTTTCAAACAATATCTAACAAACCTATAAACTCTTTTACTCCTTATGTATTATGCTAAGCATAAGGAATGACTATTCGATTTCAACTAAATGGATTTTAGTTAAGGAAACAATCAAACTAATCAAATTATTATGGGAATAATTTGGGGGTCTTTTCTGTTCTTTCTATCGTATACTGATATCTATATCAAGTTATTAGATAAACTATGTCTGTTTCAGTTTATCTCCGTATCATTTGAATGTATTGTCAGATAATTTCATGTATGTATCTATAGTTACTGTACTATGTTTCATAACTTACTGTATGTCGATATCTTATGAGAACCCTGTGAATAGTTTAGTACTGGTTTGTGAAATAGTCACTACCCTTTATGGATGATCAGTAAATCCTCCCCGGAAGTGTAACCAGAGTCTCCTGGAGGGAGAGCGCGGAATTTGTGAATAGATCTATTCGGGACTGACAATCGCACACCTTAACTGCTAGCTACAGTTAGGCGGGCACGCCTGGGGTGACAAATTTCTGGATATCGTTTCGACGTTTGACAAACGTCAAGGAGGTCACGTTGTCGTATTAGTATGGTTACCCGACTCACAACACGTATTAATATCAGTTTATTCACAGTTTGGGTTCAGAAACTATATCTCGTTCGGGATAGTGATCCCATGGTTTTGCATCTATATTTTACATCTCTTTCGGGATAGTGATCCCATGGTATTAACCAAACTATTTAGTATCTAGTTCGGGATAGTGATCCCATGGTTTTATGTCTATATCTTGTACGGGATGTCTTTCCCCATGGTCATTAACTATAATTTATACGGGATAGTGATCCCATGGTTTCGTATCTATAACTTATACGGGATAATGATCCCATGGCTTTCTAAATTTATATCTTATACGGGATAATGATCCCAAGGTTTTGTGTCTTTAACTATATCTTATACGGGATAGTGATCCCATGGTTTTCTAAATCTGTATCTTATTCGGGATAGTGATCCCATGGTTTCAATCTATATTTACATATGTACATCAACTTATCTAGTGTCTAGTCCGGGATGATAGTCCCATGATCTTAAACCTGTACTTTCGGATGTGTCAAACTATCTTATATATGTCTTTCGGAATAGTGATCCCAAGATTTTCATTATATAGTTTTGGATGTTAAACTATACTTTGTGTTATACAACCAATTTTATAATTAGGAAAATATGGGATTTTCCTGGGGTAGAATACAATACATAACCGAATTGGTAACAAATGATAACTTAACCAACTTTACATAAGAAAATATGGGATTTTCTTGGATAACATATCCTTACGGAAACTAAAGGAAATCGATACATTTTCATAAAACAAAACCGCTTATGAACTCACCAGCTTTATGCTGATTTTCAAACCGCTTGTATTCTCAGGTCCAAGTTAGACAGGTACCCGATGATCTCTTTTGGTGAAGACGGAGTGCGTGGAAGACTCGTCTCAACTTTTGTTAATAGGATGCATATGTATATCTTGTATAACTTTACTTTTGAACAAATGTAAACTTTCATATATATGTAATGTAATGTTTGTTTACTGTGATTACTATGTACATTGGATTTGATACACAACGTGGTAGTCAACCCCGGAGACGTTTCCGCCTTTGGTTTTCGGGGTGTGACAATAGAAAACCCTAGATCCATGGATTCTTTAACAAAACAGAAAAAAGGATCGGTA
The DNA here is from genome assembly GCF_052625555.1 of Lactuca saligna. Lineage (NCBI taxonomy): Eukaryota > Viridiplantae > Streptophyta > Magnoliopsida > Asterales > Asteraceae > Lactuca > Lactuca saligna. Next base: position 175,699,262 of record NC_136420.1, read on the forward strand.
TGCTACCTCAAGGATGATGTTCTTTGCTTGCAATCCACAAATAAGCAACCTCCTTGGCCTCCTTTAAGCTGGAATCAACGTCTTCTTGCAAAACAAACCCACAAAGGTCCAATAATGGCTTCTTCTCTCTCACAAACGCTCAAGCACTATAAGGGTTTCTCTCAATGGTCTGGTAGCCGCAAATGGTGGCTATAAGGTTCCTTAAATTGGCCCCAAACCCGAGAAATTAGGGTTTCATTAAACAGCATAGACTCGCCGAGTCCACGTATGGACTCTCCGAGTTCTCCATTAAATCAGGCCAACACATGCGCGATCCCACTAGGCGAGTCTTAGCGCCTACTCGCCGAGTCCCTCTCTAATATTCCATAAAAATACTTAAAATGAGATACCTGGGAATCCGGATGTTACACATAGATTTATCACGTATATAACTTTGCATACATGTATAACAAGCAAATATATCAGGATTTCGACAAAACTTTGACTTGTATCCTCCCCCAGAACCATAAAAACATCAAAAAGAGGGGTATGAAGCTCACCTTGGTTTGATTTGGTGGGTGATTTTGGAGTGATGATGAGAAGTGTTCAAGTCCTAACCCTTGAAGAGTTTGATAAAATCTTTGAACTTGAGGATGTCCTAAGAATACTAACATATATCCTCATGTGTAAACATGGTGAACAAAACAATATAATGTATCGAATCACCAATCAAGAGTTGAATTACTTACTAGGATCCAAAGAATGCTTAGAAGAATTAAGTCTTGAAGCTTAGAACACATTAAGAGTAGTTTGAGAGTTCACAAAATGTAGAATGAGTTTGTGAAATGGAAAGGAAGGGTTTACAGTCCTTTATAAGGGATAAGGTAATGAAAAGATGTTTAATTTGGTTACTATTGTATAATGCATGAATTATCGAGTATTCTCTTGGAATTAGCTACTTACAGCTCACAATCCGTAAACATCATTGAAATAGGGAAGGGTTCACGGTCCAAATGGACCTTAAACTAAGGTTTATGGCCAAGTTTCCTTCCTAGGAGGATGTTCACGGTCATAGGTGTCCTTGTGAAGGGATTACGCCCAAAGGTGGCCTAGGGAGGTGTTCATGGTCCATGCTTGAAAGATTAAGGTGGGTTACGGCCATAGTGCTTCCTTGGAAGTTGTTAACACCATTCCACAAGGTGTAGTTCACATTCTAGTGTGCTTCTTAAAGTGTTCCTGCTCTTTGGTGGGTCCTATGAAAATATTTATGGCCTTAGCTAATAGTAAACTCAAATGTATTGTCCTTATAATTCAAGTGTCCAAATTGTGACACAATTACAAGCTTTTGTGTCTACACCGTGTGACCCTTATTTAATTGCATTGTAGATTGAATTCTCAATTTATTTGTCCTACTTGGTCTTGCTTAACTTGTTTTCTTTTCTAAGAGATTACCTTCTGTCACACCCTACTAAAGCGGAAACGCAAGATATGACAGTGATAAAGGTTTCATTGCAAAAGATAAACATACATCACCATAGTAATAGTTAAAAGTTTACAACCCATAATTTAAACAAAACAAAGTACAAATTTTCCAAAATGACATTGTTCAAAAGATAACTTCATAAAATAACTTCCACACGATGCAGCATGCTCTATGATGATTAATTTTTATATCCACTTACTAATTATTTCCTGAAAAACATGTAAAACGAGTGTCAACTATGAAAATAGTTGGTGAGTTCACAAGTTTATAAAATCAAATTTTGGTATAAGACTTTCCATAAATACAAGTACATTGCTTTAATGAGAAACAAAGTTCATTACTATAATGAGAAACAAAGTTCATTACTATAATGAGAAACAAAGTTGATTAATATAATTAATAAACGAATTTGTATGTACATGAGCAAAAAATGAGTTCCCAACCAAGCCTATGACTGATTCCCTATCAAGATCTATGCTTATCGTTCCATAGATTATAGGGTATCATGCACTCCAGCAACCGGGAAAGTGAGGAGTTGTCAATTCCTAATAGCGTTATCCACAATGACCATTGGCACAAAGAGTTAATGGTTAGAGTAAAGTATAAGGGAAGGGACTTAAGATGATAAGTTCTCATGTTTCGTGTTGCATAGACATACATAGCAGAATATAGTAAATTATAGAAAAATATAGGAATCAAGTTTGATACAATTCACTTTTAAATACAATGAATAATAAATAGTTTTTCGGACATGCTTTTCCACCCCAAAACATAGAAAGCGAAAATAGGGGAGTCGTGAATACTCACAATGTTTCAAGTAGGTACAAGTGGTGCATCGAATAACACCAACGCCTTACTACCGGGATCCTACAACATCAAACACACGCTAGTGAGTTTCTATGTCGAAATCTAATGGTAATATACTAAACTCTACATATAGATAAATGCCATTTTCTTTTCGAATATTAGTTTTATATTAGTTGGTTACAACTTTTCTAAAATTATGAAATTTTATAACTCATGTGGTTAAGACAATTTTAGATATTAATTTTCCATTTTTTTGTAATATTAATTGAGGGTATTTCAACACATTTAAAGGTGTTTTAAACTCCTAAAAATATAAAATATTATCAAACAGTTTCCAAAAATTGTCAAACCTTGTAGTTTCATTCTAAATACAGTAGAGGTCTTCAAGAAATTTTCCCTTGAACTTTTTATCTGATTAACTGTTTTTTCCAAATTTTTAAGCCTTTATAACAATATAAATTCATGAAAAATAGCATCCAAAGGATAAAAATTCCCAAACTTTCTATAATATTTCCATTAGACATACTAAAGCAGGGAAAGTTATAAAAATGTGTTTCTAAACTGTTTAACCCAATTTTATGATTTTTGTGCATTTATTATAATAAAAAATAAAGTACATAGAAAACAGTTTCCAAAATTACCCAAACTTTTTATATTACTGTTATTAAACATCAGTAAGTTGAGAAAAATATAAAAATGGATTTATAAACTACTTAACCCAATTTTATGATTTTTGTGCATTTATTATAAAAAAAATGAAATAAAAAGCAAATAGTTTCCAAAATTACCCAAACTTTTTATATTATTGTTACTAAACATTATTAAGTTGGGAAAAATATAAAAATGGATTTCTAAATTGTTTAACCCAAATTTATGATTTTTGGGCATTTATTCTAATAAGAAATGGGTTTAAGTGTATTTAATCTTGGGAAAATAGAAAAAAACAGCATATTGTATAGAAAAATCATAAAAAGTTTTATGTAGCATCCTAGTGTATATAAGGTGTTATGGTAAATTTTCAGGAATTTTGGATGAACAGAACTATTTGTTTTTGTTTTTAGTTCATTATAAATACAAAAATCGGGGAAAAATAGGAATGCATTATGAAAAATTCTGAAAATATTTTTCTGAGTCTTGAACCTCGGTAGGAGCTACGAAAGTTGTTATATATATATATATATATATATATATATATATATATATATATATATATATATATATATATATATATATATATATCAGTTTTTACGTTCTCTAAAGTGGTTTTATGATTTATTGCGATTAAACAAAAAGAAAATCAAAAGTCGTACTAAAGAGTAACAAAAATCGATGAAACTTAATGAGAGGTCAATATTCACCATAGGGGTCATCTACAAATTTATCTAGCATTTATAGACCTCAGAAAGTATTTTATATGATTTAATCCCTCATTTTCTTGTAACAATTTTAATAAATCAAGGAAATGATAAAAACTCTTGGGATTTTTCAGGTCCTCATATTATCTTACTGGGATTCTGAGGAAATTTTGTTTTGAACAGAAAATGGTTTTTATATCTTTTTATAAATAAAATCATTTACATGCACTATTATCAATCTACTTTGATCATCAAGCTCTTTAACTTGATGTTCATCACATGCATCACGGTTTGAAGACCATGCATGGACATATGTTGTTCATAGTGATGTTTTCAAAGGAAATACTTAAATGCATAAGGTATATGAACCTTTAAAACTTGTAAAAATTCGTATTTTAGGTTTGACATAGGTTTTGGTCCTTGGATTTCACCATTAAACAACATGCATGTTGTTCTTGGGTGAAATCCTACCACCATCATCATCAAACTCAACATTCATGTATAAGTTCATGAATGTTCATAAAGAATGGTGTAGAAGAATGAGAAGTGCAAGAAAAACCTTTAAAACAAGAAAGAAAAGTGAGGGAAGATGAAGGATTTTTGTGATTACCTTGAAGAACAACCTTAGAAGATGAAGATTTGAAGGTTGAGAGGTGTTCTTGGCTGGAGAATATCGTGGGTTTAGACAGAGAAAGAGAGAGTTTGAGTGTTGTAAGGAGTGGAGTGTGTGTGTGTGTGTGTGTGAGAGAGAGAGAGAGAGAGAGAGTGTGTGTGTGTGTGTGTGTGTGTGTGTGTGTGTGTGAATGGGGGAGTTAAAGTGTAATAGAATAGGGAATGACTGAGATTTTGGGGAAAAGAGAGTCTTGGAGAGAGGGTGCTGAATTTTGGGTAGATGAGAGAGGTCTTCTCTCTCCTAATATAAGTTTATAAACTTTTCATTCAAATATTTTTATAAACTTTCAAATTTTTATAAAGTGCTCCTTTATTTAAATCTTGATACATTAAAAATCTTTATTTCTAGCTCATATATATGATTTATGTTTAATAATTAAAATTTTCTATCCTTCATTTTATCCCATAACTTAATTATTTAAGTTTCAATATAATGAGGTTCATAACAAATCTTATAGTGTTTTTAGGTTTTAAATTTTATAAATTTGGATGTTTGGGCTCTTTAGGAATTTTGGAAATTTGTTAGATTTTTACGATCATATTGAAATAAAATTACAATATTTCAATTTTTTTTAGAGTTTTATGCCCCTTTTCAATTGTAAAAAATGTTTGAAGTTTGTTCTCATTCGGGGATCGGCATTTCCTACAGTAGCCAGACAACTTACTAAAGTCGTAAGAGTCAAGTATATTAGTCCAAGATTTTTTTTGGATCCTAGTTTGTATAAGATTATGACCTAATTTATACTTCTAGGCCATGGCATGTTGTGCATATAGGGTTTATAAAAAGATGCATGACTCCGAGAATGACTTGAGTTTGACAGTTGTCACACCTTACGTGCGACTTTCAAAGTGTGTACTTACTTATACAAGCAATTATTGTCTCATGGTTTTCAAGGTTATTATGGTAATATGGTTGCAATTTAGATCTTGTCTGGTCCAAATAGTTTGGTTGTCACATTTATTATATCACGATTAAATTATGATCGGAAACAGCCCTGATTTCTCTTGATCAGTCTTGTTCTAAGGTGGTCAGAGACTAACTAGAGGCGCAGAATAAATGAACGTGAAGACATCATAGCGGGTGGCTTTGATTTGACTTGTTTTCCGGGTAACAGAAGAGGGTAAAGGTAGTCGTGACCTTGTCTTTTTGTTCGATGGAAGAGTGCTTTTATAACAAGCTTGATTAAAGAGGTCGGGGTTGTCGAAAGGGAGCATAGGATGTTGATGGTTAAAGAAGGAGGTATGATGACGTATCAAGTTTCGGTTTTGACTCCAACAAATTATCCGGTGTGGGCGGTCAAATTCAAGTCAATTATGGACGCACATGACATATGGGAGTTGGTTGAACCGGAAGTATTAGGTGAAGCATCAGATCAGAAGAAGTCAAAACATGCTCTTTTAATTTTGTTTCAAGTGATACCCGAAGACATGATGTTGAAAATGGTGAGTTACACTAACCAAAAAGTAGTGTAGGATGGGATGAAAATACAATATTTAGGAGTGGATCGGGTGTGAACGGCTCGACTTGCAACCTTAAAGAGGGATATTGAGAATTTATGCATGAAGGATGGTGAAATGGTTGATGATTTTGTGACCAAATTATCCAATTTAGCATCAAAAGAAAGCAGTCTTGGTTACGAGCTTGATGAATTTGATTTGGTGAAAAGGTTATTTATTACGATTCATAAGTCATTTCTTCAAATCGTGCCTTCAATAGAAAAAAATTTTGAGTTGGATTCGATTTTATTCAATGAAGCAGTTGGCAGATTGAAGGCATATGAGGAGTGTATAAGAGGAACCGAGAAAGTGGAGGATACTCAAGGTGGGTGGTTGCTGGATAGTGAAGAAAAATCACATGTTTCTAAGTAGTGTGGCAATGTTCACTCATATGGGGCTGAATTTGGACATGGTTGGGGAAGAGGTTAGGAGTCCGAGAGAAGTCTATATTGTAATGAATGTGTCCGGGATAAAAGTCACGTTAAATATAATGAGTTTGGTCACTATAGAAATGAATGTCTGGAATGGGAGAAACAAGAGGCAAATCTACTTGAAGATGAACCAACATTGTTTTCAACAAGTGGCTGGTATGAGTAAACCAACTGAGGGGATGATTGTTGGATTAAACGGTTAATACAGAAAGTTTTATTATATTATGATAACTTTGATTATGGAAGGTCAATTTTCTTAGAGTTGGTATTAGAATAAGATTCTGTATTATTAGTATAAATAGAGGATATATGTATGTTATTTTTCATTGAGTTGTAAGTTTCGTTCCAAATACCATTTTTCATTCCAAGTATTTTAATCGAGTGTCAATACAATATTATCACAGAGGCATTAGCCAATCAAGTTAAAAGACTTATCAGTTCCGTTATCGATGATATACAAACTGGTTTTCTCGAAAATCGAAACAATTTGGATGGCCCCCTCATCGTTAACGAGATCCTTTCTTGGGCTAAAAAAGACAAGAAGTGGGCCTTTATTTTCAAAGTTGACTTCGACAAAGTATTTGACTCCGTCAACTTGCATTATTTGGACTCAATTCTCTAGCAAATGGGGTTTGGAAATCAATGGCGTTTTTGGACTCAAGGATGTCTTCCTTCCTTTAGAGCTTCCGTTCTCATCAACAGTAGCCTGACTAATAAGTTTAAAATATCGAAAGGGGTTCGTCAAGGGGACCTGCTTTCCTCGTTCTTGTTTATTTTGGCCATAGATGGTCTTAATGTAACCATGAAATCGGCTTTTCCATCTTCCCTCTATCTTGGTATCCAAATTGTGAATAATGACCCCTCCATCTCCCATCTCTTCTATGCCGATGACATGATCTTTATCAGGGATTGCCCCTCTCTAACTTCCAAAATATGGCGAGGATCCTCAAATGTTTCCACATGGCATCTAGTTTAAAGGTTAACTTTCATAAATCTAGGGGTGTTTGGTATCGATGTTGGTGATTCAAAGATGTTTAGTTGTACATACATTTTAGGATGTGAATCTGCCTCTTTCTTTTTCATTTACTTTGGGGTCCCGGTGGGGGAAAATATAGCCCTCAAACGTAACTAGAAACTTATAATTAAGTGGGTCAACAACAGGCTCTGGAATTGGTAATACATGTCTCTTTCCTTTTGGGGGTGGCTCATGTGGATCTAATTTGTCTTGGAAAGTTCACCCCTGTACTAATTTTCTCTTTTTAAGGCTCTAAATTCCATTATCAATGATATCGAGAAAACACGCAGGCGTTTCCTATGGGGCAGTAATGAGGAAAAAAACAAAATATGTTGGGTTAATTTGATTTTGGTCCAGGCTAGTAAAGTTAAAGGAGGTTTAGGAGTTGGCTCTTTAAGAAGCATTAATATTGCTATTTTGTTTAAATAGGTTTGGTGGCTAAAGAATGGAGATTCCACTCTTTGGAAACAGGTTATTTGTGGGATCCACAACCTTACTATAAAACCGGTGTACAAGTCGGTGAAAAAATTATCCCAAGCATCTGAAGTAACATCTCGAAATCTGTTGCAAAGCTTGAAAGTCTTGGTGTAAGCTTTGACGACATTCTCAATTGCTATGTTGGGTCTGGGCTTAAGGCTCTTTTTTGGCTCGAAAATTGGATTGGGGCTGGTTCTTTAGCCTCCCGTTTTCCATATCTCATGGTTTTAGATTCTCTAAAGTCTTGCTTGGTTGAGGATAAACTTTCTCAAAATGGTGTTTCTTGGAGCTAGAAAGAATACCCGGACAACCCCCTGAGATACAGGAGCTTGTTCAACTTCAAACCATTCTTGAAAACATTTCTATTTCTAATGTTGATGACTCGTGGGGTTCTAAATTGGAGACAGATGGTAAGTTTTATGTCAGTGACCTACAACACCTTGTTGATTCCAAGATCACTTGCATCCCGGACAACCCCATAATTTGGTTGAAGTCAGCTCCTGTTAATGTGATTATGTTTATCTGAAGAGGTTGTATGGATTTTATCCCATTTACCATGGTTGCCATTTGTAGAGGTGTTCATATTCCTTCTAGTTCTTGTGTTCTTTATCCTATAGGTGTTGACTCCTACTATCATTTATTGGGTAGTTGCTCATATGTTCAGGATTTGTTATTTTGGATTCTCAAATGGTGTGTCATACCCTCTCAATCTTTCAGTTCGGTCTAGGAGGTCATCAATTATGAGACGAATTGGGGACATTGCCCTAAAAATGGAAGATCTTCATTATTATTTATATGACGCTATGGTGCGTGTGGTGTGACAACCCGAGATTTCCATTTGTACGAACATTATCTATTCAATAGAAGCTAGTCCAGTTTCTGTGATTTTCAGACTTGTCCGAACAAGTTTGTGTACATTAGGGTTTACGTTTCTAGACATATCGGGAGAGTGGATGCTCCTGTATTTGTGAAACTTGAACATTGTAAGTTTCATAATGTTATAGTCCGACTTCCAGAATAAAAAGATTTTCTGTCAAAATATTTCAGGACTATAAATAAATTTCTAAATTTAATTAATTCATTATTCACAATTCCAACTAGAGAAAAGCCAATTCTCTCTGACGGATCTTCGGGTTTTCATCCCGGATTGTGAGTCTACTTTCCTAAATGCGTTTTAATACTTGTTATATGCTTTATAACATCAATTACAAGTCTAAAATACAAGATCCAAGAGTTTACCGCCCAAGAACGTTCTTGGGGAGTAAACTCCAAAATGGAGCCTAAAGGCTTCCTAGTCCCGATTCCTTGTTAGACAACTTGTTTAAAGGTTAGTGTATAAACATTTGGGACTAAAAATCAATCAAGAAACACAAGTTACAGGATTTTACGGCCAAGGAACTTTCTTGGGCCGTAAACCCCTTTTTAAGGGTCTTAAATGCCCTAAATCATCCCCTAAAGCTTAAGGACTTTACCCATTAATGCTTGTGCTTAATTTGGACATCAAAACACTTCAAGATCTTAGGGTTTTAGGAGTTTACGGCCAAGGAAAGATCTTGGGCCGTAAACCCCTTTTTCATGTGTTAAAGATTCCACAAACACCCCTAAGGCCTTAAGACTATTACCCTTGAACACATGGGACTTGAATGGAGAACAAAAGACATCAAAATCACTCCTTAAAGGGAGTTTACGGCCAAGGAACATATCTTAGGCCGTAAACTCCAAGTAATGAAACAAAAGTGTGCCTCTTGTCCCCTTTAACCTTAGATAAAAGCATGGAAGCTATCCTACACATGCAAGGGCCTCAAATGAATTTAAAACAACACACCATAGGAGTTTACGGTCGTAAACTCTAGGGGATATGGTCCTTTGGCCATAAACTCCCCAAAGGAGCATTCCAAGGCCTTAAACTACTTCAAGGATTTTTCCAACAAGGCTAGACTTATTCTAGGATCAAGATAACACCTCAAAACACCAAGGGCTCGGGTGTGTTCTGATGCAGCGAGGTAAGGTCATCGCCTACGCCTCCAGACAGTTGAAGACACACGAAGTTAACTATACGACCCACGATCTTGAACTGGGAGCAGTGGTGTTTGCTCTGAAGATCTGGAGACATTACTTGTATGGAACGAAGAGCACTATCTTTACCGACCACAAGAGTTTACAACACATATTCGATCAGAAGGAGCTCAACATGAGACAATGACGGTGGGTCGAGCTACTCAGTGATTACGAATGCGATATTCGTTATCATCCAGGTAAAGCCAACGTAGTAGCAGACGCCCTGAGTCAGAAAGAATATTCTGGTCGCAAAGTCAAATCATTGTCAATAACCATCCATTCACACTTGTCTAATCAAATTCAGGCGGCCCAACTTGAAGCCATGAAACCTGAAAATGTGACGAGTGAATCCCTCAAAGGAATGGACAAGAATTTAGAAGCCAAGGGTGATGGAGCCTTATACTTCATGAACCGGATCTGGACACCGAAACACGGTGGTTTCCGAGACTTAGTCATGACCGAGGCGCACAACACTCGGTATTCCGTACACCCAGGTTCAGATAAGATGTATCTGGATCTTAGAAAGCTATACTAGTGGCCTAATATGAAAGCAGAGATTGCTACCTTCGTAAGTAAATGCCTTACTTGCGCAAAGGTTAAGGTCGAGTACCAGAAGCCCTCTGGTTTACTGCAACAACCAGAGATTCCAGAATGGAAGTGGGAGCGGATTACTATGGATTTCATAACCAAGTTGCCCAAGACAACGGGTGGACTTGATACCATATGGGTCATCGTTGATAGATTGACCAAGTCTGTACACTTCCTGCCTATCAAAGAAAACGACAAGATGGAGAAACTTACGAGAACATACATTAGGGAAATCGTACGGCTACATGGTGTACCGATATCCATTATCTCCGATCGAGATAGTAGGTTCACCTCAAGATTCTGGCAATCACTGTAACATGCCCTAGGAACAAGGCTGGACATGAGCACAGCCTACCATCCACAGACTGACGGACGGAGTGAGAGGACAATCCAGACCTTAGAAGATATGTTGCGTTCTTGTGTAATTGATTTTGGAAAAGCGTGGGATACTCATCTACCCCTCATCGAATTTTCCTACAACAACAGTTATCACACGAGCATAAAAGCAGCACCATTTGAAGCTCTCTACGGCCGAAAGTGCAGATCCCCTCTGTGCTGGGCTGAGGTGGGTGATACCCAATTAGCTAGGGGGCAAGCTTCCGACAGTACTCTCACTGGTCCGGAAATCATTCGGGAAACGACAGAGAAGATCGTTCAGATTCGTGAACGATTGAAAGCCTCTAGAGACTGACAAAAGAGCTACGCTGATAAACGAAGAAAACCATTGGAATTTCAGGTGGGAGACCGAGTCCTTCTCAAAGTCTCACCCTGGAAGGGCTTGATACGCTTCGGTAAGCGTGGGAAGCTTAATCCTAGGTACATAGGGCCTTTCGAGATTCTCGCAAGAGTCAGCCCCGTAGCTTACAAACTTGATCTACCCGACACACTTCGTAACGTACATTCCACGTATCTAACTTGAAAAAGTGTCTGTCCGACGAGACTCTCGTAATCCCACTCGACGAGATCGAGATCAACGAGAGCCTCAACTTCGTGGAAGAACCTGTAGAGATCATGGACCGTGAGGTCAAGCAGACGAAACAAAGCCGTATCCCTATCGTGAAGGTTCGTTGGAATGCCAAGCGAGGACCGGAATTCACTTGGGAACGCGAGGATCAGATGAAACTGAAATATCCTCATCTTTTCGCTTAGTTATTTGTAACTTCCTATTTGCTTAAATTCTAATTTCGGGTCGAAATTCCTTCTAACGGGGGGATGATGTGACAACCCGAAATTTCCATTTGTACGAACATTATCTATTCAATAGAAGCTAGTCCAGTTTCTGTGATTTTCAGACTTGTCCGAACAAGTTTGTGTACATTAGGGTTTACGTTTCTGGACATATCAGGAGAGTGGATGCTCCTGTATTTGTGAAACTTGAACATTGTAAGTTTCATAATGTTATAGTCCGACTTCCAGAATAAAAATATTTTCTGTCAAAATATTTCAGGACTATAAATAGATTACTGAATTTAATTAATTCATTATTCACAATTCCAACTAGAGAAAAGCCAATTCTCTCTGACGGATCTTCGGGTTTTCATCCCGGATTGTGAGTCTACTTTCCTAAATGCGTTTTAATACTTGTTATATGCTTTATAACATCAATTACATGTCTAAAATACAAGATCTGAGAGTTTACCGCCCAAGAACGTTCTTGGGGAGTAAACTCCAAAACGGAGCCTAAAGGCTTCCTAGTCCCGATTCCTTGTTAGACAACTTGTTTAGGGGTTAGTGTATAAACATTTGGGACTAAAAATCAATCAAGAAACACAAGTTATAGGAGTTTACGGCCAAGGAACTTTCTTGGGCCGTAAACCCCGTTTTAAGGGTCTTAAATGCCCTAAATCATCCCCTAAAGCTTAAGGACTTTACCCATTAATGCTTGTGCTTAATTTGGACACCAAAACACTTCAAGATCTTAGGGTTTTAGGAGTTTACGTCCAAGGAAAGATCTTGGGTCGTAAACCCCTTTTTCATGTGTTAAAGATGCCACAAACACCCCTAAGCCTTAAGACTATTACCCTTGAACACATGGGACTTGAATGGAGAACAAAAGACATCAAAATCACTCCTTAAAGGGAGTTTACGGCCAAGGAACATATCTTGGGCCGTAAACACCAAGTAATGACACAAAAGTGTGCCTCTTGTCCCCTTTAGCCTTAGATAAAAGTATGGAAGCTATCCTACACATGCAAGGGCCTCAAATGAATTTAAAACAACACCCCATAGGAGTTTACAGCCGTAAACTCTAGGGGATATGGTCCTTTGGCCGTAAACTCCCCAAAGGAGCATTCCAAGGCCTTAAACTACTTCAAGGATTGTTCCAACAAGGCTAGACTTATTCTAGGATCAAGATAACACCTCAAAACACCCAAAACCACCATGTGAGGAGTTCACGGCCGTAAACTCAAGGGTTCATGGCCGTAAACTCCAATGGGTGGGGTTTGTTGGGTGGTGAACTCATATACAAGGCCATTTGTGCTTAAAACCCCTTTGCCTTGTCCCGTATCCACTTAGATGCAACCATTAGGACCTATAACACTTATATAAATTGTATACATGTTCCTAAGTGTCTTAACTTACTTTGATAAGTTATTACTTGGCTAATTAGTTATATATGCTTATTATATGATAACTAGGCTCGAACGCGTGAACAAGTCTCCATTTGCCACTTAGCACGGTACCCGATACATCAAATTAATCTACTCACCACAAGTGAGTTTATACCCCTTTAATCAACCTTTGAAATACTTTTAAATGTTTTAAATACTTTATGGGGGGGATACAAGTCAAATACTTATAGTTATTACATCAATCACATGTGATTAATAACTAAAAAACCAATGATTTTATCATTGTTCAACTGTTTATCAAACTGTTTCACTTCAAATGTTTTACAAACTCTTTTTACTTATCAAATGCTTTTATTAAACTTTGTTTTACTTCTTATAAATTGCATGCCCATATATGTGTGTGTATATATATATATATATAAGTAATGTTTAAAGGGCTTAGGAAGGCCATCCGCCCTATTTCCTTTTCGCGCACTGAGATGTGGTCTGGTGGGATTTCGGTGACCATCCGAAGGTCGTTTCAATATTAGTTATATATCATATATACATGTATAGACATAAAAGTACTTCCATATTCATATTTATCAGTACATCAATAGCTAGTTACCATCGGGGTAACACAATACATATACTAGAAACAATACATATACTAGAAACAATACATATACAATGATGCTAGAAACAATACATATACAATGATGCTTGAAACAATACATATACAATGATGCTAGAAAAAATACATATACAATGATGCTAGAAACAATACATATACAACTATACTAGAAACAATACATATACAACTATACTAGAACGAGAAACAGTACATATACATGAATACTTTATTATTGTTATTTAAATCGGAGCATGACTTAACTGTCATGGCTCGAGTTGTAGCCAGAATTCTCTTGAAGGGAGAGCGTGAGTTTGCGTATAGATCTATACTGGATTGACAATCCTACACCTTGCTGCTAGCTACAGCCGGACCTGCAGGTCTGCGGATGCCAAACGTCATTCCGTTATTACGACCATTCATTATGTCGTTGTTACATGTCGATAGTATGGTGCAATTTATCACGTAATGCCTTAATATAAATCCGGTTTAAGGTAGTTAGTACAATAGTAGTTCTTATAATACAAGACTACAGTACTACAATGATTTACCCATTACATATTTTAGTGATAACCTCACTTAAAACGTTAATGTACAAACTATATTTTGTTATATGATAGTTACACTTGGGAAATTACACACTTTTACAGCAAACGAACGTACAAAACAGTTAAGCCTTGGTAGAAGGTTACTTTAATAGAAAATATAGGTTTTTCTTAGACATTCAGACTTTTACAAAACACTCTCAAACACTTAATTACATGTTTTACAAACTTATACATTGACACAGGTTCAAACGTTTTGACAACAAACATTGACACTAAAATACTTATGAACTCACCAGCTTAATGCTGATAAACTCTTTCAAAATAACTTGTATTCTCAGGTCATCAGTAGATAGGTACCGAGGCCAGCTTTTGAGAAGATGGAGCGCATTCAAGACTCATCTTATTATTTTGATATACATTAGTTTTGGTGTCTATAATGTACAGAACACACTTGTATTAAAATTATATATTTAATGCAATGGATGATGTTGTTTGCTTATTTACATTTACTGTGTTGTGATACTTAACATGACGTCCTCCACCCCGAAACGTATTCCGCCGTTATCGGTTTTGGGGTGTGACATGTGGAATGTAACGAATGACAAGATTTTCAAAAAGAAGTTCACCTATCCCTCAAAAATGACGGATTGCATTATAACCATGGTGTTCAACTGAATAAATTACAGGGGTAATTTGAGTGATTGTAATTATCCGATTAGGCTTGTTGCCCTTTTAACATTTTATAACTTTGTTGTAATTTAAATGACTTTTTTGTAAAAAAAAAAAAGAATTTTACTTTTCTTTTCTCTTTCTATTCCCATATTGGATTTTGCTTTATTATATTTATTAAACTTACACATTTTACTAAACACGAAAGTTTGTGTCATAAATCTTCAAATCACAAGTCTATCGGACATGATAGGGGCCAATAGCTTAAAACCTTTTTCAATATCATATCTATAGTATAAGGGAATATGAATTATTAAAGTAATTAACTTTTCTGTTTGTTCACATCTGGGTAACTATCTTTTTTTGTACACATCTGGGTAACAAACTTGTTGGAAGCACTAATACAAATATGACCTATGGTCACACTTTTCAAAAAACGGCCTATGACACTTTTTATTAAAAGTGTGGCCAAATGTCACTAAAAAAATCCAGTGACTGCTTGTGGATACATTCAAATTAGTTTTTGTGGCCATTGTACAAATAATCAAAACTTTAAACACACTTAATTATACCAAATGTGACAATTATTGAAAGACCCCAACTTTTGTATTTTTTTGAAAGACCCAAACTTTCATACTTCACAATATCATTAATCCAAAACATGCTATTTGCATATTCATAAAAGCAATATTTTACATTGATAAAGGGAATTACAAACTATTGGATACAAACTGTCTATTACAAAGTGTTATATATATATTACAAAACTACCTAGGATATTGTAATTTATACAAACATAAACTGTAGTGCAAAAGTACTATTAGAAACTATTCTAAATCTTTCAATAGTATGTAAACATACTAGTTACTTATCACTTGTAATTGTTAAACATTGATAGGGTAAGCGGTGACGCTTAGTGAGTTCAAAAATAGATACAATATAATGTTATGCCATATATATACTTGAATGTGGCAAAAGCAAAGAGGAACAACAAGATGTATGTGAGATCATGTGACAAGCGTTCATATCAATCAAAGACTTTATTCAAAGATATACTTTTCAATTCATGATAAACATCAATAAAGCTTTGGCCCAAATGGCATAGAAGACATGCAATTTCTGATTAACATCTTGTTAGATTTCAGGCTTATAGTCTTGTCTAACCATTTGCCAATGCCATAGAATAGAAGTCATTCTCTTATGGAGACATGCTCTACATTGCCAGAGGCTACGTACCAGTGTGAATCTAAGTGCTTTCACTGATCACATGGTCAAAGGTATTACAATTGCTATAACCATAGCGAATAACACGAGAAAATAACTCAGAATAATAACACTGAAAAGCACATAACACATATAACACATAACATACAATTGTTCCTATATATCGAACTCACCTTAAGTTAACCGGGGGTTAAAATAGTAATTTGGACAGAACTTCGGCTTTAAATATGTCTTTCTATATTGAAAACTGGGAGCTTAATTGAAAACCGGGCTCTGCGAAGGTAGGGCTTCAAAACCGAAAAGATAAAATTTATGGGCTTCTCGGGGGTCTCGGGACGTGTTTCGGGTGCTAAAATTGATATCGGGGCTTCGGGGAAAGTCAAAATGAAAAAATATGGAAAAAGGGGCTAAAAGTGGCAATTTTCAAATTCTAGCCGGGAGGGTTCGCACCCTCCTATTTATAGGGCCGAGGTTCGGAGTCGGTTGGGAAGGAAGCAAGCAGCGAAGCAGCTCGGTGGCGTCAGCAGCGAGGGGCAGGTGGCGCGAGAAGCGAAGGCCACGAGGCTCGGACGTGGCTTCGTATGCGAAGCAGCTAGGCGAGACGTGGAGGGGCGAGGTTCGGACACCGCAGCGAGGCGCATCGGAAGCTGATTGGCTCACACTTTGGTCGAATCGGTAGGCGACACGCGTCGGTCTCGGTTTGGGCCACGTCTCCGGTGACGCTGTTGCTTCGTGCGAGGTGACTTGTCTGAACACTGTTCATGCGAAATTCTCGGATTTCGAGCCCCGAACTTCTAAAATCCATAACTTTCGCATACGAGCTCCGTTTTTGATGTTCTTTATATGCACGCGTAGCTAAAATTACGCTCTACAACTTTCCTTTA
The DNA here is from genome assembly GCF_052625555.1 of Lactuca saligna. Lineage (NCBI taxonomy): Eukaryota > Viridiplantae > Streptophyta > Magnoliopsida > Asterales > Asteraceae > Lactuca > Lactuca saligna. The sequence continues at coordinate 175,716,132 of NC_136420.1, forward strand.
GACTTTGTCAGCTAATTTTGACTTCAATTTTAATATTATTATCTTTAACAGACCGGGACAGGAAAATCCGTTAAAAATTCATAACTTCTTCATCTGACATCCGTTTTCGTCAGACTTTTTACCGTTGTATTACAAATGACGAGACCTTCGATTCTCGTTTAGGATGTATCGGTCAAATATCGCTTGATCTAAAATTCGAGTTTTTAGGTATCTACTGCTAAGTTGAAACTTCGAAAAATTAGAACTTCCTAATACGAAGTCAGATTTTGGCGTTCTTTTTATCGAATTTCTCGGTTTAATGAATACTATGAATTTCATTTAGATTACTAAGGCTAAAAAATAGTTTATCAAAAACTCACTTTTTACGTCATTCGGCGCCGTGCTAGTTTTGTCGCGGATCTTCGGTTGGTCATAACTTCTTCATTATAACTCGGATTTTGACGAGGTTTTCGCCTACAAGTTTCTAACGAGATTCTCTACAACATCAAATAATAAAATTTTACTTATTTAAAATTTTATATTTTCGCTAAATTTCACTATTTGGCTTTTAATTGGAATTTCATAAGACTTCCAATATTTTCTGAGTGATTCTAAACATAGTTTTACTTCATTTCTAGTAAAAAAAAACCATCTGTTAGAACTCAACACTCAATTTTACATAGTATTTCACAATTTTATTCATTACAAAACACGATTTCAAAACGTGTATGTTACAATTATTAGCCACACTCAAACGTTGTGACCATATATCACCATCAACTACGAATACTGATTAGCATTATGATACATTTTTTATATGAGATAATAGATAAATAGATGGTGATATGAGACAATTTTATAGGTTTCTATATCATGGTGCCCTTTTAGACATATGAAAGGCAATGTAGCTAAAAGGTTATACATATGGTCACATTAAATATTTGTGTGTCCATAGAGTGGTCTTTATTAGTGACATAGTAAAAGCAAGAAAACAAGTTACTTTTATTGGTATATGGCTATGTGCCTTTTATTATGTGTGTCAAAATATGATGAATTGGCTTTAAAAAACAAATATTGTGAGTGTAAGTAGCATTTGGTTATGGTTACAATTATTATGTGTGTCTATAAGTAAATCTAGGTATAGAAGACATATAATGTCTGATTAGAATAATTATAGTATGGTCATTAAATGTGTGACTATGATTTTATAATGGTAATTAGTTTTGTATCGGTGTATGTCTAAAGTTAAAGAATAGTCTACATAAAACGAAAACATGTTGCTGTAAGTATTTACTATTGACTTATTAATATTTTTTGTGCTTCATTTTTTTATTTATTATTTTTGGGAGAGGGAGACCCTCTGGCAATTTTTATAAAACAAAAAGAAAATGATAGAAAATGAGGAATAGGGTTAAAAGGGGTCATGGAAAACTTTTACTAGTGAGGTAACATGATTAAAGCGAGGGAGACTACAAAGTTGGATAGAGAACGAAAGATATAGGGGTTGTTTAGCCGGACATGAATTTTTAAGATTTGGATTTTTAAGAGGTTTGAATTTTTAAGAGGGTCTGAATTCTTAAGATTTGAAATTTTAACATGTTGTTTGGTTGGAACCTCTGAAATTTCGTGCTTAATTATAAAAATGACCATTTTACCCTTTGTATTATTTTTTATTAAATTGAATTTTTCTTTTTCTAAAATACAATGTTCAAACTAGAAGAGGTGGAAGTATGATGTTATAATACAGAAATCAATAAAAGTACATTGTTATTTCTTACATTTAACCCTTTACAAAAACAATCTTAGAATAGACATGAAAGCAACCTGAAAAGAAGAACACTAGTACAAAAATATAAACACAAATTGTGTATATAAATTGCAATGTGAAGGTTTTGTTCCTGAAAATTCTACCATGACAACTTTGATGTTGTACAATGCAAATAACGAATATTTTACCCAGACATATTCCAATTGAAATGATACCATCAACCGATATCTTAATCCAAAAATGGCTTTATGTTCACAATCATATGCTAAACACCTACAAAAAAATATGCAAACCAGTAGGTTAATCCAAATTATTCAATCACATAAGTAACGACTCTAAATGCAACCATTCTATAAATCAAGACAAGCTTAAATTAATAAATGATTTTAGTCAGGTGGCATCTACAAGAAGTATTAAATTGCCATTTAATCTGATGTTGACTAAATGAACAATACACAGTGGTAATTGAGTCATAGAGCAAGGCAAAAAAGAAGAAAAAACCGATATATGAACTTATAATCGAATTCATAGCAAAAAAGAATGAACAAATCAATGTATCACTAAGAATCAATTTCTAGGGGGGGAAATAATTTTTTTGATGTATTCAGGGGAAAACGATTCTACAAAAAAATCGATTTCAAGAATGTTTTACCCCGAGAGACATTGTCGTTGGACTTTGATAGCGCTGGGAAAGGCATTGGCTAGAGTTGGTTAAAGGGCTGGTGGAGGCGATCACCAGATTGGAGGGTGATGGCCGAAGATGCAACCCTTCTATAATCTAATTCTTAGCAAAAAAAAAAAGACAAAACAAATCAATGTATTACTAAAAATCGATTTTAAGGGGGAAAAAAGAAAACATATTGATGTATTTAGGGGAAAAAAGAATTTAGGGCAAGAAGATTTACCTGAACGACGTTACTGTTGAATTTTGTTGTCGCTGGCAGAGGCATTGGTTGGATGTTGTTCGACGGCTGGCGGAGATGGTCACCGGATTAGAGGGTGATGGCCAAAGATGCGAGCGATATGGAGGAGTGGCAACGTCCGACGCCGTAAAGCATGAGAAGTCGATCGTTGGCTATAGGGCAAGAAGTTTCACCAATGTTGCAGAGTCGGTGCAAGTGATAAAGGATCGTGGAGGTCAGATGTGGGTCTCTCGTGGAGGTCGGCATTGTAGGGCATGCTTGGCTAGACGGAGGAAACGACGAAGAAGAGGAAAAATGAAAAAAATAAGTGTAGGATTTTTAATTTTAGTGAAATTTTGTAACAACCAAATATTGTTAAAAAAATATTGATTACATAATATAATTAGAAAAAATATTGATTAATATTAATTATATAAAATATAAAAAATTATATGATTTTTTTATGGTTTATATTCATGTGTTTGAGAATAATTATCAAAAAGTTTATGTTTTCATTTCTATTTGTGTGGTTTATTTTTGACAAATTTAAAATAACTTTTTAAGATTTTGTGATGGTTGGGGTAGGGTGAGGATAAGGATGAGGGTAAGGGTGATGTGGGGTGTGTATCATGGGGGTGACACTTATCCATTAGGAATGGGTGTTAGATTGGTGGGTGTATGGTGTACTGTAGGTGAGCTTATATATTATGGCTCATCGTTTATGGTTTATGGCTTAAGGCTTATTCTTAGGTATTACGATTCATGGAGTGTGGCTTATGGATTAAGGCTTTTTAGTGTTTAAGGCTTAGGGTTTATGGATTATTAATCCATAAAGCTGAAGCTGATGGGTTCGGATTATAGTTTGGATTTAAGCTTATGTCTTGGGGTTTGAGAGTTAAGGCTTATGGTTTACGACTTAAAGAGTATGACATGGGGCTTAAAGCTTAAGGCTTAGGGTTTATGGCTTAATATGGCTTATCGATTGGGGTTTATGGATTATGGCTTAAGTTTTAGGGATTACATCCTATGGATTAAGGCTTGGGGCTTTAAGATTACTTCTTAGAGTTTGGGGCTTAAGTCTTATGGTTTATTGCTTAAATAGTAAGGCTTAGATATCATGGCGTATGGATTATGGATTAAGGTTTATGGTTTATGGATTAATATGTCTTATGGCTCATGATTTATGAATTAGGGATTAAGTCTTAGTTCTTATGGCTTATAGATGAAGGTCTTATTGATTATTGCTAAACACTTATTGCTTATGACTTGTGGATTACGGTATATAGCTTATGACTTATGGCTTATGGATTAACGCTTAGGGCTTATGCCTTAAGGCTTAGGGCGTATGACTTAGGGCTTAAGGCTTAGGGCGTATGACTTAGGGCTTAGGGTTTATGGCTTAATACTTTAGGCACATCCTGACCTGTGCCTCACCCCACATCCCACACCATCTACCAAAATCTACCACACCTATACTCATACCACCGACCTTCCCCCATCCTTACACTCACCCCACCCATATCCATACCAATACTCCCATACCCACCCACCCTCACCCCATATACCATATGTTACACTTACACATACATACCCCACACTCTCCTGACTTGTACCCCTTATACCAACACCCACATACTCACTCCAACCTACCCCATATTTACCTTAACCCCACCCTCACACCCATACCTACAAACCCATTTCTATCCCACCCACCCACACACCCTACCCCCATATTAATCCCTACCACCTCATATCCATACCTAGACAACACCTAAATATTTGCTTTAGAGCAATTCCATGTTCATCATTATTCAATGAATTCTAGAAAATCTTTTAAAAATGGAGTGAAATAAAAACTAAAACTAATTCATTAGGATAATGGTTTTTTTAGATTAAAAAGGTAACAAAAATTATTATTAAATTAACTTTACTTTTTTTTTTTTTTGAACTTTTTAAAACCCAAAATAACTTACTAGGATATTTTTTATTTCATTTTTAAAATTTTCAAAATCTTCAAAATTTTGAATTTTTTTCTACATACTATTTACCTTCCCCGCTTCAGTCTGCCCTAGAAAAAACTGTTTCAGTCTCTCGATTCCGTCTCTGCTCTTATCTCGATCTTCCCCATCATATTTTCTTTCTTACGGGAGTATCCTTCATTAGGTGCATCTTTACTCGCTGCCTCATCATTTTGCCTCTCTCTCTATCGGTGTCTTCTCTATTTTTGCATAAGAAGACGTTAAATCAGCGAATCATTAGGTTAAGCTCTTGAAGGTGAAGATAGGATTTGGTTTAATAAATCCTATATAGATCAACAATTAAACCATACAGAGTCTCGAACTTCGTCTGTCAAATCCAAATCGGCATAGCATCGGACCAACACAAATATGGCCGCCTAAATTCGTTCATAAAACTCATAATCTGAAGATCATCACTCACACATGTACGTCTCTGTAGGATACAATTTTTATGCACTTTTCTTGTTTTTGATTCTATCTATAAAGAACGATATGTTGTTTGTTCTATAGTTTGAAGAAAATGGAGTCATTAATTTCAGTTAGTAGTTTGCTTTGTCTGGTTTAATGAATAATTTCTTTCTGATTTACAATAGCTAGAAATCCAATGGCTCTGAAGCAGAAGACTGAGATGCTGGAAGCTAAAATGAAGAAGATTAGATAGAGAATTCAAGGGGATGTGTCGACGAGTGATGATCAAATTGCATTAGTTGAGAGATGCAGCAAGCATAAAACAAAGAGGCAAATCAATTTGGGATTCTTCTATTTCATTCAATCACTTGAAGATGTTATATCTAATCAATGTTCATCTTTAGTAAAACCAACATCTAGCTTCTTTAACTACTAATGTTTTGTAAATGTAAATGAATACAGGTGATGGTTGTTTTATGTGTTGATGTTTCAGATCTAACATATGAATTTCTTTTTTTATATAACTTGTTTTCATATTTAAACATTTTTTACAACATAATAATATTTTTTCAAATAATAGTTTTGTAAAGTTATGATGCAGATTGGAGCAATTGTTGTGGTTGGATCTTGGACCTGATCCAAATGTAAACTATTACAAAATAAAGTAAGATACACCATTTACTCATTATATCAACATCTTATATACCTAGTGTTTTGGAAATATATCTATATATTGAAGTTAAATTTATAAAAAGTTGTAAGTGGTGAGTAATTTGTAGGTATGATGCTCTTTGCATTCATGAGAATCCAAGATGCATTTTCATTGCTACTAATAATGGTGCCACTATTAATATGACTGATTTACAAGAATATCAATGTAAGAATCAAGGGCATTCACATCTTTTGCACTCAAATATCAAGCATGAGTCTTTGTCCCACCTTTCCTTTTCGGGTCTTAGTCCTGGCTGTTTGAGTTTTCACAAATGGGGTCTCAAGGTTTTACTTTGTTGATTTAAGGGTAATATGATAATTAAGTGAAATGTGTTGCATTGTTAGGTGTTGGGTGCATGGTTGTTGTTGTTTGTGGAGCAACAAAAAGAGTTAACTGTAGTCGGAAAACCACCAATCTTTTTTATGGATTTATTACAAAAGATGCAAGTAGTCAATTGAATCCTTACTTCCATTTCTTAATCTATTACAACATTATAATATTAACTTTTTTTTTTATAAGGATATTATACTTTGAAAATTCTATCAAATTATAGCAGTATACTTATAATTTTTTGTCACACCCCCAAACCAAAGATGGCGGAAACGAATGGGGTGGAGGATTTTTCATGTATAGTATCACAACAATGAGTATAATAATGCTCAAAGTACAAACAGCCAACATAAATATAATTGAAAAACTTGCATCATAGTATAAGTTTACATGTTTTTAAATCAATTACATTATGTTGACAAAATACAATGTTTGATGCCTTAGTGTTCCATCCTCAAAAGCAACCGATTACATGTTTTACTGATTTCCTGAGAATATAAGTAGTTTTGAAAGAGTGTCAACAATTAAGTTGGTGAATTCATAAGCTTTTGAATGAAATGTTGAAATCCTTTCTTGTAAAAGTGATGTTTGTTCTAGAAAATCAAATATTTTCCCTTTTTAAAATGTATTGTAGTCTTAAATTCCAAGACTAATAATGTACTAGTATTTTCCTTATAAATTGTAAATCATGCAAGTTTAAATCGACATAAACTTGTTTGTTTAAATGGAAATCCTATAAATCTTATGTTTTCTTAAAACCTCATGTGAGTTATTATAACCATACTATGATTTACTCGGCCTTGTATACGACGTTCTTCGGGCGTCGGAATGTTAATGACATTTGTCATCCCAGACCTACAGGTCTAGCTGTTGCATGAAGCTAAGGTGTGAGTTTGTCAGACCCAATATAAATCTATACACAACTATCACGCCCTCCCTACAAGAGATTTTGGTTATAATTACAGGACTTTTGTTGCGTTACTTTAGAAGTAACGTGAAGTGAATGTCTCACAAATTTATTTATTAACAGATTTACGTAGTGTGAAATTGAAAAACTTTTTTGTAGAAATGTACTCTTTCGTAATTTATATGAAATATAAACTATACCTATTATAGTTTATCAAAATGTTTTTAATGTATGTTAATCTTTTCTGTGTAAGTAGAATATGTAGCAAAACATAATTATGTTTAATATGTCTCATAATGTGTTAATTGTAATAATAAAGAGCTCTTACAATTTAGTGAACATTTTTCTGTAATACAATTATATCCCAACAGAAAACACATGCAAAATATGAAGTCATCAAAGATTTACACTTTGCTCAACATGTTACAAAGTGTTATAAAAGTTGTAATATGTAAATTCGTTTTTACCATTTCTACACTGATTTAGAAAAATCACAAAAAAAACATACGAAATCGAAAACTAGATCCGTAAACTCTGAGAGTTTAGAAAATGTGTCTAGTTTGTTTACAAATTTATTATGATTTTTAGAAGCCCCTAACTGGTGTGAAAATGTTCGTATTCACAGACAGGTCTGAATTTGTAGCTACAGTGATATGCAACTTTGTAAAAATCACCATAAAATTGTAGAAAAATCATATGGACATGTGCAATTAGTCATTTTAAAGGTATAATCCTGAAATATTTGCACCTAATACAGTTTTGAAAACTAAAAAGTTTAAGATGTCCAAAACAGCTCGTGAATGAACCTTAACTTTTCTGTTGAAAGCTGATGTTTGAGTTTAGTTATGTTGTTCGTGTTTTTTACTTGTACCCCCCAAAAACTAGAAGAAAACACAAAAATCTGGGGTTACAAACTCACCTTGACTGATTTAAGTAGATGGATGATGAAGAAAATGAGTTCTCCAAGTCAAGAACACTTGGGAGATACTTGAGGATTTGAAGATGTAGTAGCAAATATGATGACCTTTGTTATGAGAGATTCATAATCTGAGTGAAGGAGTGAATAATGTTCAAGGTAGGATGAGAATAATTAATGAATGAGGGTGAGAATCTCAAAGGTAGCTTTGGAGTCTCGAGTTCCTTGAGAGGAAAATAAGAGAGAGGTGTTTGTTTCTTGGTGAGAGCGTGAGTAAAGTGGAAGCAAAGATGGAGGTTTCCATCCTTTAATCAAGATACCAGCTGGAGGAGAGGTCAGAGAGGACAAATAGTTGACTAAGTATATAGGAATAGTGACTGAGTATGGCCCTAGAGTGGGTGTGGTGGGTTGCTTGTGTCATGACTTAAAGGTAAAGTCAACATTCCACCTCAATATCTTAGCCACTAGATTTTATTCTTAGGCAAAGATTTCCCTTAAAATGTGTTTAAAGTATGAATACATAGTGTTTTATATGTCACAATATTAGATTGGGTGAAAATCCCACGTCAAAATCATGAAAATGGGCTTAAAACACGAAAATGGTCGAAATCCAGGAAAAAGAACGAAATATGCGAAGTTCGGATCTTGGAGCCGAGGGTTCAGTCTTCAGAAGTTAAGAGCCGTAGGTAGGTTCAGTCTTGGAAGGTTGAGGACCGTGAGGAGGTTCGACTTGAGAACTTTCGCAGGCGAGAAGGGAATTGGAGCGAAGGCGAAGGTGATAAGGGAAGGAAGCGAAAGCATAGCTCGGTCCTATGGGACCATCGGGTTCGGTCCTCCTGAGTTTCGATTCTCTATCTCGGTTTCGGCTCATGCTGTTTCGGTTCCTTCAGGCTACAACTTCGGTCCTTCGGTTCTTAGGGGTTTCGCTTCTTAGGGTTTCGGCCCTAAGAAGTTTCAGCCATATACGGTTGTTTTTCGCGTAAACTCCCCCTTTTACGTAGGTTTTGGCTATGTTACGGGTCGGGATGCCCCCAAATCATTATAAAAAGTTGAGGGAGGTTATGAGAGAGATTTGGGAGAGAGAGATTGAAAAGAGAGATTGAGAGAGACTTTGTTTGTGACCTTTTTGGATGTTTAGCTTCGCTACGCAAGGTTCGTACACCCCGTTAAGCCTCGTTATGATTGTTATATGTCCCCAAGGGGTATGGAATAATGTTTTATCAATTAGCTTCATCACTTACCCTGATTAGGGTTTAGAATTTCTGAACATACGAACTTTCCAATTGATAACATCATATTAATATACCGAGTTGTACAATAGTAACTGATGTGCACGAAAGTACCCACTAATTTTAATATTTATAACCTAAAAAACTTAACTAACTATGCACTTATAGGCAGTGTACCTATTCAGATTACAGTATAGCTTAGGTAAGTCGGGTGTCGATCACAGGGAACGGTGTCACTATTTACTATTAAATTAATCTAATTATTAACAAGCTAAAAGGGTTTTTATCTTATTTTGCAAGTTTAGATGAACTTAATTCTTTAGCAATAACTTAATCAATAAATAAAATAATTCTATTAGTTCGAATCCACTTTCACTCAATGGTTATACATTGGTTATAACTATTACTGTTGGTGACCAATTAAGATAATATTAGTAGTTTAGTTCTAACTCTACTAATTATTAATCAATTCACTATTTATGTTCATACAATAGTTAACACATAATTAATTATTAAGTAAGATTGGAGCCATAAAAGATTGATTAATCAAAACACAATTATGATCATAATATGAGTTCTCTAACACAACTTAATTTAATTATTCAATTACTATTCTAAGATTGGTTTGATCTTAGCTCCAATAACTAGTGTTCACTATATTATTAGGTATTCAAGTTCATGCAACATTGTATTCACTAACTACATAGAACAAGGATTCAAAGCAATTAAATAACTAATTCAAGCATGCTAGGTAAAATCAATCAACACAAGCATACCACCAACAATTAAAGTAAAATCTAATGCATTAAAACCATGAGTTCCGGCTTCATCTAGCTAATAGAAGCAACTAGATTTAGCTGGACATATTAATAGTTAAACAAACGAATGTTATAATCCAAAACATATTAAAGTGTACCAAACTATGAATCAATTGATGTACTTCTACTTCCTTGGTGTTGAAACCAACTTCAGGGTACTTTTCTTCTCTGATTTTCGTCTTTAAGAACCCTTCTCAGCCAACCAAAAGCTTTTCTAATCGTAATGGTTAAAGATATATATAGTTGCTGATTTTCCTCATTCACGTCGTGAATACTAAGATATTCACGTCATGAATTATAGATAGCCGTGCCCGTCAAGGATTCCTTCACCCGTGTACATATCTTCTAGAACATAGACTCACATCGTGAGTCTTGAAATATTCACGTCGTGAATCCGCTTTTCCTTGATTTCTTGTCCTTTATTCTTTTAACTCTCAAAGTTTCTTCATTTGATGTTTTTAGCCCTTTTTCTTCAAAATGTCTTCTTTTTTACTGCAAATAACATTTAAACTCATAAGTACCATTATTTTAAACAAATTACCAGTTTATATATAAAAATGTACTCAAATATTGCCTAAAAATAAGTATAAATATAGCAATATCAAAATACCCCACACTTGGACTTTGCTTGCCCTCAAGCAAATTTAAACTTAACCTTTATAACTAACATCAGATAGAACAATCCGATTCTAGCTCTGCCATTATGCCAATACCTCAACGCATGCATTTGTGTCTAAAATTTTCCTAAAGTACCCCCATACTTTAAATACTCACAATCTTTATAAACACTTGCCCGCTTCTTCCGAACAATGCTCATTTTATGCATCCTTCCAAATCCATCTTCAGAAAACCTTCTAACCTCAAGGTATTTTTGGTTGATGTGACATCCCCAAAATCACGGCCAGAAAAGACCGATTTTGTTTATGCTTTATAAAAATCAGAGTACTTCATTTTATAAAAAGGTTGCGGAATTTGTTCCCAGAAAAACACGATAAATACGTTATTAAAACATTTTCGAAGAAATGTATTTTTATTCATCTTAAAACGTTTGGGATGTCATCGTTAATACAGAAACATAAGCATAAACAGAACTTACATTTATTTACACTAGTGATCTACATCTCTTTAAATCTCTCAGTGTAAAGTGACTTCATATCAACACCTGTGATATAGATAAACTGAGTGGGTCAGGTTGGGAAACCTGGTGAGTACATAGGGTTTTTCAACCCACAATAATATAATTGTTATGTTTAATCATCAAACAATTAACCCCATTACCCATCCATGTTATCTTCTTTACTCTTAAGGATTTAACCTAAGAGTCGTCTATCCTGCATTTGTTTATTCCGAAGTCCCTTACTTCCAGGGTTATAGGACTGGCACTAAATCCATAGCTGCCGATGTTAGTTCGTAAAGCACTAATTCCATAGCTGCTATATCCTACTCATCGGGTACTAAATCCATAGCTACCAGCGTTCAACAGGTACTAAGTCCATAGCTACTAATTCCTACAGGTACTAAATCCATAGCTACCAGTGTCTAACTAATAGGTACTAAGTCCATAGCTACCAATTTCTAACAGGTACTAAATCCATAGCTACCAACGTCTGACATGTACTAAGTCCATAGCTACCGGTGTTTGTCCCATAGGCACTAAGTCTATAGCTGCCAATGTATACTCACGTCATCTTCTATCTCTCATCATCTATCTACCCATCATCATACCCCACATATTTGTATATATAAAATACGTATACAGTTTAAATCCTTTAAAACATGTATAAAACGTTCATCCAACATAGACAACAAGTATTCAGATAATATGCACACATAGCACGTAGTTTATATTAAATACTTCATATCTATGTGTAAGATGAAAGGGACTATGCACTCACCTAATTAGGTGGTGATTCCGAACTCAGTCAGACTTCGTTATCTCAAAACAATTTTCCTCGACAAAACCTAGTATCAATACCACTAGGGTTTAGTTTTTAACGTTAACCACGACTAATTAATAGTCTAGCTATTATTACTATTATATAAGCGTTAAATAACACTCAATATAACTCATAATAATAGCCCAAATAATTATTTTAAGGTCCTAATAATGTTACTATAATTAAATAAAAGTTATATTAAATATAGTATAGGCATAACTCACTTACAATGGGTTTTTATTAAAAACCGGGCTTCGTTGGAGCAGCGTTTCCGAGCCGAAAGCTTTTCTTCTCGGAGCCGTTGGGCGCTCCGGGGCTTTCTTCTCGTGATAGGGAGGTTCCGTAGACTTGGGAGGGGTTTAGGGAGGCTAGAGAGAAGTTAGAGAGAGAAAGAGAGGCTTATGGTGTGAAGAAAATATGAGGAGTTCACCCTTGTATTTATAGGAGTTTATAGTAAAGTAGCCTCTATGCTTCGTCCGTAACTTTCGCATACGAGCTCCGTTTTTGTCTGTCTTTTTACCATTGAGATCCTATTAATGAGATCTTCAACTTTCGTTTAGACCTCGTTAGCTAATTCTCATTCTATCTCGGATTTACAAAACTGTATCGAATTCGCCGCGCTCGAAAAGTAGGGACTAAGCTTCGTCCATAACTTTTGCATACGAGCTCCATTTTTGTCTGTCTTTTTACCGTTGAGTTCCTATTAATGAGATCTTCAACTCTCATTTAGACCTCGTTGGCTAATTCTCATTCTATTTCGGATTTACAAAACCGTATCGAATTCGTCGCGCTCGAAAAGTAGGGACTAAGCTTCGTCCATATCTTTCGCATATGAGCTCTATTATCGACGTTCTTTATATCTGCGCGTTGGTATTTACGAGTACTACAACATTCATTTAGATCCCGTCGGCTAAAAATCGACTGATCTAAAATTCAGATTTCGGGCTGTGCACTGCTATGCTAAATCTTAGAAAAATCATACCTTCCTCATACGAAGTCAGATTTGGGCGTTCTTTTTACGGATTTTCTCATTTTAACATACTCTACGACTTTGGTTTAGATAACTAAGGCTAAAAAGTCTTCTATCATAAATTCACTTTTTACGCTTCCCGGTGCCGTGCCGGTTTTGCCGTAAAACTTCGACGGGCCATAACTTCTTCGTTATAACTCAGATTTCGGCGTTCTTTATATGTACGGAAACCTTGTGACATATAATATAACTTGGTTAAAATTATTTATTCTAGATAATCTTTTTCCGAAAATTCGTTTTCGACCCATATTGTCTCTAAATTGACTAGCCCGGATCTACGGGCGTTACAATTATCTCCCCCTTAGGATGATTACGTCCCGGAATCATCAACCAAACAGGGCTCGTATAATGACTCCATACGTCATCTCTTCATCCTAGGTAATAATTATAACTTCTATATTCCTTCAAGTCTATCTCTTAGACTCATTGACTGTAAGCAGTACTCGATCGTGCACCTGCTCTCTACATCAGGCTAGACTTCAAATTATGACCTATCATCATGTGATGCACGTTTAGACTTAGGTCTCTTAGAGTTAAATTCTAAAATATACTATGCCTTCCTTCATGTTCTAATGTGATATAATCACACTTTAACATGTAGCGTTTCTGGCTACCAACTTCTTTAACAACGAACGCGATACTTCTATTGATCGCTTTGATTTCAATTGTTTGGTTTTTGTCGGACGCTACATCGAACTTGGTTCCCTGAACCACGCAACATACTCATCGTAGTCGGACTCAATTCGGTACGACCACTAGGGTCGAAAATTAACAATCTTTTTAGTCATTATCGAAACGATGGTAATGACATACTTGAAAAAAAACAGAATCAGTTCCTAGCTTCTTGGTAATCCTTGTGACTTTCCCTGATCCAAGTGTGAGTCCTGTGCTTCCGGTAGTATAGGCCTCTACTACCATTCACACCTACTCATACTCGTCCCAAGTATCGTCTCGCAGTTTCCCAAGTCACCATGCAGCAAATCACACAACAATTTCACACACCAGATAACAAAACGAAGATTTCATTATTTCTCGAAACTATTACATAGGTGTTCAAGTTCACCCTAGACTATGCCTCTACTAGGCTACATCGTACGAAACTATGGCTACTGCATAATCCGATCTTCGGGTAAGAAGTCTTCATTCTTGATTCCTTGCATGGTTCTCTGCCTCGTCAAGGATCATGTGAAATGCCCTCGGCCTTGGTGGCGTTTCTGGTCTTGCTGCTTTATTTTTCCTTGGGTAGTCTCTGGACATGTGCCCCTTGCCTCCACATCCGTAACATACTTTGTCATTATGCGTGCAGTCTTTGGAATAGTGACCAGTCCTCCCACACTTGTAACAAGTCACTTCTTCGTTGCACTTTCCACCATGCTTCTTCTTGCATCTATCACACCATCTTGCTTCACCTCCATCTACTCCTCCAAGCTTTGAGAATTTGCTTTCCTTTTTCGGCCTCGAAGATCCTTCAAACTTCTGCTTCTCTCCTACCTTATCTTTTTCTAGACCCTTTTCTCTTATCTGGGCCTCTACGTTCTTAGCTGCCCTAACAGCTGCTTTCAAAGTAGTTGCCATTTTGACCATTGGGCCAAAGTCAATGGGCAGTCCGTTAGCAAACCTATCAATATTGGAGAGTTCAGTAGGCACCAAGTAGGGGAATAGCTTCATCCTTTCGGTGAATGCGGTGGCATACTCGTCAATACTCATCTTCCATTTCTTCAGGTTCTGAAACTCATTGTTTAGGTCTATCAGATCTACCTCCGAGCAGTACTGCATTTTCAACTGCTCCAAAAACTCTTCCCATGACATCCTTAAGGCTTCTCCTCGTGGCATCGTATCTGCCAATAGCTTCCACCAGCTCAAGACTCCAGCTTTCAGCTATCTTACTGCGAAGACAATCTTCTGTTTCTCATTACAGCTGCAGCTCTCAAACACCATCTCCATCTCATAGATCCAATCCATAATCTCAACCGGCTTCGGGATTCCTGAGAGACTTGGGAGTTTCGCACCCAAGAAATTCTTGTATATCCGCCCATCCTTGTTGTTTCTCCCTTCAGGGCCATCCCTTTGCTCACCTTGAGTCCCTACTTGACTCACTTGGCGGCTGTAGTTCCCTTCCTCTGATTGCTCGGGAACTGGCTCTGTCGGTTCAACATGTACAGTAGGTTCGTCCCTATTCAACATTTGTCTCATTTCTTCCCTTTGTTCAGCCAACATAGCCCGAATCATGGCTTGAACTCCAGCCATGGTGACTGGATCAGGCGCAACTTCTTCTACAACAGGTATTTGCTGAACCACTGGGTGTTGGTTCCTGTTCCCATTTGCGTTTACGTTTCCGCTACGAGTTCTTGCCATCTTGATCTATACACCGAATAAGGTGAATCTAGATCTTAATTTAGGATTGACGTCTTAAATCATCCTTATCACCCCGAAACGTTTATATGCTAGTTCTAATATTGTAGTTAAACGCTTAGAATCCTAAACATATAAGGCTTCCAGATCCGGTCGGCAACAGACCATAGATCCGAACAAATAACAACATATCATGCACAAAGCATTTAGCACATAAAAGCAATTTAGGCATCATTCCTAAAATAAGCTAGTGCTCACACCTGACAATCATCGCTTAGCATTTCTAAGTTTAAGTCTAGAAATAAATCCATATTCCTAGTTCGCTTAAACTAATGCTTTGATACCAACTGTGACATCCCCAAAATCACGGCCAGAAAAGACCGATTTTGTTTATGCTTTATAAAAATCAGAGTACTTCATTTTATAAAAAGGTTGCGGAATTTGTTCCCAGAAAAACACGATAAATACGTTATTAAAACATTTTCGAAGAAACGTATTTTTATTCATCTTAAAACGTTTGGGATGTCATCGTTAATACAGAAACATAAGCATAAACAGAACTTACATTTATTTACACTAGTGATCTACATCTCTTTAAATCTCTCAGTGTAAAGTGACTTCATATCAACACCTGTGATATAGATAAACTGAGTGGGTCAGGTTGGGAAACCTGGTGAGTACATAGGGTTTTTCAACCCACAATAATATAATTGTTATGTTTAATCATCAAACAATTAACCCCATTACTCATCCATGTTATCTTCTTTACTCTTAAGGATTTAACCTAAGAGTCGTCTATCCTGCATTTGTTTATTCTGAAGTCCCTTACTTCCAGGGTTATAGGACTGGCACTAAATCCATAGCTGCCGATGTTAGTTCGTAAAGCACTAATTCCATAGCTGCTATATCCTACTCATCGGGTACTAAATCCATAGCTACCAGCGTTCAACAGGTACTAAGTCCATAGCTACCAATTCCTACAGGTACTAAATCCATAGCTACCAGTGTCTAACTAATAGGTACTAAGTCCATAGCTACCAATTTCTAACAGGTACTAAATCCATAGCTACCAACGTCTGACATGTACTAAGTCCATAGCTACCGGTGTTTGTCCCATAGGCACTAAGTCTATAGCTGCCAATGTATACTCACGTCATCTTCTATCTCTCATCATCTATCTACCCATCATCATACCCCACATATTTGTATATATAAAATACGTATACAGTTTAAATCCTTTAAAACATGTATAAAACGTTCATCCAACATAGACAACAAGTATTCAGATAATATGCACACATAGTACGTAGTTTATATTAAATACTTCATATCTATGTGTAAGATGAAAGGGACTATGCACTCACCTGATTAGGTGGTGATTCCGAACTCAGACAGCACTTCGTTATCTCAAAACAATTTTCCTCGACAAAACCTAGTATCAATACCACTAGGGTTTAGTTTTTAACGTTAACCACGACTAATTAATAGTCTAGCTATTATTACTATTATATAAGCGTTAAATAACACTCAATATAACTCATAATAATAGCCCAAATAATTATTTTAAGGTCCTAATAATGTTACTATAATTAAATAAAAGCTATATTAAATATAGTATAGGCATAACTCACTTACAATGGGTTTTTATTAAAAACCGGGCTTCGTTGGAGCAGCGTTTCCGAGCCGAAAGCTTTTCTTCTCGGAGCCGTCGGGCGCTCCGGGGCTTTCTTCTCGTGATAGGGAGGTTCCGTAGACTTGGGAGGGGTTTAGGGAGGCTAGAGAGAAGTTAGAGAGAGAAAGAGAGGCTTATGGTGTGAAGAAAATATGAGGACTTCACCCTTGTATTTATAGGAGTTTATAGTAAAGTAGCCTCTAAGCTCCGTCCGTAACTTTCGCATACGAGCTCCGTTTTTGTCTGTCTTTTTACCGTTGAGATCCTATTAATGAGATCTTCAACTTTCGTTTAGACCTCGTTAGCTAATTCTCATTCTATCTCGGATTTACAAAACTGTATCGAATTCGCCGCGCTCGAAAAGTAGGGACTAAGCTTCGTCCATAACTTTCGCATACGAGCTCCATTTTTGTCTGTCTTTTTACCGTTGAGTTTCTATTAATGAGATCTTCAACTCTCATTTAGACCTCGTTGGCTAATTCTCATTCTATTTCGGATTTACAAACTGTATCGAATTCGTCGCGCTCGAAAAGTAGGGACTAAGCTTCATCCATATCTTTCGCATACGAGCTCTATTATCGACGTTATTTATATCTACGCGTTGGTATTTACGAGTACTACAACATTCATTTAGATCCCGTTGGCTAAAAATCGACCGATCTAAAATTCAGATTTCGGGCTGTGCACTGCTATGCTAAATCTTAGAAAAATCATAACTTCCTCATACGAAGTCAGATTTGGGCGTTCTTTTTACGGATTTTCTCATTTTAACATACTCTACGACTTTGGTTTAGATAACTAAGGCTAAAAAGTCTTCTATCATAAATTCACTTTTTACGCTTCCCGGTGCCGTGCCGGTTTTGCCGTAAAACTTCGACGGGCCATAACTTCTTCGTTATAACTCAGATTTCGGCGTTCTTTATATGTACGGAAACCTTGTGACATATACTATAACTTGGTTAAAATTATTTATTCTAAATAATATTTTTCCAAAAATTCATTTTCGACCCATATTGCCTTTAAATTGACTAGCCCGGATCTACGGGCGTTACAGTTGAGCAACCCAAGCATACATAATCCAGACAATTACAATTTATGATACCACTATGGAGCTCTTTTGAATTTATTTACTTCCTTGGCAATTTGATCTTTGATTTCTTTGAATTCGCACCTTGTTTGATTTGATTTCTGATATCATCAACTTTTTGAATTTCTTGGAATTTTGGTTTTTGTTCTTCGTGCTTTGACTTTGCTGCTCCAAAAATTCTTCTTGTAATTCTCTCTCTCTCTTTTTTTTAACATGTAACTCACTTTTTCCACTCAAATCCTACATGCTTAAGCAAAGGTGCTCAACTTCAACCTTTATTGGTTAACGATAATAAATTTCTTGGATACATTTCTGGTACACGATGCTAAACATATTACATCCTTCAAACTAAGCGAGGTTGTGTTTTTGTTCCATGATTTCACTATAATAAGGGAAGCCACAAATGCACTATAACGTGTGTTGGCTCAACTAAACATTTGAACTCTTATCCGATCATCCCATGCGATACTAGCAACTATTATTATTACTAGATTTAATTAAAAGCTTCAAATTTTACCATTATCTAATATTTTCTTATTCTACCCCTTACCCCACACTTATTTCATACAATGTCCTCATTGTATGCCTAAATATAAAAATTAAGAAAAGAGAGAAAAGAAACAAACTCCCTTGGGATATTGGCGTAAACATCTCCAAAAGTGTGGAAAACATGCATCTTGAATACAGAATCTGAGAAATAGAAACTTGGATCTTGAACTCGCGAAATAAGAAATGCACTAGCAAAACATGAAATCGAGCCTTCAATCTTCTAAAAATGTGGTGGAAATCTTCCAAATAGAATGAACAATGTGGGAAAGCATATGCCACATTGTATGCTAGTGAAAATGAGCCACAATAACCTCCAGAATAATGATAAGAAGAATGCTATCAACCCATGAAAGAATAATATGTCAAGGGCCTTAAACTTGTAAAAATCTCAGATTCATGACGTGAGTAATAAGAAAAGTCACGTCGTGAAGTCGCAAATACGCGTATGTTGGACACCCCTAGGAACTGATTCACGACGTGAGGAATAGTGGTTCACGTCGTAAAAACTGGGCAGACATAAAACAAACATTGCCAAATCTTCTTCTAATGTGTACAATGTAACCCAATGTCTTAATGTATTAAGACTCTTCTAAATTCACCAATTTTTGACTCTTTCGCTGACTATCCACTCTCTTGACTAACCCCACACTTATTTTAAAATATGGGTCTCGACTCTCAACTCTAAACACTCCCGGCTAAAGGCGTTCACACTTCTATCTCGGTACCCTTTCTAGGCGCTCCTAGCAATTTCTGAGAAATATCAACCAAAGATAAATAAAAGTAACATAATATCTTCATAGTTCTTACAATCCCAAAATAACACAATAAAAACAAACCAAAGCAAAACAAAATAAAACAAACAATCAATCATCCTCCTCCTCATCGTGCGCTCCACTCGTACCCGCTCTGTCACCTCCACGTCCGCCATACTCCGTCCATCTCGGGCAATTCGGATAATGATACCCCAAATGAGGCGGCTGCTCCACTCCAAGGTGTTGGACAACATTCTCCATAGTACCGCCAATCCAATTGACACTCAAAGATAACTGGTCAAAATAACCAACCATGTCATTCCCAAAAGATGGTCCCACCATGGATGCGGGTGGAGGCATTGGTTGCCCGTGTTCTCCCCTTCCTCTAACATTCCTGCATCTCGGCCTTAGTTGTGTTTCAGGTTGGTCGGCCAGCTGATCATCATCATCATCACCCTCACCATCTGAAGGTACTATGCCCCAATGCGACCCAAAATTTCTGAACACCCGCATAGTTTCCAAATATCCCATACCAAACTCATGCTCGTCCACACACGTCATGGAGCGAGTAATATCAGGAACAACCAAATGATACGAGCGGGCCAAGCATGTAACAAAGTGCCCTCCACAAATGGGGCTCCCAGGGCGCAAACTAGCGACAGACCCGACCAGAAAACGGGCTAGAAAATACGGGATGTTGCAACACACAACAGGCTGTAAGATGCACCATAGAAAGAATAAATTTTGTTTAGTCACTTTGTCTCCATGCCTCTTATGGTTGATGGAAAATGTGATGAACCGGTGGAGTAAGCGATGGATCGGGGACTGAATACTGCTCTCGGGAGACACTCTGGAATTAAACATTCCGAACGCAATACTATGCCAGAAAGAATACCCCGTGACACCCTCCGCATATCCTCTAGCAGCCGCACTAAAAAACATGCCGAACTCGGGTGTCATAGACTTCTGTCGATCATATAGTTCGACTCTCCAAGCAAATTCAACCAGGCTGCACTCCCGATACTCATCCCCCAAACGGAATACCAACGCTTGTGGCCAATGTGGGTCTTGAACAGTTTCCTGAAATCTCACTGTTGAGAAAAACTCAACACAAATTTCCTTGTAGACCCGCTCTTGTACCCGGAACAGATTACGCCAACCAGAACAGGTAAAGGAATACCCATTTCCAATAAATAACTTTGTCAAAAATGGGCCCACCCAGTCTACGAGCCCTACTTCCCTAATCTATTGTTCCAACGGGTCAAGACATCTCGGGACATTGTTGCAGGAAAATTGTAAAGCGAGTGCAAACCCGCAAGTCCAGCTGGAATCTCTCTTCTGGGAGCCATTTCTGCAAATACAGTAGCAAACATATCCAAGAGAAACAATCCAACAAATTAGTAATAAAAGGAACATAGAAAACTGTTCAGCTCAGGATTCACGTCGTGAATCCTTTAAGATTCACGTCGTGAATTCGTATCATCAGCAGTGAGCATTGCAACAATCAGGGGCAAATCTGGTCACAAAATGAATGGGTTTTACTCCTATACCACTTCCAATCATAAAGCATAAACATTCAAAGGCTATTACGGAACTTTAAAGGAGTAAATTCAACATTTCATCCAAATAACAAACCCTAACCCTAAGTTCAATTATTAAAGAAAAATTAAGCTTAACAATTAAGAATTATTACCTTTGATGGAAGTATTACGTAAGCACAAAGAAAAATCGAGGAATTGTCGGCCAAAATCGAAGCAATGGGGACTAGGGGGACCAGATATCATTTTCACTTCGTGAGGAATAAACAAATGAAAGGTCAATTGTTTTCTAGGGATTTATTCTGTGGTCCCGTGTTTTCAAAAATTCACGTCGTGAATCCTTTAAGATTCACGTCATAAGTTTAGTCCGGGCTAAAGTTTGGGCCATGCACTCACAGATTGATCTTGGGCCACTTATAAAACAGATAAACTATATCATGGACTTCTTACACGGTTTATTCTCGATTCACTTCGTGAATCCTAAAGAATTCATGTCGTGAATATTGTCTGGAAGGAAAATTCATGCTAAATCAAGTTTGACTCTCAACTAAATTCTCAATTATTACTACTTCCATTTTAGGGTCCCTACATTCAATGTTTAATTATGTTATAATCGAGTCGGATGATATGATCTATGTTTTAAAGACTAAGACGCAAAAGAAAAGAAAGAAAAAAAATGCAAACCAAACTCGGGTTGCCTCCCGAGAAACGCTTCTTTTTCTTGGAGTCTTGAGCTGGACTCCGTGCCTCCTACATTGAATTGTCTGGAGAGTTTACCACCAGCTGGACCTTTTGTTCCTTGAAACGCCTCTTGTAAGCATGGACTCGTCTTTTGTACGCCTTCTTTGAATTCTCCTTTTTAGCCTTGACCTCTTTTTCATCAAGCTTATGTTTGATTCCTTTAGTTTCCTCCCTGCACTCCAAGCATCCTTCTCCTCTTTCACTACTGGCTCTGTCACCCTTGAAGTAACCTCTTCTTTATGACTTGTCATCTCATCGTCCTTGCTTACCCAAGAAGGTGGACTCTTGTAAGCAATGACTTCAACCAAATACGGAACATATGCTCTTGGTTTTGTTCTATTGACTTGATGAACTGCCTTGATTTCTTCTTCCATAAGCTTTTCCAGTTCTTCTAGTTCATTATCTTTATTGATTGTGAACACCTCTTCTTCAACATGATTCCTTTGGAAGCCATCTTCTATCCCAAAAACTTCTTTTTCATCTCCAACCCTCAAGGTGAGCTTGGACTCTCAAATATCAACAAGAGCTCCAGCAGTGTTAAGCAATGGACGACCAAGGATAACTGGAACATCAGGGTCTTCCTTCATATCCAATACTACAAAATCTATTGGAAAAATAAAATTTCCAATTTTTACTAAAATATCCTCGACGATGCCCCGGGGTTGTGTCACTGAACGGTTCACCATGTGAATAGTCATTCTTGTAGCCTTCATCTTCTGAACTTCTAACTTCTGATAAAATGAATAAGGCATCAAATTAATGCTAGACCCAGAATTGGCTAAAGCATTAACCTTTATTTTGTTACCAAATTCACACGGAAGAGTGAGGTGCCAGGATCCCCATCTTCTCAGGTATCTCTCCCAACACAGCTTTTGAGCTTTGCTCACTTAGAATCACCTTAGAGTATTTCTTTAATTGGTTCTGCGTGTCTATCTGATCTTGCAGTAATTTTTGATACTTGGGAATTTTGGATAAGGACTCGACAAAGGGAGTATTAATCGGGATACCCTTCACGTGCTTAACAAACTCCATATGCTCTCTTTCTAGTGGACTAAGGTCAACTCGGGATGGAAACGGCAAGGGCGGATGATAAACCGAACCAACTTCAAAACTTTTCTGTTCCTGAAGGGCCCACATCGTGAACTGACATGGTTCACGTCGTGAATTCTAATATTCAGCAGCTTCTTGATTTTCGAGCTTGGGCCTCTTCAACTTTGGATTGGGTTGCTGTTGTTCTTCTTCTAGTGCCTCTAAGAACTTAGAGATGGCCTCTTCTTCAGTATCTATGGCCATTACATGAGATTGGGTCTTCATTTTGGGATTTTTTGGGGACAACTTCTCATGAACCAGAGTGGTTAGTTGACCAAGTTGTACTTCAAGGTTATTGAGGGAGGCTTGCTGATTCTTTAGTAAAGTTTGCTGCTCATTAATAGCAGAATCAGTAGCGTCGTGTCTCTTTTTCGAGGCTTCCATAAACTTCATCGACATGGTCTCTAGATCGGGTTTCTTCTCGGCTGGTGGTTGTTCCTTTTGATAGAAGCCTCGACCTGTCTGCCTGTACTTATCTTCTTTTTTCTTCTTATACTCTTCATATGGCAGCCACTCCTTCTTTGGTTTCCTCCAGTCTTCATCAAACTTATCCCTACTCGAGTAGCACCCTTGAGCTTTTCTGTTCCCAAACTCATCTAAATTGCAGTCCTTTGTCAAGTACGGACCACTACACCTCACGCAACCCACTCTTATGGAATGAATTGAGTGATCCATTTGTGTCAACCTCCGGTCCATATTATTTAGCATAGCCATCATGGCTGCTATTTCTTCAGTTTGGGATCCTCCTCCACCTTTAATTCCTTCCTGCCTAGGGTTGTGGTATTCGCGAGAGTGTTTCACGAATTCTTCAATTAATTCCTTGACTTCACCCGGATTTTTCCTAGTGAGCGGTCCTTGAGAATCAAGGAGTTATCTTGTCATCACGTTTACCCCATCATAAAATATTGATACCTCATGTTGAATGTTAAGGTCATGTTGAGGACAATTCCTCAACAACCCTTTGTAACGGTCCCAAGCTTCGTAAAGTGACTCTCCCAGGTTTTGCTCAAAGTTAGCTATTGCCTTTTTGAGTTTACCAATCTTGGATGGTGGACAATATTGATCTAAAAACTGCTCACACATTTGAGACCAAGTAGTTACGGTACCGGGTGAAAGTGCTTTTAACCAATCCTTTGCAGCTCCTTTAAAGGTAACGGGAAGCATCCTTAGCAAAATGGTGTCTCTGTTAATATTTGGGACATTGAAGTAATCGACAATATCATTTACTTCATCTAAGTGTTTGAATGCATCCTCGTGATCCTTTCCATAGAATGGGATATCCTTTAGTGCGGAATGGATATGTCCCTTTAGCTTGAATGTGGCAGTGGCCGGGATGGCAGGTTGTACTAAGCCTGGACCAACATCTTCTCGCATTCTCTTCCTGTAAGCTCCCATGGACATTTCCTCAATATTTTCCATCTCGTGCCTTGGCTCGTTCTCGGGTTCGCTCGTATGTTCTTCAAATTTGGGCTCGGTATCGTACTCGGACTCGGTTTGGAAGTGTGGGGTATTTTGATGCAGGTGTTCAAGCTTGCTTTTGCTCTTCGAGGATGAACTTGACTCCCCAGTCTTCTTCCCTGATTTCTTTGAAAACACTGATTTGAATTCTTGTAAGGATGTCTTCTTCTTGTTAATTGCCGACTCGGGATCTTCAAGTGGTGGCACCAAAGGCGTGTTTGAGCTTCTGGTCATGAACTCCTGCAGATTAACTAAATAAACAAAATGTAAAACTGAACTAAAATAGACAAATAAACTAAAAACTAAGGGAAACTGAAATTCACAGTTCTCACGTCGTGAATCTAACAATTCACATCGTAAGTTTTGAAAAAAATAAAGAAAAACAGATAATTTTTTTTTGAAACAGATAATGAAAACTAAACTAAAACTTTTGCTGGAAAATTAACTTTTTTGCAGGTTTTACCCACAAAAAAGAATCGATTAACCTAAAGCAAATAAACTAAGTCGTTCCCCGGCAACGGCGCCAAAAACTTGATGTGCTCGAAAGTACCCACTAATTTTAATATTTATAACCTAACAAACTTAACTAACTATGCACTTATAGGCAGTATACCTAGTCAGATTACAATATAGCTTGGGTAAGTCGGAGGTGTCGATCACAGGGAACGATGTCACTATTTACTATCAAAATTAATCTAATTATTAACAAGCTAAAAGGGTTTTTATCTAATTTTGCAAGTTTAGATGAAATAAATTCTTTAGAAATAACTTAATCAATAAATAAAATACTTCTATTAGTTCGAATCCACTTTCACTCAATGATTATACATTGGTTATAACTATTACTGTTGGTGACCAATTAAGATAGTATTCGTAGTTTAGTTCTAACTCTACTGGTTATTAATCAATTCATGTAATTCTATTTATGTTCATACAATAGTTAACACATAATCAATTATTAAGTAAGATTGGAGCCATGAAAGATTGATTAATCAAAACACAATTATGATCATAATATGAGTTCTCTAACACAACTTAATTTAATTATTCAATTACTATTCTAAGATTAGTTTGATCTTAACTCCAATAACTAGTGTTCGCTATATTATTAGGTATTCAAGTTCATGCAACATTGTATTCACTAACTACACAGAACAAGGATTCAAAGCAATTAAATAACTAATTCAAGCATGCTAGGTAAAATCAATCAACACAAGCATATCACCAACAATTAAAGTCAAATCTAATGCATTAAAACCATGAGTTCCAGCTTCATCTAGCTAATAGAGGCATCTAGATTTAGCTGGACATATTAATAGTTAAACAAACGAATGTTATAATCCAAAACATATTAAAGTGTACCAAACTATGAATCAATTGATGTACTTCTACTTCCTTGGTGTTGAAACCAACTTCCAGGTACTTTTCTTCTTTGATTTTCGTCTCTAAGAACCCTTCTCAGCCAACCAAAAGCTTTCCGATTTTCCTCACTTACGTCGTGAATATTAAGATATTCACGTCGTGAATTATAGATAGCCGTGCCCGTCAAGGATTCCTTCACCCGTGTACATATCTTCTAGAACATAGATTCACGTCGTGAGTCTTGAAATATTCACGTCGTGAATCCGCTTTTCCTTGATTTCTTGTCCTTTATTCTTTTAACTCCCAAAGTTTCTTCATTTGACGTTTTTAGCCTCTTTTCTTCAAAATGTCTTCTTTTTGACTGCAAATAACATTTTAACTCATAAGTACCATTATTCTAAACAAATTACCAGTTTATATATAAAAATGTACTCAAATATTGCCTAAAAATAAGTATAAATATGACAATATCAGTAACATACTGTAATCCCTAATATACAGGGGTTAGATGAGTTGACCGATTTGACTTGTTGACTTTATTTGACTTTCACTTGACCGAAAATTAATGGTTGTCACATTTTTTGTCTTAATGTTTGACACCTCTAATTTTTTGTTGCTCCAGGTATCAAATCCACCATCCAATCAAAATTATCAAAATTAAAACACGGAACTCCAAGATTCTAAGAAAAAAAAATAAAACTTATACATCATTAGAGGGCAAGACAAAAATGTTGGAAATATACTTCTTAGTTTATGTGTAAAGTGTTATATATATATATATATATATATATATATATATATATATATATATATATATATATATATATATATATATATATATATATATATATATATATATATATATCTTTTGATTACAAGTTAATGTCTTTAATATTTGAATTGAAAACTTATCTATTGATTTTTTTTTTATTAATGTTAATATCATTTTCTTTTAAGTTTTTTCATGTTTATTGTTGTTTTTATTTTACAAAAAGTTGAAAATAAAATGGATAATATGTCTATTGATAACTGTAACTTTACGTAAACATTAGTTACACAATATTAAACAAAATCCATGTGACTTTATATAAATATTAGTCGTACCAAAATTATAATATTTTACGTAATTGTGTGTCTTTATACGATAGACAATAGTCACAATAAAATATTGTATGCGTGACTAATTATTAGCAAATCGTCACTTATGAAAGTAATTATATTTGGCCATTTAGTGAACATGTTATGTTCAACGTAATTGTATGTCTACAAAAGATACCCAAAAGTTTTAATAAACTTTGAATTGTGTGATAAATTATTAGCTAAATGCCACATTGAAATAACATGTATATCGTCAGTTGGTGATATACAGTCACTACAATAACTAAAAAAGTGTGTCTGCTGATAGTTTAATGCCACAATATTGGATAAAATGATTAATTATAGCAACAAAAATCCATACCCAATAGCCACACTTTTATAATTCAACTACATTTTTTCATATCATGCGGACACTAAATTTCAATGTGTCCATAAGACCCCTACAATAGCATCGCTTCCGTCACACTTTCAGTGAAAAATCAAAATGTCACGATACGCATATGGTCACACTTGTATGGTGTGTCTGTTGGTCATTTGTGTACTAGTGAAGTGTTCACATATGACCATTATGACATGCTATATCATGTTACATTTGGTTACAACAGGTCATAATAGTCATATGTGAATACTTTTAAAACGTTCGTTACCTAGATGTGTACAAAAAAAGAATAGTTACTAAAATATGAACAAAACGAAAAGTAAGAGTAAATTAAATGAATGCTCCCTGTGGTTTGGGGGAATTTGTGCGTTTGGTCCCTAATTATTTTTATTTATTATTTTTTTTAAACTCGGATGGTCTCTATCTTACCTAAAAAAACTATTGTGCCTTATTAATAATTTTTTTAAAGTAATTTCTTATTTTTGTATATTTAAAAAAAATTAATAGACCCGACATATTTGTATCTCCTTACCATCAAATCTCTCATCCTCCTCAACTTATATTTTTTTAAAAAAATTAATAGACAGTGGGTTATGGTGTTAGTTCGCCAAAGTTGAATGACAAAAAAAAAAAAAAAGAATGATGAAAACGTCGATGACACTAAAGATAAAAATGAAATAAAAGTTGAGGAGAATAAGAGATAAGATGATGACTGGTGAGACCCATATTAAATTTTTTAAATGTGGTTTCAGGTTTACGGTGAGAAGATACAAATATGTGGGGTCTATTATTTTTTTAATATATAAAAAATAAATACATAAATAAGATAATTAATTAAAAAATAAATTAATAAGAGCATAATAGACTTTTTAGGTAAGAAATATCGAACAAAAAAATAATAGGTACCACACAAGTTAAAAAAAAGTTTGAGACTAAATACACAAATTCTCCCAAAGCACAGGGACCATTCGTGTAATTTACTCTTACTTTTCGTTTTATTCATATTTGAGTAACCAATTTTTTTAGAAATCTAAATAACAAACTTATTAAAAGTGTTCACATATGATCATTATGATATGATGTAGCCGGTTACATCCTGCTATAACATGTGATCATGATCATACGTGAACATTTTCAACAAATTTGTTACGTATACAAAAAAAGATAGTTATTCAGATATAAACAAACAAAACAGTTAATTACCCATTCTCGCATAACATAATCCTTATTAAGGCTCTACAGAAATTCATTATTATAAATTTTGTATAGAATACATTTATTAATATATCAAACAATCTTCGCGAATTTTAAAATTAAATACAGTATAAGTTAAACATAAAAACCAAGGGGTTTATAGAGAAACTAATATTTGAATTAATTAATAAAAAATACTCCTTTAAATTAAAAAATTATTTTGTAATCTTCTACAAAGTTTCTCTTATACCATCAACTAAATTTACAGATTGACTTTTTATTTCTGCGGTCTTTATAGTAACAAAAATATAAAATTAAAAATAAATCTTCCTAAAGTGTTGAAATATATGTATAGATTATTACAAAATATATATGCATATCAACTTAATTAATACAAAGAACCCCGTCTTTATTGTGACGTTACGTTCGTCCCAAAAATCCTCTATTTAAACGTTCCTAGCACACTCTATCGTGTGCTCATTCCATCTTCAAGCATGTCTTCAGCTGCCACAATTTGCATAGATCATTCATCATCTGTCCTTAGCTTCAACCTCTTTGTCTATGTCGTCCTATTTGTCTCCGTCTTTGCTTTTCTTCTTGCTCCCGGTGGCCTCGCATGGGCACTCTCCAAACCTCGACCCAAAACCGCCATCCCTGGACCTTCCGGCGTCCCTTTTTTAGGCCTTCTTTTCGCCTTTACCTCTTCCTTAACACACAGGACCTTAGCAAAGCTCTCTACTGCTTTTAATGCTAAACCACTCATGGCGTTTTCTGTTGGGTTGACACGCTTTGTCATCTCTAGTCACCCAGAAACAGCAAAGGAAATACTAAACAGCTCGGCGTTTGCTGATCGTCCGGTGAAGGAGTCGGCGTACGAGCTGTTGTTTCACCGGGCCATGGGTTTCGCTCCCTATGGTGACTACTGGCGTAACCTTCGAAGAATCTCGGCCACCCATTTGTTTAGTCCTAAGAGGGTTGCTGGGTTTGGGGTTTTCAGGCAAAACATCGGGTTAAACATGGTCAGTCAAGTTTCGTCATCAATGGAGGAAAATGGTGTTGTGGAGGTTAAAAAGATCCTCCACTTTGCTTCCTTAAACAATGTCATGTTGTCTGTGTTTGGAAAATCCTACGATGATTTTAGTGAAAATGGTGGAAGTGGCGATGGAAGTGAACTCGAGAAGCTTGTCAGCGAAGGCTATGAACTTCTCGGAATCTTCAACTGGAGCGACCATTTTCCTCTCGTAAGGTGGTTTGATTTACAAGGAGTTAGGAAAAGGTGCAGAAATTTGGTGTCGAAGGTTAACGTTTTCGTTGGGGAAATCATAGAGCAACACCGGGAAAAAAGGTCCCAAACCGGCGGAGCTACGGCAGTATCCGACGGTGATTTCGTCGACGTTTTGCTGGATTTGGAATCTGAAAACAAGTTCAGTGATGCTGACATGATTGCTATTCTGTGGGTACGTTTCTTTTCTCCACAATATTTTCATTTTATTTATTCTTTATTTACTATTTTCGATTTATAGTGGGTATTTTTTTTTTTTGGACCCGAGGAATCAAGAATAATATCTCCGTTTTTCTTTTCGTATTAACTTTTAGCTGATTATTTTGTTACTTAATTAAGATAAATTGTTAATTGTATAGGAAATGATATTTAGGGGCACTGACACGGTGGCAATCCTACTGGAGTGGATTCTTGCACGTATGGTGTTACACCCGGACATACAAACAAAGGCACAATCGGAAATAGAAAGTGTCATCGGGCGTGACAGATCCGTAAAAGATTCGGACCTTGATAACTTGCCTTACCTCCATGCAATTGTAAAAGAAACTCTTCGAGTTCATCCACCGGGCCCACTGTTATCTTGGGCTCGACTCGCGATCCAAGATACTCATGTAGGCCAGCATGTGGTTCCAGCCGGAACCACTGCAATGGTAAACATGTGGGCAATAACCCACGACAAGAATGTCTGGGCTGAACCTGATCGGTTCAATCCAGACAGATTTTTGTCCGAGGAAGTTGCGATAATGGGTTCGGACCTAAGGTTGGCTCCGTTTGGTGCTGGGAGGAGGGTTTGCCCTGGGAAAACAATGGGGTTAGCCACGGTTCATCTTTGGTTAGCCCAACTCCTACAAAACTTCAAATGGGTTGCAGATGGTTCAGTGGATTTGTCTGAGTGCTTGAAGATGTCTTTGGAGATGAAGAAGCCGTTGGTGTGTAAGGCTGTGGCAAGGGTTTAGTGGGTTTATTTTAATAATTTTGCAAGAAAAAGCAAGCGTAGTTTGTAGTTTCTATGATGTTTAATAGTATGGGGTAGTTTGGGGATTTTCAAGAAGTTGGGAAAACATGGGGTTCTCCGTTCTTGTACAGACTTTTTGTTTGTGAAGTATGAATATGCATGACCCTAAATATTTTCTATGACATGTCTGACCATTTGGAGTTCTCTTATTTACTTCCTTACACAAGATAGTTTGGTTGGTAATTAACTTTAAAAGTAACTGTATATGAAAAAGGTAAACACAATGATACAATTTACTACTAATACATTGTTAATGCAACAAATAAATAAGTTGAGAGAAACTTTAAATATATATTATAAACTAGTTGTAAAAAGGTAAACACAATGATACAATTTACTACTAATACATTGTTAATGCAACAAATAAATAAGTTGAGAGAAACTTTTAATATATATTATAAACTAGTTGTGAAACCTATATATTATACGAGTTGATTAAAACAAAATATTAAATAGAAACGATTAAATGACAAGTTTATTTGAATTTGAAATTTAAAATAAATAAAAATGATGAGAAAAAAAAACATGCTAAAAATAAATAAATTAAAATTATTGTTTAGTTATCAGATCCGTATACTAAACAGGTTAATTATAATTATAACAAAATGTTAAACACAAAGGCTTAAACTGTAAATTTATTTGAAATTGAAATTAAAATTTAAAATTTAAAATTAATATAATTATGGTAGGTTTAATTTATGGAAACTAATTAATAATATATTAGAAATGAAAAATCAAATAAATGACAAGTGGAAAATAAATATATCTTTAAATTATAACAAAATAACATGTGGCAAATTGAATGAGAGAAGGACATGTGGCAAAATCATTTTTATTTATTAGGATAGATATGTTAATATGTAAGAACCGTAGTTATATAATTAATTAATTTTTCTTACTAAAAATTCATAATTGTTAATAAATTATTGTAAAATAATTTTTTTAATTAAGAGATTTGTATATGTTTAGTTATGGAAATTTGTAATTGTTGATTTAAACAAATATATTGAAAATTTGAAGACATGAAACATTTTTTATTTGTGAATTAATAAAAAAAGTAATTATATTTTACAATAAAATATTAAATTTATTATAAAAATAAAATTACTATAGTAAATGATGTGACCTGATTATCCGTTCTTTGGTTCTCCGGATCGGATCACCTTAGTGAGGCTACGAAGTAACATGAATAAGAAGTTGTTAGCTGTTCTTCGGGAGGGACTCCCGGGAAAACATTCCGAAGGTCAAGTCAGTGGGTAGGGTTCAACGGGGAGTGACCGGAAGAGAACGTCTTACCCCTCAAGGCGTCGGGGATAGCTGTGACAACCGTCAACTTAGGGTCAAACAAACTCAACGAGTCAACTCAGTCAACTCAACTAGTAATAATACGATTAGGGTTTATTCTATGTTTTCTAATGAACAACATACTATTGTAATACAAAGTATCATTCGGAAGTTTCATATGTTAAAAAAAATCTAAACCCTTAATATGGTGATTGATGTAACAACTCGATAATTTTAATTACCTATCATTCGGGGATGAGTAACATTCATAACACGACATAGTGAAGTTCATAATATTAGCACTACCAGGGCGAAAATCATAACACAGGCTACACACAATCTCTTTCTCTCTCTCTCTCTCTCTCTCTCTCAAATTTCTCCCAATCTCACATGAATCTCTCTTGGTAATAAAAATCACATTGTCCAACATTCCCATGAACATCCATACCATCCCAAACTTTCCCTTGGTCGAAAACAACTCAAAACGGAAGAAGGAAACCAAAAATGGGCAAGGAGGTTCGTAGGTTACCGTTCACCTGTGAGTCTTTGCACCTTCCAAGGCGCCTTCACTTCCGATAGGAAGCTTTCGCTTCTAACCGACAAGTTTCGCATCTTAGCCTCTCGCACCGAAGCCCTCCTTTCGGACCGAACCAGGCATTTTCGCATGTGGCTGAATACTTTGGTATATAGTCGGACACTTTCACAATCAAACCGGGCACGTTCTCATTCTAATCCGAAAAATTTCGCATGCGAATCCGAGGACTTTTGCACCTACTCCTTTCGCAACGAACCTCCCCTCTCGCACAGAAGCCTGTCACTGCGAATCCTACTTTCACATTAGCAGCCTCACCTTTGCATTTAAGTATGGATTTTTGACAGTTTCACATTTTTCGTCAGTTTTTTTGAGTTTTTGATGTGAGATTTTCATCCAACTCATATTTTTCACATCTTAAACCCTCTAAACTTATATTTTAACTATATCTTGAAGATTTATTAATTATGTATCATTATTATACATTAAGAAATATCTAATATAAATAGATATTATATTACATAAATGGGTCAAGTGGATCCCTACTTACCACCTTTATGTCATTCCTCACTCCCTGTTGGTCAAACATTATCCATTACACTTTCTAACACTATTCAATTTTCCTTATTATATTCTGTTCAAAGTATATATAAAGCCACTTCAAGGAGATTTACAATCTCATTTCTCTATCACTCCAAAAACCCATTTTTCTACACAAAGGAACTCCCATTTTCTCTCCACTCCAGCCACATTTTTGAGGTGTTTTTGGATTATTTCTCAGTTTTGGTGAGTTTCCCTCCAACTTCTGAACATTCTACGAATTTATACAAATCCCAAATCATTTACACAAATATATATATATATATATATATATATATATATATATATATATATATATATATATATATATATATATATATATGTTTATAGGATCATCAAATCGTCAAGTATTGTTCAAGTGTTTTTGACTTGAAAACTCATCATCCTCAACCTTCCATGTCACAACCCAAACCGGAACGACGGAAACGTTCGGGGGCGGATGACATCATGTACAGTATTACAATAATTGAATAATAGTATTTAAAGTAACAACAACCACTGCATTGATAATCTAACATTTACATTTTGTTTGTAACATTGTTTGTATAACATCAAAATGTATAGCAAAAACTATAGACGTGACACCATGGATGCTCCGTCTTTTAAAAAACCTGAAGTGTACCTGTCTATTGGTTCCCTGAGAATACAAGTGATTTTGAAAGTGTATCAAAATTTATATTGGTGAGTTCATAAGTATGTTTTTGTGATAAAAGCTTATCTTTGTTCTATGAAAATGTTAGTGTATTCCTTCAGAAAATCCAATATTTTCTATTGTAAATGAAAAGTAGTCTTAGGCCTTAAGACCAAAATATATGTTTGTTACGGTACTCTGAAATAGTATACTATATTGGGAAAATATTGTGTTGTAATGTATTCATATGAAAATCCTTTGTATGTATGTGTCTGGAATCCACCAGCTATACTATAAAGTAGTTTATTGTACTATAGATCTATTATAAAACTAGAAGCTTCGAAGATGAGTTTGTAACGTAAAGAAAATGTATAGTTAATACTTATTGTGAGTGTGGTTATAACCATGCTAAAGTAACTAGTGGCCTACATGACGTTCTTCAGGCGTCAGAATGTTATGATACACACACACACACACTAGCCGTTTACCCCCACCAAGCGACGGGTACGAAGAAATTAGTTTTAGAGACGATTAGTTCTTTTGCGCAAAAACGACCGACAAATAATTATACAAAATAAATAAAAAAAATCAATTTTTACCATGTACACAAAAAATCACAAATATGCAAATCTACCATATCAAGATTCAACTACAAAAACTATATTGTTATTTTTCTTTGGTGTATTTTTTTAAATATTTTATCAAATAAAGACATTTCCTTTACATTCTATGCATTTATTTTTCCCTTAGAAATTAATCCAATAGTACTCATTTTCTTTTTATAATTTTTGAAAATGCCTTTTTCCTTATTATGAGGCCATAACATTAAAATAAAAAAAGATAAAGATGGGTAATAATAGAATTATCTATGCATGTAGCTAAGAATCTAATAGTAATAAAAGAGACATATTTTGTTTTTCTCATAAATTTCAATATATATATATATATATATATATATATATATATATATATATATATATATATATATACTATTTTTCAAATAACATATTTATTTTGTCTCGATGCCTAGAGTTTTTATATCTTTGAATTTTTTGTTTAATGAGGCCTCTCTAACGATGTTATTTACCGATAATAATTGTGCCAACCCGAAATTTTCTATCCTGTTCAGTCAAACACTTCATTTAAAAGTCAAACTCATTCCTGCTATCATTTAGCACTATTTAGAGTCTATTTGAGCATTCCGAGCCTTGCACACTTAAGGAATAAGTGTTAGAAAGTAACTACTAAAGCCCCATCACAAAACTCATGCCTTAAACTCCATAAGAAGGAGTTTACGTCCGTAAACATGGAGTTTACGACCGTAAACTAATTAAGGCCGTGAACTCCCACCCATATAGGTGAGTCTTGATCACTTCTAGCCATTTCTCACATTTCAAACCCAAGAACTTCAGTTTTCTCTCAAGTATCATCGGGATCTTCGTCCCCGATCTTCAAAACTCGTAAGTTTCTTGCCCTAACTAGTTGATATCTTACTTAATCTAGTGATCTTACACGATTCCATCCGTGAAATCATTCCAGTTGTGTAGATATTCAAGTGTTCTTAGTTTCACCAAGAACACCAAGAACACACACTAGTGTTCTTGGCCAAAACCTACCATTCAAGTTCCTAGATCATAAGTACTCTTGTTCTAACTCGTTTTACACTAGGTTTAACATGTTTAGAGCCTAGAAATCATAAAGAAACACATGATCCAAGGAGTTTACAACCAAAGCATGTTATTGGGCCGTAAACCCCTTTAAGTGGTGAAAATGGAACCCTAGTCCCCCCTTTGGCCTTGGACACTAACCTAGATCACCTCCTTGATGTATTAAGGACCTTAAACACCAAGTTTTGAGGGTTGAATGAGAGTTTACAGATAAGGATCCCCTCAAGGCCTTAAATCCCTTATGTGGTGCAAAGTTGACCTAATCACCTTACCAAGCCTCCGATCTTAGTCTAGAATTACACCACATTAAACTAGGGAATTCAATCAACGAATTGGTACTTCATACCATGAGTTTACGTCTGTAAATTCATGGGGAAGTGGTCCCCAGGCCGTAAACACCTATAAGGGCCATTCTTGGACCTTAAACCCATGTAGCCTCTTGGTTAAGCCTTGGAACACTTAACCACTTAAGACATAATAGCCTTAAGCCTTATTTGGAGATCCATTTGAGAGTTTACGGCCAGGAGTAAAGTCCTTTGGGCCGTAAACTCCAATAAGAATGGTCCATTGACCATAAACTCACTTTCAAAGTCTTGCACTCCTTTGTTGCAACCCAATAGCCTCCTAACACTTTGACCAAAGTGTTTTCCTCACATTAGGATGTTTATAGTTGTGTAATTAGTGTTTAAATCACTAATTGTATCTATACATATGTCTTTATATGTTATTAGGATCATTGTGTGTGTTTAAGCTTTCACTTGACACCAAGCACTTGTCCAACACTTCCATCCGATCCACTCACTGTAGGTGAGTTCATACCCCTTAATTAACCTTTTAAATATCTTTAAATGTTTATAAATGCTTTATGGGGGGAATACAAGTTGAATTATGCTAGTTATTATGTCAATCACATGTGATTAATAACTTGCATACAAATGGATTTACTACACTTTTAGCTGTTTTACTAAATATGTTACTTCAAATGACTTTCTCAAATGTTTTTACATGTGAAAACTCTTTATCAAACTGTCTTACATACTGTATGTTTCCTTTCAAACTTTGTTACTATTGTGTTTCAAACAAAGGTTTTTCTTATACTTAAAACTGTCTTATCAAACAAACTACTTTCAAATCGTTTTATAAACTGACATCAAGTCATCATTTCTTAGTTATTAAACTTTTCAAAGGTTTTAAAAAACTTCTTTTATACATTTATATTGTCAAATGCATGCCCATATATGTATAGTTATATAAGTAATGTTTAAAGGACTTAGGACGGCTAGCTCGCTTTATTTCCTTTTCCTCGTTGGGATGTGGCCTTAGGGCATCGGTTATTCATCCGAATGTCATCTAAATATTAGTTATATATCATGTATACATATATAGACATAAAAGTTCCATCAGTCAGTTCAGTACCTTTGGGTAGCAAAGGCATACTTCGGTTATACACATACATTACTAGTAACTATAATAGGTATAGTTAGGAGATATCACTTAATATTCCAATTACAAGGAATCACAAGAGTCAGTTCATTCATGGGTCTATACTAATACAATATATACTATATGAAGAGATACAATTACAGAAATACAATTACTATACACGATAACATAAAAGAACACACAATAAACAGAAACATGGAGGAAGATACAATACACGATAACAGAACAAACATAATAAGGTGCTATAGCATGGAAAAATTACAAGATCTAACTATACCAATGAATCACTAACGCATTGTGTTAAAAAAAGGTGATAGTTATATTGGGTATATGTGACAACCTGAAATTTATTCCGTTGCTGTAACCCGTTTCCGTCAATAAAACCCGTCTTTATCAAATTGTTCCGTTAACATTTTGGATTAGGTTATTTAAATTGAGACTTTTATTATGAATTCATGAGTATCCAAACGCATTAGAAAAACATGAAACACCCTCGGATTTTTTTAAAAAGATATCTAGTTTACGACCACGTCGGGTTATGACCACTTAATCGGGTACGACCATAAGCTCCGTTTAACGTCTGGTATCGGGTATATTTCCGCCGGACCGCAAACTCAAACCCTATATAAGGGTGAGTGGACCTCCATTTGAAGCTTTTTCAGTCTTAACACCCTCTCTCTCACTACTCTCTCTGTACAAAACCGATTTTGATCCAAAACACCCTTTTCAAGCTCCAAAATCGTAACTAATCTATCCTAGCTTGTTGTTTAGCTTGTTTAGCATGCAAATTCATGTTTAAATCATCCAAAAGTCTCAAAAACATGTGTTTACGGCCATAAAATAGCCCCAAACTACAAACACTCATAAATGGGGTTTTGAAGCCCCAAAACCCTTCCAAATCACTTCTAGTTCTTAGCTATGACTTAGGGACTTGCATGTACGAGTTTAGAACACCAAAATCTTGTCATTTGGGGAATAAACATGAGTTTACGGTCCAATAACATTCTTGGACCATAAACACTCATTCATAGACCGTAAACACCTTTTAAGGTGTTAAATTGCCCTTTAAGCACCTCCTATGGCTTGGGTTAATGTCTAGAATCAACCACCATCGAAGTAGGGACCTTAAATGTCAAAGAAACAATGAAATTAATAGTTACGACAGTAAACCCCCCAAGGAGTGGTCCCTTGGCCATAAACTCCCTTAAGGAGGTCAAATGGTGCCCTAACTTCCCCCTATGGCTTGGATTAATGCATTGAACCTTGTATTCTTTCATTTGAGACCTTAAATCATGCAAGTTTGGACCAAGCATGAGTTTACGGATGTAAAACCATGTGTTTACGGTAGTAAAATTCCCAAGTGTCCTTCATGAGCAGCAAACTCCATTTCCAAGGTCATTTCAAGTCCCGATCACTTCCTAAGCCATTGAATCAACCCTAGAACCTTCCCTTGTGCAATGTAAGACCTTTAAACACCCAAGAACACACCACCCATGATTTTATGATGGTAAAATCATGGGGATACGGTCTATGGGCCGTAATCTCCTCTAAGAGTTTACTCGTGAAGAGTAAACTCCATAACTAGGCCCTACACCCCCTTAGATGCAACCTGTATCATTCCTAACACTTGAGATAAAGTATTTTCGCGCCTTAGAGTGTTTTATCTTACTTAATTAGTGGTTCAAAGTCTAATTAGATACAATTATGTATCTCCTCATGTTACATAGGATCCTCGCACATGTTCAAGCCCTAAACTGACACTTAGCATCCTACCCGACACATTTCTCGTCTGGTGAGTTCATACCCCTACACCTTTTTCCATGTTTTTCATGTTTTCAGAGGGGGGGGGGGGGAATAAAAACAAAAGTACAAGGAAATCTTGTACTCAAACTTATTATTTCGTATGAAATGTTTCATATTCAATATGCTTTTAACACAGAAAACCGTATTACCGACCGTTTAACTTGCAGAGTTAGTTTTCAAACTAATTGCGAAACTCATCATAAAATGTTATATTTTATATTTCACAAATGATTTCCTTCCATTCATAAAACAAGATTTTTCGTATTATTACTTGTAAATTCGTTATTCTTAAGATTGGAGACACGTCCTTAGTAACACTCCGCAGAGATACGCGAGTGGAGGACCACCCCTATAACCAGAATCTCCTGGAAGGAGAGCGTGACTTGAGTGTATAGATCTATATGGGGCTGACTACCCCGCACCTTCCTGCTAGCTACAGTGGGACCGGTAGGTCTACGGGTGACAAAAGTCATAAAATGATACTGGACTTCTTATTGCCTTATCTAGTCTACCGTATGGTTATGGAACTCGCAAACTTAGATTATGGAGATTTACTTTAGTTATTAGTTTACTACCTACTTATTAGTTTTATATACGTGTTAAAACTAATGTACTTTTCAAGGATAACCAGGCTTTCTGGAAACTTCACATAACGCTAAAAGTATGGTAGATACTTGTACACTTCATTCCAAATCGATAACCAACCACCAACTTTTATGGAAAATAAGGGTTTTTCCTTGGATAAATTAACTTTTCTTAATCAGGCTGTTTAACAAATAGATAACTAAACTTCTCTTATAAGAAAATATGGGATTTTCTTGGATAACAACTTTTTCATAAAACTAAAGGAAACTTATTCTTTCACCAGAAACAAACTGCTTATGAACTCACCAGCTTTCTGCTGATAT
The DNA here is from genome assembly GCF_052625555.1 of Lactuca saligna. Classification (NCBI taxonomy): domain Eukaryota; kingdom Viridiplantae; phylum Streptophyta; class Magnoliopsida; order Asterales; family Asteraceae; genus Lactuca; species Lactuca saligna. The sequence goes on from NC_136420.1 coordinate 175,755,522, forward strand.
TTTTAAAACTACTTGTATTCTCAGGTTCTCGTTAGACAGGTATCCCGCGTTCTTTTAGAGAAGATGGATCGTTTAGAAATCTTTTCTTTACTTTTGTTCGTACTGATGTATAAATAAAACATGTATTACTTTTCTTTCAAACAAATGTAAATATTCCTATGTAAAGTAATGGTTGTGTTTACTATGTTTGCTATGTACATTGGTTGTGATACTTTACACGACATCCTCCGCCCCGGAACGTTTTCTGCCACCGGTTTCGGGGTGTGACAGATTGGTATCGGAGCCCTTGTTTATAGTGAACTAAGTATACTGAACCTTAAATGGTATATAAGTATAAACACTAAGGGGCCGAAGTGCTCTGAACTAATATAAGTATTTTTACTCCACGTATACAAGAATATCTAAACGCCAGAAACCGTAACCCCGAGTAGAACAAAACATAAGTAATTGGGTGTTGTGCACTGTGGTTAAACCTGGGTAGTTATGTAGTCGTGTCTAGGGTCATTATAGCCTGGTCAATTATATTCATTCGAGACACGGCCAACATGTGCTTGGGAGTGACTGTGGTGTGCAACATGCCTAAAACTTACCTAATATCCAAGCAATGAGTCATCGTCTCAACGAAACATAAAATACTATGGGAGTATTTTCTAGAGGCAACTTCGTTATAGAAATCCTCGTTCAAGTGTTGCTACTCATTCCCCTTAGTGATAAATTCCCTTGCTTTGGTAGCTTTTCTATATGATCGCATAGTAGAACATTTTATCTGTCATAATGAGATATCTCTTTTTCCATATCACTTGATTCAATTCATAGGACTTACCATCCTCTCTTTCCTGATCATTTTAGATCAAGATGCCTCCAAGAAGAAGACCCAACTCAAGGAACAACAATCCTCCTCCTCCACCACCTTCTCCATTTGATTTTGCCATATTCCAAGCAGCGGATACTGCTGCTGTGGCTGCTGCCATGTCACAAATGAACTCCGGTGGTTCAGGGGGTTCAGGAGGTGGTACTCAGCCTCAAAAATAGGAAGGTAGTCGGGGACACCGGAAGGTGTGTTCCTCCTAAGATTTATGAATGCGAAACCCACACCCTTCAATGGCACTGGAGGTGTTATTGCTCTGAATTGATGGTTTGAGAAGATAGAGTCTATTTTCGAAATCTGTGTCTGTTTTGAAGCTGACAAGGTGAAGTTTGCCGCCTGCACTTTCACCGATAAAGCCCTGACTTGGTGGAATGGTCGAGTCAAATCCTTAACCCTGCCTGTAGCCAATGCTATGGGTTAGGAGAGCATGAAGGAGCTTCTACTTGCAGAGTACTTGTCACACCCCCAAACCAAGGATGGCGGAAACGTCCGGGGGTGGAGGACTTCATGTATAGTATCACAACAACGAGTATAATAGTACTCAAAGTAAATACAACCAATCATAAATATAATCAGGAAAGAATTACATGGTTTCAAGTATTACATAATTCAATGATTGATCACGACATGATATAAAAATAGTTGTTCAACGCCGTAGCGTTCCATCCTCAAATGCTTGTGGTAACTTGATTTCGTTGATTTTCTGAGAATACAATTAATTTTGAAAATGTGTCAACAATTAAGTTGGTGAGTTCATAACCTTTTTAGATAAGAGTTTGGAAACCGTTCTTTGTAATGTGTTGTGTGTTACCAAGAAAAATCCAATATTTTCCTAATAAAAGTTATGTGGTCCTAAATCTCAAGACCAAGAATAAACAAGTATTTTCCATACTTAATGATATAAATTTGGTTTTAAATTGGCTTAAAACCCTTTCTAATTTGAGAAAAATCCCGTAATGAATGGTGTGTAGTCTTAAATACCAAGACCGAAAGTATATAATAATATCTGTGATCATTGATATAAAAGATGATTTTAAATAGACATAAAACCCCTTTTGATTTATGAAAATCCCCTTAAACTGTATGTGTTCTTAACTCCGTATGTAAGCCGCTATAACCAGACTATGATTGAATGAACCTGCCACGACGTTTCTCAGGCGTCGAAAACTTTTATGACATTTGTCACCCGTAGACCTGCAGGTCCTACTGTAGCTAGCAGCAAGGTGTGGGGTGTGAACCCAATATAGATCTATACATAACTATCATGTTCTCCCTACAAGAGACTCTGATTATAAATACCAGGAATTTTATACCGTACTCTAGGAGTACCGAGAAGAATATCTCACAATTTAGTTAACAAGTTTACATGTAGTGTGCGTGAGTGTAAAACTCTTTTTCTGCGGGAATAAAACCTTCCAAAATGTGTTTGTTCTGTTAATGGAAACATAAACCACACCTATTATAGTTTATCAAAATGTTTAAACGTAATAGTTATAACTTTGTTTATTATGGTGAACTATTGTATTTGTGAAGGTAAAAAACCTTTTGTTTACCGATATGTATATATACCTTTTACTAAAGTGAAGCAACATGCAATGTAACAACTAATTAATTACCATACTTTTATAGGTAAAAATGCATGTGTTTTCTGATGTGTGACTATATACTAAGACAAAATGTCATCTATTTGCAAAAACATATATTCACATAATGATATACACCTTGCTCAACATGTTACAAGGTGAAATGAAATGGATAGCATTTTTCTGTGGTTAACACTTTCTTTCACTGTTTTTAGAAAATTTATAGAAAAATCATCAAAGGTCCAAATCAAAATCCGTAAATTCTGAGAGTTTGGGAAATGAGTCTAGTTTGTTCATAAATTTTATTATAATTTTTAATGACCTCCAACTTGTGTGAAAAAGTCCATAATCGCAGTGTGGTCCGGATTTGCTCTTGAGATGATAGGCAGTTTTGTAAAAATCACCATAAATTGTAGAAACATCGTATGGAGGTTTGCAAGTAGTCATTCTAAATTTAAGAACTGGAACTACTTGAAACTAAAACATTTTTGAAAAGTAAAATTTTTATGTTTCCCAAAACAGTCCGTGAATGGAGTTGAACGTTTCTGATGAAGGCTGTTAAATGAGTTTAGTTGTGTTCTTGGTGTTTTAACTTGTATTCCCCCCCTTAAAACTTAATAAAAACATGAAAAGATAGGGGTATGAACTCACCTTGAGTGATTTCAGTAGATGTATGATGGAGAAAAGAAGTGTTCAACTCAAGAACACTTGAGAGGTGCTTGAAGATTTGAAGATCTAACAGAAATATGACGATGTTTGTGTAAGCAATCTATGGATGAAAGATAGTAGAATATCTAAGTGTAAGAGGAGGATACTTACCAAAGGTAGAATAAAATCTTGGAAATATGCCTTGAATCTCGAAATCTTAGAGAAAAGGAGTGAGAGAAAATGAAGTTGTCACTTGGTGGGAAAATGGAGTAATGTGAGGAGAGATGAGGGTTTTCCAGCTTTTGTTCAACATTATTGCTGAAAAAGAGGGGGAAAAGGACAATGATTGACTAGGTATGGGTGAATAGTGACTAGGGGTTGTACTATGAAGGTACGGGGAGGTTGCTTGTGTTATACACTAAAGCAAAGTCAACACTCCACCCATAAATCTTACCTACTAGATTTTATTCTTAGGCAAAGATTTTTCCCAAAATATAATTAAAATATGAAAATTTTGGGGTTTATTATGTTAAAATACGAGTTTGGGTGAAAATCCTGCGTTAAAATCTCGAAAAACTGGCTTGAAACGCTAAAAATATTGAAAACCGGGCAAAAACTGCCAAATTCCGAAATTTGGGCCGAGGGTGCGATGGTTCGGCTCCTTAGGAGCTTGGAACCGATAGCAGGAGGAAAAACTGAGAGGGTGAGTTTGGCTGTGCGGTTCGCCTCTCGGCCCGAAGGTGGGGCTCGGATGCATGGGAACCGAGAGATCTCGCAGACATGCTCATTAGAAAGGACCGAGAGTCAGGTCCTCAGACTGAAGGTAAGAAGGGAGAGTCTCGGTTCGGAATTGTTAGAGGACCGAAATAGACAGAGCACTCAGTCCATTTCGGTTGAGAGGGTCTCGACTCCTAAAAGGTTTCGGTTCTTGAGAGGGTTTCGGTTCCTAAGAGGTTTCAGTTCCTAAGATGGTTTCGGTTCCTGAGAGGGTTTCGGTTCCTAAGAGGGTTTCGGTTCCTGAGAGGGTTTCGGTTCCTAAGAGGGTTTCAGATCTTGAGAGGGTTTTGGTTCCTAATAGGTTTCCGTTCCTAAGAGGGTTTCAGCTCCTTAAGGCCGTTTTTCGCATAGACTTCCGTTTTCGAGCGGTTTTCGACTAAATTAAGAGTCGGGATGCCCCGAGTGATTTTGAAAAGTTGAGAGAGATTTTGAGAGAGATTTGGGAGAGATTTCACATACTTGGAGAGATTTCTCATACAGAGAGAGATTTAGGTGAGATTTCACATTCTTGGAGAGGTTTCTCATACAGAGAGAGATTTGGGAGAGATTTCAAATACTTGGAGAGATTTAGGAGAGATTTCACATACTTAGAGAGATTTGGGAGAGATATCACATACTTCGAGAGATTTGGGAGAAATTTCACATACTTAGAGAGATTCTATATAGAGAGAGATAGAGTGAAAACGATTAAGAGAGGTTTTCGTGTGTGACTTTGGTGAGTGTCCGGCTTCGCAATACAAGGTCCGTAAAACCCGTTAAGTCCTGTTATGACTGTCATATGCCCTCGAGGGGTTAAGGAATAATGTTTTATCGAGTAGTTTCATCACTTGCCCTGATTAGGGTTTAGTGTTTCTGTACACATGAAAATTCTAAGTGATACTTTGCATTAAGAGTGCGAGATCTTTAATAAGGAACATAATGAAAACTCTAGCATACAAGGGTTAGATGAGTTGATCGGTTTGACTTGTTGACTTTAGTTGACTTTGACTTGAGTGGAATTTGACGGTTGTCACATCATCCCTCCGTTAGAGGGAATTTCATCCCAAAATTAGCACTTTGACCGGGACTTCAAGAATTTAGAGAAAGGATGGGGGAAACATTTCGTAGTACAAGAAATTGGTATGGTGGGGACCAAATCCGTCATATGTTAAATGACGACCTTGGAATTTCTTATTGTAACTTGGGCTAAGTCAATTTGAAGGAGTTATTGTTTTGAAATGAGAGTGTATTCTATGTGTGCCTTTATGTTCCCCGCTACACAGTGGAGACTCTCGTTCATTTCGATTTTGCCAAGTGGTAAGTGGGCATTCCCATGCTTTACCGAAGTTAATCACCCAAGCTATTAACATGTCGCCCGAGGTTTGTATAGTCCCTTTTGTTCTGCCCGTTGGTTTGCTGTTGGTAGGCCATACTCAAGTCTAACCTAGTTCCCTGTAAGGCTTGCCAGGGTCACGAAAAGAATCTACTATCTCTGTTAAAGATAACAAATATTAACAGACCCTGTGGTCGCATAATCTCTTTGATGTACGTTCTAGTCGATTCCTCCACCCTATCGATTTCTTTGATTAATAGGAAGTGTGCGGATTCGGCCAGTCTGTCGACGGTTACCCGAATGGTATCGAGACCATCCATCGCCTTGGGTAGCTTGGTTATGAAGCCCATGGTTAGCCACTCCCACTTCCTTTCAGGTATCACTGGTTGTTGTAGGAGACGCGAAGGCTTCCTTTATTCTCTCTTGACATTAGCACAAGTCCGATACTTACCCACATGTGTAACAATGTTTGCTTTCCTATTCGCCCACTGATGGTACTTTTTGAGGTCCAAACACATCTTGTCTGAGCCTAGATGAAGGGAGTAGCAAGTTTTCGTGTGCTTCGTTCGTGACATTATTTCTGAATCCATCAACCTCGGTGTCCAGACCCGGTTCATGGGATAACATGCCCTGCCGTCCGTGGCCTCTAATTCTTATGATCGGTGAAGATTGTATGCTTCGTGTAGTAGAGATGGTGCCTCTAGACCTCTAGGGCGAACACTACTGCTTGTATTTCGAGGTCATACGTTATCTAGCCGACCTCGTACGTCTTTAGCTGTCTTAAGTCATAAGTAATAACTTTTCCTCAGAGCGTTGCATAGGGCTTGTTGTAGTGTTCCTCGATTGTTTAGCTCAGTAGGAAGCATGAGGGTTTGGTTTACGCGACTAAAATTATTCGAATGGTAGGACGTTCATTCCTCCTCCTGGGCAAGCTTGGCCCGAAGTTCACGGCAGGACTCGTACCTGGTCCATCTATCATTAACTTGCGTATATAGGTCGTATGTACTTAAGGTTGGCATGACAGTTGGATGGGTGACTCTGCCCCAAGTCCACAACCAGACATGGAGCAGGAAATAGGGTGGAAGCACACATCCAATGTCCGTAGAATCTTAATTATACATTATCCTCGCGTATACACGTAGTAGTGGTAGACTAACCGTAACCGTCCCAAGCTTCTGTGCTTGAACCTTGTTTTCTGTATGCGTGACATTCTCAAAGGGTCTCCTGGAAATACTTTTGATAAGGTTTCGGGAAGTATAACACTCCTCTGGTGCGTGTTTTGTGGTTTCACAGCGACAAATGACTCGGAGGTCCGTGCTGGATGTGTTTATGGGAGACAAAGGTTTTGATATTCGGTGGGTTAGGTGAAGGGTCCTTTCGTAGCTGTTAAACCGGGAAGATGAGGACTATACCAATCAAAATTGAATGGTGACAACAATATCTCTTTAGGTAAAACATGTGTTAAGTTGTATTCGTAAGAAGTGCTCATTAGGGTGATTGAGTATTTTGTGTTTCTCTTCAGTGTGTTCCGTTTTGTTCGATATTAATATTACTATAGATGGTTCATACCATAGTGTCTAGCATTAGTAGTGGGTGTGTTTCGATAGCTAGTAATGATACTTGATATCATGATCCCTGACAGGTCTCCCTATGATTGAGCGGTATATAAACGTCGTATGTAATTTGATGTTGGTGAAATCGTCGAGTGGGTGGCCCCACTCAATCCCTACTACTAGACATGGAATAGGAGTCAGGATGGAATTATTTATTTCAAGACTTTAGTATTTTGATTATAATTAACCCCGATGTCTGTACAAAGTCATCACAACTTACAGGTAATGATCCTAAGGTCATATATGAGCGTCTTTGGTTTGATTTAAACGAGAGAGTATTTTAACTACTTTTACAAATACGGTGATTTTAGCAAGCATACCAAATTCATTACAAACATATGATACTTAAACGTTTTTGTCGTTGAACACCTTACAAAAGTCCTAATATGGTTCCCTATTACCCTTGCTGGTTCATTTGTCACACTCCTCCGGCTCCCCCGTCATTCCTCTCAGTTGGACAATCTCTTTTGAAGTGTCCTGTTTTGCCACATAGGAAGCACACTAGATTTACATTGGTATTGGGGGTCGAAGCAATGTACTGAGTTGGGGCCTTACAAAAACGGATGGTATGCCCGTTCTTGTTGTAGTTATTATAGTGCATCTCCCAGCAAACCCCATTGTGATGGAAGCCACACTTGATACACTTTGGGAGTGATCCCTTATATGGTCTGGCCGGCACTTGGGTTACAGACCTTGTGGCTAGTGTCGAGGCATGTGTCGTGACTGCTGTCGTAATTATACGGGTGGCCATGGGTTGTTGTCTTTTAGCGGATTTCTGAGATTGGCTGCGCTCCTTTTTGTTCCAAAATTTTCGCTTCTTGTTCGTAGGTTTGTGGTATGAGGTATTTTCGTTGGTAGACGCCCGCTGGTGTTCTTGATTGTTATTGTAGTTAGTATTTCTGACATCATCTCTGCGCCTGCTGGCGTGGGTAGCATTTAGCTGCGACATGACGGCTGCCATGACTGCCGTGACTGCAGCTTGAAAAGGAGCAGAGTCTATCTGCAGGGTTGGCGCCTTGCTAGTTGGTTGGTTGCCTCTTGGTGAAGACATAGCTCTGTTTCATGATGAAAAACGACTTCGTGAGTGGAAATAATTATTTCAAGTGCATCCTTACGATTTATATTCACATATATTAATTCTTGCACATTACTGTACTATTCCTAGTGTTACTGCTAATGTTCCTTGGAAGGATTTATGGTAGTGGGTATAAGTAGGTTTTGTGCAGGCGTTAAGCTTTACTCATCTTAGGATCATGTTTGACCAAACACACTTAGCTGAGGAGTTTTGATGGGATCCGGAGCATTAGTGCTGGTATGATTGCACCCTATAGGTCTACGAAGAAGGCACTTCTCAACCAAGGTGTTTAAAGGTGAGACGAAAATGAGTTTTTAGAATGACTATACGTCGCGATTTTTCTAACTAAGTTTATCTTAGTTCAATTTTTAACGTATTTCAGTTGTTTTATAGTGTTATGAAAACATTTCCTAATGAGAGCCTATAAATGATAAACTCATGTATTTTAGTAGTTATGTATCCAAGTGAAACCTTGAAATTTGGTCCAAGCTAGGCCTTTCTTACGACCATTAGATGTATGCTTAGTGGTATGATTAAGACTTAATAGACCTTTGAGTCTGATGGATCTGCTGTAAACCCATTTTGTTAATATGATTCTAGAAATTTTGGTTTCAGAGAGAGTTTTGACCTAGATGTAGGCCTACACCAGATTATTGTAAGGAAACATTTTGATAGCAACTAAATCTCTTGATTAGTATAACCGCTTAAATCACAGTGTCGTGATTTCACCTAGAATATAGTAGTACCAACGCATACTCGTGAACTCAATTTACAAGGTTTTGTGAGCGTCCCTTATGATGCCCGAGACAACATCGATGCACCATGTAGCTTTGCCAATCGACGCTTGGCTGCAATCATCCTCTCTTTGAATGCCATTTGTCTACCCAGTTACTCACTTGCCCCTGTCCGAGCGATGATAATGTCCTAAAAAGAGAGTTGGTCTCTGAAATAGTAGTCTCTTTCTGAGTCTCGGGTACATGCGACGATGGGGTCCGTAGTAGTGCTCAATTTTCGAACTCGGTTTACAGTCTCCCTGTGTTAATCCCCGATGTTCGCGATCTGCCGGGTCTTCACCGGGAGGGCTCTGTCAGTCGGTCCCCCATGGTTGAGGTCATAGCACCCTCGTTGGTCTCCACATGGTTGTTGCTGTCATTGTTTTCGACTTCAACCCTCGATAATGGTTGCCCAATGGGGAACAGGTTCGATGTAGTCGAAACGGTTTGCGGGAACCCTTGCTATGCATGGAGGGTTGATTACCTCCGGTTCCGCTTCTGATTCTCCTCATAACCATCCACCATTTCTCTGATTGGGAAAGTAGGGGTTGTCCGGTAAGTAGGATCTTGCTATGTTGTACGTGCGAGAATAGGAGTAAGAAGATAGTTATTGGACGAACTATCTAGATAATTATTAGATGATCTATATCAGTTATGTCAATACTTGTGTAGTGTATACCAGTTATATGAAATCAAGGCAGGATAGTCCTTCGAATAGGTGACTCTAACTCCAAATCCACAATCCAACGAGAACAAGAAGTAAAGCAACGATCATAGATTTTGAGTCTATAACACCTAAATTTCATATAAACTTAGCATATCCACTTAAAAACTATTGACCTACTTGACAAAGACCTGTTTAGTTCTCATGTAAGAACTTATAGTAACACAAAATACTCCCATAGTATATTAAACTCATGTTCTGTTATAATGTTCTCATTGTGGTAGTGTTGGTAAGTTTTTAGACTTGTCGCCATATCACAACCATTCTTGGGCCTGTGCTAATCACTCCTCGGACAACCATAGTTGATCAGGCTATGCCACTCCCAAGACTGACCATACATCCTCGAGCTTACCTGTGATATTCAACAATCATTACTTTTGTTTTGTTCTGGAATGATGTTGACCTTAGTATGTATGTATGCATGTATACTTTTAACAAGAAATTATTTATTTCTAAAAGTATAGTTGTTTTGAAAACTTTAAATCAGAGACCTTAGTCCCAATGCATTTATAGTTTGTATATCTTATGTGGTTCGATATACTTAGTTCACTATAAACAATGCTCTGATACCAATCCGTAAGGATGGCGGAAACGTCTGGGGGTGGAGGACTTCATGTATAGTATCCCAACAATTAGTATAATAGTGCTCAAAGTAAATACAATCAACCATAAATATAATTAGGCAAGAGTTACATGGTTTCAAGTATTACATAATTCAATGATTGATCACGACATGATATAAAAATAGTTGTTCAACGCCGTAGCGTTTCATCCTCAAAAGCTTGTGGTAACTTGATTTCGTTGATTTCCTGAGAATACAAGTAATTTTGAAAAAGTGTCAACAATTAAGTTGGTGAGTTCATAAGCTTTTTAGATAAAGAGTTTGGAAACCGTTCTTTGTAATGTGTTGTGTGTTATCAAGAAAAATCCAATATTTTCCTTATAAAAGTTATGTGGTCCCAAATCTCAAGACCAAGAATAAACAAGTATTTTCCATACTTAATGATATAAAAGTGGTTTTAAATTGGCGTAAAACCCATTCTAATTTGAGAAAAATCCCGTAATGAATGGTGTGTAGTCTTAAATACCAAGACCGAAAGTATACAATAATATCTGTGATCATTGATATAAAAAGTGATTTTAAATCGACATAAAACCCCTTTTGATTTATGAAAATCCCCGTAAACTTTATGTGTTGTTAATTCCTTATGTGAGCCGCTATAACCACACTATGACTGAATGAACCTGCCACGGCATTTCTCAGGCGTCGAAAACTTTTATGACATTTGTCACCCGTAGACCTGCAGGTCCTACTGTAGCTAGCAACAAGGTGTGGGGTGTCAACCCCAATATAGATCTATACATAACTATCACGTTCTCCCTACAAGAGACTCTGGTTATAACTACTAGGAATTTTAACCCGTACTCTAGGAGTACTGAGAAGAATATCTGACAATTTAAGTTGACAAGTTTACATGTAGTGTGCGTGAGTGTAAAAACCTTTTTCTGTGGGAATAAAACCTTCCGAAATGTGTTTGTTGTGTTAATGGAAACATAAACCACAGCCATTATATTTTATCAAAACGTTAAAATGTAATAGTTATAACTTTGTTTATTATGGTGAACTACTATATTTGTGAAGGTAAAACCCCTTTTGTTTACCAATATGTATATATACCTTTTACTAAAGTGAAGCAACATGCAATATAACAAATAATTAATTACCATACTTTTGTAGGTAAAAATGCATTTGTTTTCTGATGTGTGACTATATACTAAGACAAAATGTCATCTATTTTCAAAACATATATTCACATAATGATATACACCTTGCTCAACATGTTACAAGGTGAAATGAAATGGATAGCATTTTTCTGTTGTTAACATTTTCTTTCACTGTTTTTAGAAAGTTTATAGAAAAATCATCAAAGGTCCAAATCAAAATCCGTAAATTCTGAGAGTTTGGGAAATGAGTCTAGTTTGTTCATAAATTTTATTATAATTTTTAATGACCTTCAACTTGTGTGAAAAAGTACATAATCGCAGAGTGGTCCGGATTTGCTCTTGAGATGATAGGCAGTTTTGTAAAAATCACCATAAATTGTAGAAACATCGTATGGAGGTGTGCAAGTAGTCATTTTAAATCTAAGAACTGGAACTACTTGAAACTAAAACATTTTTGAAAAGTAAAATTTTTATGTTTCCCAAAATAGTCCGTGAATGGAGTTGAACGTTTCTGATGAAGGCTGTTAAATGAGTTTAGTTGTGTTCTTGGTGTTTTAACTTGTATTCCCCCCCTTAAAACTTAAGAAAAACATGAAAAGATAGGGGTATGAACTCACCTTAAGTGATTTCAGTAGATGTATGATGGAGAAAAGAAGTGTTCAACTCAAGAACACTTGAGAGGTGCTTGAAGATTTGAAGATGTAACACAAATATGATGATGTTTGTGTAAGCAATCTATGATTTGGATGAAAGATAGTAGAATATCTAAGTGTAACAGGACGATACTTACCAAAGGTAGAATAAAATCTTGGAAATATGCCTTGAATCTCGAAATCTTAGAGAAAGGGAGTGAGAGAAAATGAAGTTGTCACTTGGTGGGAAAATGGAGTAATGTGAGGAGAGATGAGGGTTTTCCAGCTTTTGTTCAACATTATTGCTGAAAAAGAGGGGGAAAAGGACAATGATTGACTAGGTATGGGTGAATAGTGACTAGGGGTTGTACTATGAAGGTATGGGGAGGTTGCTTGTGTTAGACACTAAAGCAAAGTCAACACTCCACCCATAAATCTTACCTACTAGATTTCGGTTGAGAGGGTCTCGGCTCCTAAGAGGTTTCGGTTCTTGAGAGGGTTTCGGTTCCTAAGAGGTTTCGGTTCCTGAGAGGGTTTCGGTTCCTAAGAGGTTTCGGTTCCTAAGAGGGTTTCGACTCCTTAAGGCGGTTTTACGCATAGATTTCCGTTTTCGAGCAGTTTTCGATTAAATTAAAAGTCGGGATGCCCCGATTGATTTTAAAAAGTTGAGAGAGATTTTGAGAGGGATTTGGGAGAGATTTCACATACTTGGAGAGATTTCTCATACAAAGAGAGATTTGGGAGATATTTCACATTCTTGGAGAGGTTTTTCATACAGAGAGAGATTTGGGAGAGATTTCTCATACAGAGAGAGATTTGGGAGAGATTTCAAATACTTGGAGAGATTTCACATAATTAGAGAGATTTGGGAGAGATTTCACATACTTAGAGAGATTTGGGAGAGATTTCACATATTTAGAGAGATTTGGGAGAGATTTCACATACTTAGAGAGATTTGGGAGAGATTCTAAATAGAGAGAGATAGAGCGAAAACGATTTAGAGAGGTTTTCATGTGTGACTTTGGTGAGTGTCCGGGTTCGCAATACAAGGTCCGTAAACCCCGTTAAGTCTTGTTATAACTGTTATATGCCCTCGAGGGGTTAAGGAATAATGTTTTATCGAGTGGTATCATCACTTGACCTGATTAGGGTTTAGAGTTTCCGTACACATGAAAATTCTAAGTGATACTTTACATTAAGAGTGCGAGATCTTTAATAAGGAACATAATGAAAACCGTAGCATACAAGGGTTAGATTAGTTGACCGGTTTGACTTGTTGACTTTAGTTGACTTTGACTTGAGTGGAATTTGACGGTTGTCACAGTACTGCCCCCGGGGCGAAATGCAGAAGCTAGATCATCAACTCTAGAATCTAAAAATGAAGGATTCTGATGTCGCCACTTACACTTCCAGATTTGAAGACCTAGAGCTTCTTTGTTCGGGTATGGTTACCTCAGAAAGTAAAAAGATTGAAAGATTCATCTGGGGACTGACCCAACCAACCAAAGGAAATGTTTTGGCTGCGAAGCCAAACACATTCGACAACGCTAAATGCCTAGCACAAACTCTGACCGACCATGGAGATGATCTTGATGAAGCGGCCACCACTCCTGAACCGGAAAAAGGAGTGGTGAGAAAAGAAAATTTTGGAAGAAGAAGAAGGGTCAGTCTTCGCAAGAGCACACAAAGTAGTAGAAAACTGTGGCAGTCCATGCTGTTACTACCCCTGTTGCTGTGTCTGCTGTCGCTTCTACAACTCAAGCACCTACCAGTAGGTATACTGGTATTCTTCCTCGATGTAACAAGTGTAACTTCCACCATAACCCCGGTCTATGTCGTGAGCTGTCATGCTCCAACTGTGGTAAAAAGGGGCATACTATTCGATTATGCAAAGCACCAACCCAATCAACTAATCAAGCTTCCGAAGCGGGTGTCGGTCAGGCATGCTACGGTTGCGGTGAAGTCGGGCATTTCAAGCGAAACTGCCCCAAAGAAACAAAAACTGGCAACACCGGGAGAGTTTTAACTATGGGAAGAGACGAGGCAGTCGCCGATCCCACCGTTGTCATGGGTACGTTCCTTCTCAACAACTCTTATGTTTGCATCCTTTTCAATTATGGTGCTGAAAGAAGTTTTGTTAGCCATTCATTCAAACATCTTCTTAAACATAATCCCCAACCATTAACCAAAATGTTTACCATCGAGATGGATAATGGTGAGAAAGAGAACGCTAACGATGTATTCATAGGCTGTACCCTTACCCTTAACTATCATTCCTTTCCCATCGACCTAATGCCAGTTTCCATAAAGAGCTTCGATGTTATCATTGGCATGGATTGGTTGAGCCCCAATCATGCTGATATCCTTTGTTACGAAAAGCCATCCGTCTCAATCTTCCCTCTGGCCAAACCCTCATGATCTACAGCGATAAACTTTGTTCCAATCTTCACATCATTTCATGCATCAAAGCTCAAAAGCTTATGCGAAAGGAGTGTTACGCATTCCTAGCTCATAAAATCAGCGAGAAACAGGAAGTTGAAGACCTCGAGAGCCTCCCCGAAGTCTGCAACTTTCCTGATGTCTTTCACAAAGAGCTTCCGGGAATTCCTCCCGAACACCAAGTCGAGTTTCGCATCGACCTAATTCCTGAAGCATATCCTGTAGCCAAGTCTCAATATTGCTTAGTCCCAGCAGAAATGCAGGAGTTATCCAGTCAGCTTAATGAGCTACTGAGCAAAGGGTTCATCAGACCGAGTTCCTCACCCTGGGGAGCCCCTGTATTATTTGTAAAGAAGAAAGATGGATCCTTTCGAATGGGTATTGTCACACCCCGAAAACCGAAGGCGGAAACATTTCCGGGGCAGACTCCACGTTAAGTATCAAATCCAGTGCACATAGTAAGTAAAGTAATCAACCATTACATTACATATAGAATTTACAATTGTTTCAAAAGTAAAGTTGTACAAGTAATATACATATGCATCATATTAACAAAAGTAAAGACGAGATCTTCAGTACGCTCCGTCTTCTCCAAAAAGGATTGCTGGGTACCTGTCTATCGCTGACCTGAGAATACAAGCAGTTTGAAAATCAGCATAAAGCTGGCGAGTTCATAAGATGTTTGTTTTCTGAAAATGTACTAGTTTCCTTTAGTTTACCAAAGAGGTTGTTATCCAAGAAAATCCCATATTTTCTTATGTAAGGTAGGTTTACCAAAGAGGTTGTTATCCAAGAAAATCCCATATTTTCTTATGTAGACTTAGTTTAGTTATCACTTGTTACCAATTCGTTTATGTGTTTTATTTTACCCTAGGAAAATCCCATATTTTCCTAATTGTAAGCCCGGTTGTATATTACAGAGTATAGTTTAATACATAAAACTACATATTGAGGATCATGGGATTACTATCCCGAACTAAATATGAATTAGTTTGAAATGTGCGATCTATAGATGGAAAGGAGTTTGAAAATCATGGGACTCACATCCCGTATTAAGTATAAGACAATTTGATATACATGAAAATATAGATTGAAAACCATGGGACTACCGTCCCGTACTAGATACAGTATAGTTTAATATTCATGGAATTATAGATTGGGAACCATGGGACTACCGTCCCGTACTAGATATAAATTCAAATCCATGAGATTATCATCTCGTATTAAATATAGTTTCAAAACCTAGGGACTACCATCCCGTATAAGACATAGGTTGAAATCATGGGATTATTATCCCGTACTAAATATAATTTAAATACCCTGGGACTACCATCCCGCATTAGATATCAGATCAATAGACTGAAAATCGTGGGACTACCATCCCGTACTAGATATGGAAACTATAGATAGAAAGTAGATATGGAATTGAAACAAAGTCTAAACCAAACCCCAAAGCAATACTGTGAATAAACTTATATTAATACGTATTGTGAGTCGGGTAACCATGCTGATACAGCAAAGAGACCTCCCTGAAGCTTGTCAGACGTCGAATGATATCCAGAAATTTGTCACCCCAGGCGTGCCCGCCTAACTGTAGCTAGCAGTTAAGGTGTGGGATTGTCAGTCCCGAATAGATCTAGATCTATTCACAAATTCCTCGCTCTCCCTCCAAGAGACTCTGGTTACACTTCCGGGGAGGATTTACTGATCATCCAAAAAGGGTAGTGATGAACTCACAAGCTAGTACTAAACTATTCGCAGGGTTCTCATATGATATCAAACATACAAAAGATTATAAAACACAATACAGTGAATACAGCTATATACAATGAAATCATTTGGCAATACACTCAAAATGAAACGGAGATAAACTGAACCGGACATAGTTTATCTAATAACTTTGTATACATATCGGAACGTAATGAAACAAGAACTAAAGAACCCCAAATTATTCCCATAATAATTTGATTAGTTTGGTTATTTCCTTAACTAAAATTCATATAGTTGTAGTTGATAAATCATCCCTTATGCTCAGCATAATACATAAGGGGTAAAGGTATTTATAGTTTTCCAGATATTATTTGAAATACATCAATGTTATGTATTGAAAACATTTGTAGTTTGCTTGTATTCCCCTCTGAAAACATTGAAAAACCATTGAAAAAGGGTAGGCGTATGAACTCACCGGATGAGAAATGTGACGATTTCGGATGCTAAACGTTGGTTTGGGGTTGAAAACGTACGATATTCCTATGTATAATGAAAAGATACACATTTGTATCTAATTGGGACTTAGATTACTTAATTGTTAGGGATAAACACTTTTGGTCGCGGAAACACCCCACTGCAAGTGTTTGGAAGGACCCAGGTGACATCTACGGACGTGTAATGGCACTAGGCACTTGGAATTTGAGTTTACTCCCCAAGAGTAAACTCATATAATAGTTTTTGGCCCATAACCCCATTCCCCATGAGTTTACGACCGTAAAATCATGGTGGGGTGTTTTTGGTTGTTAAATGGCTTCATATGACTAGGGAAAATTTGCTAGGATTAAATCTAAGGCCTTGGAATGGATTAACTTCACATAGGGACCATTTATTGGAGTTTACAGCTATAAACATGGAGTTTACGATCGTAAACTCCCCCATACATAGAATCCTTAATGTTTTTGGTCCTCAATCAATCAAATGTGATTCTAATGATTTTTCCTAGCCTTGTATGGATTTTTGAGGGACTTTGGACAAGGTTTTTCTTTGGAGTTTACGGCCCATGAACCACCTCATGGCCGTGAACTCCCTTGATGTGTGATTTAATATGTTTTAAGGTCCAAAACTTGTTTGTAAACACTTCTAGAATTTATCCCAAGGCTTTAGGTGTGTGAAAGTGGCATTTTAATACCTTTAGAGGAGTTTACTCCCCAAGAACCTTGAGTTTACGGCCCCAGCATGTGCCTTGGCCGTAAACTCCCATTTACCCATCAAATTTTATGTTCAAGGTGTTCCAAGGCCAAAACCATAATTCTACAAGTCGTATCTAAGCCTCATTGGTGTTTTGAAAGAGTTTAAGGGCATAAAAACCCTTTAAATATGGGTTTATGGCCTAAGCACCATTCAGGTCCGTAAACTCATATACAAGGCTCTAAATTATGGTTTAATGCATTCTAGGTTCATTGCATAAAGTCATCTAGCCATATCTAAAGTCCAATTGTGGTTTGGAAGGGTTTTGTTGCTCCAAAAACCCCATTTAGATGGGTTTACGGCCTAGGGCTGTTCTAGGGCCGTAAACTCATGATAATGGTCCTAATCCATGGTTTAAACTCGAATTTGAAGGCTAGAGAGGTTGCATAACAAGTTAAGGAAGGTACCTCAAAGATTTGGAGCCTTAAATTGATGATTTGGACCCTTAAACTTGGATTTAGGAGAGAGGTTAGAGAGAGAGAGAGAGTAGAGAGAGGAAGCAAAAGCTTCAAATGGATGTTTAAACACGTTTAAATAGGTCCTAAAACTTGGACATGGAGGAATTCTACCAAAGTGTCACACCTCAAAAACCGAAGGCGGAAACATTTCCGGGGCGGACTCCACGTTGAGTATCAAATCCAATGCACATAGTAAGTAAAGTAAACAACCATTACATTACATATAGAAATTTACATTTTTTTCAAAAGTAAAGTTATACAAGTGATATACATATGCATCATATTAACAAAAGTAAAGACGAGGTCTTCAGTATGCTCCGTCTTCTCCAAAAAGGATTGCTGGTGTAACAACGCAAATTTTCAAATAAATTTTTCATTTTAAATAAAGTGAGTTCATTCAACCAATAATATTCATTTCATGTTTCAAAACAAATACATATGTAAAATCCCCAAGATCTCAAATAGCAGCAGTGTGTATGCATCATGCCGGCGCCTTCCCACGGTCCTCGCTAGTACCTGAAACACATACATAACAACTTGTAAGCATAAATGCTTAGTGAGTTCCCCAGTATACCGCTTACACATATACGCCTTTCCAGGCCCGGACCTTCCGGTCCACAGTACAATGCCTTCCGGCCCATATGATAATCGCCTTCCGGCCCATAAGATAATTGCCTTCCGGCCCATAAGATAATTGCCTTCCGGCCCATAACATGATTGCCTTCCGGCCCATAAGATAATTGCCTTCCGGCCCATAACATGATTGCCTTCCGGCCATAAGATAATTAACACATAATACATTTACTCTAACACATATATCACATATATCATATATCATACCTGACCTTCCTGTCACATAATACATTGCCTTCCGGCCCATAGAAATATACATAGCATGCATAGCAACTATTCCTTCCAATTATAGCATATATATAACACATAACATATCCGACCTTCCGGTCACACAGTCAAACCCTTCCGGGTACAATATAGTGAGAAGACTCACCTCGTGGTAATGTAAGCTATCAACTCTTGAAACTACTCGCACTCGATCCGCCGATCAGCAGACTCCTTATAATACCATATACCCTTATTAATACTCTTATCATTCAAGACAACTGACCCTAAGAATTTACATGCAGGTCAACTCTGGTCAACGGTCAACTTGACCGGACTCGTCGAGTGCAAAGGCGACTCGGCGAGTCTAGACATCCTCCCCAAATTTCCCTGTTGTTCCCCTTCTACTCGTCGAGTATCCCTCTTGACTCGACGAGGTCCTCGTGGAAGAATCGCGGGGCCACCCCGACTCCACTCGCCGAGTCTGAAGAACAACTCGGCGAGTCCCAGTGAATCTTCAAGCTACTCGCCGAGTCTGCTCATCCGACTCGGCGAGTCCATGTCATGCAGTCGATCAACTGCTTCCTGAAACACGTATGGTCCCGAAATACACACTCATGGGACTATCTAGACCTCTAAACATCCTATTACTGGGGTATAAACACTTGGGTAACAACATAATAATCCCTCTAATCATCAAATGGGTTCTATAAACCCTAACTTCATATACACATCAATCACAGAAGAACGAAATCCGAGATATTACCTGATTGATGCACTTTCTATGTCCCCAATCCTCAGAACGTGATTCTCTTGCCGTTCCTTTAGCTAAACCTTCCTCTTCCTTGCACACAACTCTTCCAAACCCAACAATGGTCTTCAATCCTTGTTCCAGATGCACACAATCGTTCTAGGGTTCTTCTCAGCAAGCAAAAACGAACAATGTCGGCCTAAGAGGCGTTATAAACGATCCAAAACCAAACGGCTAGGGTTTCTGTTGAACAGCATCGACTCGCCGAGTCCCTAATGGACTCGTCGAGTCCAGTCGCGAATCTGCGACCAAGTCTGTGGTCCTACTCGGCGAGTCAGGCACCAACTCGCCGAGTCCCCTCCTAAAATGCCCCAAAAATAGTTTTAAAACAATACCTGAAATTCCGGGCTGTTACAACTCTCCCCCACTAGAACTAGACTTCGCCCTCGAAGTCTCACTCTGCGAATAACTCCGGATGTTGCTCCCGCATTTCACGCTCCGGCTCCCAATTCATCTCCGATCCCTTCCGGTGTTGCCACTGAACCAACACCAGAGGTACTTCGTTGTTCCGCAGAACCTTGATCTTCCGATCCCCAATAGCTACTGGTCTCTCGGCGTAATTCAGGCTCGCATCCACCTGAATATCCTCTAACGGAACCACCGCCGATTCATCGGCTATACACTTCCTCAACTGTGATACGTGAAAGGTATTGTGAATCTGTCCCAACTCTGCTGGCAACTCCAACCGATAAGCTACCCGACCTACCCTTGCAATTACCCGAAATGGACCTATGAACCGGGGCCCCAACTTGCCCCTCTTTCTGAACCGGATCACTCCCTTCCAAGGAGAAACCTTCAGGAGAACGAAGTCGCCGACCTTGAATTCCAGCTCGGACCGGCGTCTGTCCGCATAACTCTTCTGTCGGCTTTGGGCGGTCAATAATCTCTGCCTAACCTGCTAAATTTGCTCTGTCGTCTGGAGTACGATCTCTGTACTGCCCATCACTCTCTGACCCACCTCTCCCCAGCAAATGGGGGTCCGACACCTCATACCATTAAACAACTCAAAAGGTGGCATACCAATGCTCGAATGATGGCTGTTGTTGTAGGAAAACTCAGCCAAAGGCAAATGCGCATCCCAGCTACCCCCGAAGTCTAACACACACGCTCTAAGCATGTCTTCCAATGTCTGAATCGTCCGCTCGCTCTGACCGTCTGTCTGGGGATGGTATGCGGTACTAAAATGCAGTTTAGTACCCAGCTCCTCATGGAATTTCTTCCAGAACCTGGAAGTGAAGCGTACATCACGGTCTAAAACAATCGAGATCGGCACTCCATGCTGAGATACTATCTCTCTCACGTATAACTCCGCTAACTTCTCCGCTGATGAACTCTCGCTAATGGCAAGGAAGTGTGCACTCTTCGTCAACCTATCCACTATCACCCAAATTGCATCGACTCCTCTGGCAGTTCTCGGCAATTTGGTGATGAAATCCATCGTAATCTGTTCCCACTTCCACTCAGGAATCTCCAAGGGCTGCAACTTACCATGCGGTCTCTGGTGCTCGGCCTTAACCCTACGGCAGGTCAAACACCTCTCAACGAACCATGCGACGTCTCTCTTCATACAAGGCCACCAATATTCCTTCCTCAAGTCCAAATACATCTTCGTAGCATCGGGATGGATCGAGAATTTCGATCTATGAGCCTCCTCCATCAAAATAGTACGCGTACCGCCCACGAATGGTACCCAAATCCGATCCTGAAACGTCAAAAGTCCTCGTCCATCCTTAACGAACTCTGAAATTAACCCAACGACTCTCTCTTTCTTCTGAATTTCGGATCTCACAGCCTCGGCCTGCGCCCCACGAATAGCATCCAATATCGGGGTCATCACTGTCAGTCTCAAACATACGTCTCGCAATGGAGTGCTCTCCGCTCTACGACTCAATGCATCGGCTACCACATTAGCCTTGCCTGGGTGGTACAGGATCTCACAGTCATAATCCTGAACCACGTCCAACCATCTCCTCTGACGCATATTTAGGTTGGGTTGATCCATCAAATACTTCAAACTCTTATGGTCCGTGTATATAGTACAACGAACCCCGTACAGGTAGTGACGCCATATCTTGAGAGCGAACACCACTGCCCCCAACTCTAAGTCATGTGTGGGATATCTCGCCTCATGAGGCTTCAGCTGCCTCGACGCATAAGCTATCACATGACCTCTCTGCATCAACACCGCACCCAGTCCCGAAATCGACGCGTCGCAATATACGACAAAATCCTCCATCCCTTCCGGGAGAGCTAATACTGGGGCTTCGCACAGTCTCTGACGAAGTGTCTCGAAGGAAGTCTGCTGCTCGGGTCCCCATGAGAATGTAACACCCTTCCGGGTCAATCTGGTGAGCGGTACCGCGATCTTGGAGAAGTCCCTAATAAATCTCCGATAGTACCCCGCCAACCCAAGGAAACTCCTGATCTCGGAAGGTGACTTCGGTGCCTCCCAACTCATCACTGCTTCCACCTTGGCCGGATCGACCAATATCCCTGCCTGATTAACAACATGTCCAAGAAATTGGACCTCCCGCAACCAGAAGTCACATTTGGAGAATTTTGCATATAGCTTCTCCGACCTCAGTACTTCAAGGACCTCCCTCAAATGTCTCTCATGCTGCTCTCTAGTTCGCGAATATACTAGGATGTCATCGATAAATACAATCACAGACCGATCCAGTATCGGCCTGCATACCCTGTTCATGAGGTCCATGAAGACTGCCGGGGCATTGGTGAGCCCGAAAGGCATCACCACGAACTCGTAATGTCTATACCGCGTCCTGAATGCTGTCTTCTGGACGTCCTCATCCCGCACTCTTACCTGATGGTACCCTGATCTCAAATCGATCTTGGAAAACCAAGATGCCCCTTGCAACTGATCGAATAGATCATCGATCCTCGGTAACGGATAGCGGTTCTTGACCGTCACCTTGTTCAACTCCCGGTAATCAATACACATCCGGTGTGAACCATCCTTCTTCTTGACGAATAGAATCGGTGCTCCCCACGGCGAGCTACTCGGCCGAATAAATCCCTTCCCCAGCAACTCCTGGAGTTGCGAGGACAACTCTTGCATCTTTGGAGGTGCAAGACGATAAGGCACCTTCGCAATAGGCGCAGCCCCTGGAACCAGATCGATACCAAACTCTACTTGCCTCGCAGGAGGTACTCCCAGCAAATCCTCGGGAAAAACATCTGGAAACTCGCGCACCATTGGAACCTCCTCCACTGTCCTCGGTCTCTCGGAAGCCTCCCGCGTATCCATCACATACGCCACAAAACCTTTACATCCCTGCTGTAGACATTGCCTCGCCCTAGCGGCCGAACAAAAAGCTGATCCCGAACGGGTACCCTCGCCGTACACCGTAAGAAGTCCCCCACTAGGGTCTCGTATAGTCACCAGCTGGCGCTCACAGTCGATGACGGCGCTGAATCGGCTCAACCAGTCCATGCCCACGATGACACAGACATCACCCATCGCAATAGGAATTAGGTCAATCGGGAACGCAACCCCAAAAATCTCTAGCACGCATCCCCGAAGAACCTCCGTAGCACAAACCACCCTCTCGGCCGCTATAGAAACGCTCAGAGGCCGACTTAACGGCTCACGACTAATACTGATATGCTGACTAAAAGCTAAAGATACAAAGGATCTACTCGCACCCGAATCAAATAACACAAGAGCAGGCATAGAGTTCACAATAAAAGTACCTACACATATATTAATATAAGCATAACATCTTAACTTTAAATAAATACGCGAATTACAGTATACCTGCCACAACATCGGGTGCAGCGTGGACCTCCTCTGCAGTTAGCTGAAAGGCTCTCCCGCGAGCCCTCGGGGCCTTGACCTTCGCCGGTCGTGTCTCGGTAGTCCTGGTAGTAGGTGTAGATCCCTGACGAAGTTGCGGGCACTCGGCCTTCCGATGGCCTGTCTGGTTGCAATGAAAGCAAACCATAAACCCCTTAGGATAATCCCTGGCAATGTGTCCTTCCTTGCCACACTTGTAGCAACCACCCGCTCTACACGCCCCCTCATGACTCTTGTCGCACTTTCCGCAAGTGCGGCCCTTCGAACCTCCCGTCCTCGAATCAGCGGACCTGAACCACTTGGCTGCCGGCTGAGACTGAGTCGGTCGCCAGTCCACCTGCCGTGACTCGCCCTCCTCCCTGGCCTGGGTCTCCAACTCGATCTCGCGCTTCCTGGCATTCGCCTGAAGCTCAGTGAAAGTACGATAGGTGGAGTTTGACACAAACTCCCGGATATCCCTCCTCAACATGCCCAAGTACCGGCTCATCCGTGACTGCTCTGTAGACACCAACTCGGGGCAGAACATCGCCCTCTCATGAAACTTCCGTGTAACCACCGCAACGGAATCAGTACCCTGCTTAAGGGTCAAGAACTCCTGGATCAATCGTTCCCTCTCCACTGGGGGAACGTAATCGTCCCTGAACATCTCAGTAAACCTCTCCCATGTCACCACTGAAATCTCCGCCTGAGTGAAGTTCGCCGTCACGAACTTCCACCAATCCTTCGCTCCCAGACGGAGCTGGTTCAAGGCGAACCGTACCCTTAGGTGCTCCGGGCATGAACAAGTGTAGAAGCACCCCTCAATATCGGCGATCCACCTCATTGCAGCAATCGGATCCTGCGTCCCATCGAACTCAGGGGATTTTGTGTTGCTGAATTCCCGGAATAGCAACGAATCACCCCCTTGCGGCCTAGCAGCGGCCACAGCTGCGGTAGCGGCAGCGACTGCAGCTTCAGTCAGTGCGGCGTACCGCTCCTCAAACTCCTCCATCAGGGTGGTCTTAATGGACCCAAACATCTCCGGGATCTCAGCCCGAACCGCCGTAGCTACCTCCTCCTGAATCATCTGACGAATCACCTCGTCACTCATACTGCTCGAACTCGCTCCGTGGCGTGTCGTAACCATGATGTCTCTGAAATACAACATAAAATTATCAGAGACTCCATCAAGTACAATTGTACTCGATAACGCAACCCTACTCAGTCTCCGATATCCAGGGATTCTTACTTGGGTCTTCCACCGACCCGGTGTCTTCGGTAGTACGGGCCCAATACCACCGACCACACCGTGTCAGTATTCGTCCCAAATCTTCCTCCCCAAACCCCGAATAGTGAGTACTCTACTTCTCGTATGCACTATCTACCTGCACGCTACCGAATATCTCCTACAAGAAACCTCCCTAGAGTAAGGCATCACAAAACAGGCCATTCTAGTCCTATCATGTATACCTAGTCTTCTAGCAAGCATAACAATTCATAATTCAGTGCATAACATAACATTGTAAGGTATTCTGGGGATCTTTACCGTTCGGGCGCTGGCTGATCGTACACACTGCGTCTTTCTTATTTACCACTTTACCATTTATAAAAGTTTATGTATTTATTATTTTTAAAAGATTTTTCCTCAAATCCTCGGTTTGAGTTCAGTTACACCCGAAGGTACACCCGAATCCCTCAAACCAAGGCTCTGATACCAATTGTAACAACGCAAATTTTCAAATAAATTTTTCATTTTAAATAAAGTGAGTTCATTCAACCAATAATATTCATTTCATGTTTCAAAACAAATACATATGTAAAATCCCCAAGATCTCAAATAGCAGCAGTGTGTATGCATCATGCCGGCGCCTTCCCACGGTCCTCGCTAGTACCTGAAACACATACATAACAACTTGTAAGCATAAATGCTTAGTGAGTTCCCCAGTATACCACTTACACATATACGCCTTTCCAGGCCCGGACCTTCCGGTCCACAGTACAATGCCTTCCGGCCCATATGATAATCGCCTTCCGGCCCATATGATAATTGCCTTCCGGCCCATAAGATAATTGCCTTCCGGCCCATAACATGATTGCCTTCCGGCCCATAAGATAATTGCCTTCCGGCCCATAACATGATTGCCTTCCGGCCATAAGATAATTAACACATAATACATTTACTCTAACACATATATCACATATATCATATATCATACCTGACCTTCCTATCACATAATACATTGCCTTCCGGCCCATAGAAATATACATAGCATGCATAGCAACTATTCCTTCCAATTATAGCATATATATAACACATAACATATCCGACCTTCCGGTCACACAGTCAAACCCTTCCGGGTACAATATAGTGAGAAGACTCACCTCGTGGTAATGTAAGCTATCAACTCTTGAAACTACTCGCACTCGATCCGCCGATCAGCAGACTCCCTATAATACCATATACCCTTATTAATACTCTTATCATTCAAGACAAATGACCCTAAGAATTTACATGCAGGTCAACTCTGGTCAACGGTCAACTTGACCGGACTCGTCGAGTGCAAAGGCGACTCGGCGAGTCTAGACATCCTCCCCAAATTTCCCTGTTGTTCCCCTTCTACTCGTCGAGTATCCCTCTTGACTCGACGAGGTCCTTGTGGAAGAATCGCGGGGCCACCCCGACTCCACTCGCCGAGTCTGAAGAACAACTCGGCGAGTCCCAGTGAATCTTCAAGCTACTCGCCGAGTCTGCTCATTCGACTCGGCGAGTCCATGCCATGCAGTCGATCAACTGCTTCCTGAAACACATATGGTCCCGAAATACACACTCATGGGACTATCTGGACCTCTAAACATCCTATTACTGGGGTATAAACACTTGGGTAACAACATAATAATCCCTCTAATCATCAAATGGGTTCTATAAACCCTAACTTCATATACACATCAATCACAGAAGAACAAAATCCGAGATATTACCTGATTGATGCACTTTCTGTGTCCCCAATCCTCAGAACGTGATTCTCTTGCCGTTCCTTTAGCTAAACCTTCCTCTTCCTTGCACACAACTCTTCCAAACCCAACAATGGTCTTCAATCCTTGTTCCAGATGCACACAATCGTTCTAGGGTTCTTCTCAGCAAGCAAAAACGAACAATGACGGCCTAAGAGGCGTTATAAACGATCCAAAACCAAACGGCTAGGGTTTCTGCTGAACAGCGTCGACTCGCCGAGTCCCTAATGGACTCGTCGAGTCCAGTCGCGAATCTGCGACCAAGTCTGTGGTCCTACTCGGTTCGTCTGGCACCAACTCGCCGAGTCCCCTCCTAAAATGCCCCAAAAATAGTTTTAAAACAATACCTGAAATTCCGGGCTGTTACAGCTGGGTACCTGTCTGTCACTGACCTGAGAATACAAGCGGTTTGAAAATCAGCATAAAGCTGGTGAGTTCATAAGATGTTTTTTTTCTGAAAATGTACCAGTTTCCTTTAGTTTACTAAAGAGGTTGTTATCCAAGAAAATCCCATATTTTCTTATGTAAAGTTGGTTTACCAAAGAGACTATTATCCAAGAAAATCGCATATTTTCTCATGTAAAGTTGGTTTAGCAAAGAGACTGTTATCCAAGAAAATCCCATATTTTCTTATGTAAAGTTGGTTTAGTTATCACTTGTTACCAATTCGTTTAGGTGTTGTATTTTACCCCAGGAAAATCCCATATTTTCCTAAATGTGTGACCGGTTTTATATTACAGAGTATAGTTTAATACATAAAACTATATATTGAGGATCATGGGATTACTATCCCGAACTAGATATGAATTAGTTTGAAATGTGCGATTTATAGATGGACAGTAGTTTGAAAACCATGGGACTCACATCCCGTACTAAGTACAAGACAATTTAATATACATGAAAATTAATTTGAAAACCATGGGACTACCGTCCCGTACTAGATATAATATAACTTGATATTCATGGGAACATGGATTGAAAACCATGGGACTACCATTCCGTATTAGATACAGTATAGTTTAATATTCATGGAAATATAGAATTGGAAACCATGGGACTACTGTCCCGTATTAGATACAATATAGTTTAATATTCATGGAAATATAGATTTGGAAACCATGGGACTACCGTCCCGTACTAGATATAGGCTGAAAACCAAGGGATTATCATCCCGTATTAGATATAGTTTCAAAACCATGGGACTACCATCCCGTACATTATATAGGTTGAAATCATGGGATTACTATCCCGTACTAGATATGAGTTAAAGACCTTGGGACTACAATCCCGCATTAGATATAAGATCAATAGTCTGAAATCCATGGGATTATCATCCCGTACTAGATATGGAAACTATAGATAGAAGGTAGATATGAAATCGAAACATAGTCAAACCGAACCCAAAGCGATACTGTGAATAAAATTATATTAATACGTATTGTGAGTCGGGTAACCATAATGATATGACAACGAGACCTCCTTGACGCTTGTCAGGCGTCGAACGATATCCATAAATTTTTCACCCCAGGCGTGCCCGCCTAACTGTAGCTAGCAGTTAAGGTGTGGGATTGTCAGTCCCGAATAGATCTATTCACAATTTCCTTGCTCTCCCTCAGGAGACTCTGGTTACACTTCCGGGGAGGATTTACTGATCATCCATAAAGGGTAGTGACGAACTCACAAGGTAGTACTAAACTATTCACAGGGTTCTCATATGATATACAACATACAAAAGATTATGAAACATAATACAGTGAATACAACTATATACAATGAAATCATCTGGCAATACACTCAAAATGAAACGGAGATAAACGGAACCGGACATAGTTTATCTAATAACTTTGTATACATATCGGAACGTGATGAAACAAGAACTAAAGAACCCCAAATTATTCCCATAATAATTTGATTAGTTTGGTTATTTCCTTAACTGAAATTCATATAGTTGTAGTTGATAAATCACCCCTTATGCTCAGCATAATACACAAGGGGTAAAGGTATTTATAAGTTTTCCAGATAGTATTTGAAATAGATCAATGTTATGTATTGAAAACATTTGTAATTTTCTTGTATTCCCTCCCTGAAAACATTGAAAAACCATTGAAAAAGGGTAGGGGTATGAACTCACCGGACGAGAAATATGACAATTTCGGATGCTAAACGTTGGATCGGGGCTTGCAAACGTACGAGATTACTATGTATAATGAAAAGATACACATTTGTATCTAATTAGGACTTAGATTACTTAATTGTTAGGGACAAATACATCTAGTTGCAGAAACACCTCATTTCAAGTGTTTGGAGAGACCCGGGTGACATCTACGGACATGTAATGGCACTAGGGACTTGGAATTTGAGTTTACTCCCCAAGAGTAAGCTCATATAAGAGTTTTCGGCCCATAACACCCATTCCCCATGAGTTTACGGCCGTAAACTCATGGTGGGGTGTTTTTGGTTGTTAAATGGCTTCATATGACTAGGGAAATTTTTTTAGGATTAAATCTAAGGCCTTGGAATGGATTAACTTCACATAGGGACCATTTATTGGAGTTTACGGCTGTAAACAGGGAGTTTATGGCCGTAAACTTCCCCATACATAGAATCCTTAATGTTTTTGGTCCTCAATGAATCACATGTGATTCTAATGATTTTTCCTAGCCTTGTATGGATTTTTGAGGGACTTTGGACAAGGTTTTTGGAGTTTACGGCCCATGAACCACCTCATGGCCGTGAACTCCCTTGATGTGTGATTTAATATGTTTTAAGGTCCAATACTTGTTTGTAAACACTTCTAGAATTTATCCCAAGGTTTTAGGTGTGTTAAAGTGGCATTTTAACACCTTTAGAGGAGTTTACTCCCGAAGAACATGGAGTTTACGGCCCAAGCATGTGCCTTGGCCGTAAACTCCCATTTACCCCTCAAAATTTATGTTCAAAGTGTCCCGAGGCCAAAACCATAATTCTACAAATCGTATCTAAGCCTTGTTGGTGTTTTGGAAGTGTTTAAGGGCATAAAAACCCTTTAAATATGGGTTTACAGCCTAAGCACCATTCAGGCCGTAAACTCATATACAAGGCTCTAAATCATGGATTAATGCATTCTAGGTCCATTCCATAAAGTTATCTAGCCATATCTAAGGTCCAATTGTGGTTTGGAAGGGTTTTGTTGCTCCAAAAACCCCATTAGATACAAATGTGTATCTTTTCATGTAAACGTTTAACCACTTCTTGTAACTCTTTCGTAATTCAATTCAAGCAACCAATCGTCGTTTTCAAATTCGATTCCGATTTTACTATTTAATTAAGTCATTAACTTGTACATATCTAAAATGACTTAATGGGTGTCCTAATATATTTAGAAATTATTCTAACACCCCATTCTAGTAATCAGAACATTTCTAGAATCGACCATACTGGGTTACGACAACTTAATCGGGTACGACCAAAAGCCTCGCCTAACGTCGGTATCGAGTAGAATTCCACCGTGTCAAAAACTTAGACACTATATAATGTGTTCTAAGCTTTCATTTGAAGCTTTTGGCTTAATCTCACTACTCTCTCTCTCTAACCTCTCTCCTCACTCTAAATTAAGGTCCAAAATCAAATATTTAAGGCTCCAAATCATAGAGGTAACCTTCCTAGCTTGTTATTCAACCTCTTAGGCCTTCAAATCCGAGTTCAAAATGAGATTTAGGACCTGGAACATGTGTTTACGGCCAAGGAGTAAGCTTGGGCCGTAAACACTGTAAAGTCCCGAAAAACAGATCTACCAATGATCAAAGATAATCACTGATGCAAGCACGAATTAATAAGCAAATATAGAACAAAAATACCAAGCTTGCATACGCTTCAAAGCTATAAAACGTCTGATACAACTTGGGAGAATACGAGAGTATCAACAACAAATAATGGCTAACAGAACCCCTATTTATAGGCTTGAGTCACGACCGTAAAGAGTTTACGGTCGTAAACTCATTCTGACCGTAAACTCATTACAAAACAATCATAACTACACACCTACTGCTATCAACTACTATACCTAGACCAAACCACTATACAGGGGCTTTCAATCTCCCCCTTGGTTTGGACTAGCTCGACCCCATTCCTTTCTTTACCAGCATGACATCCATTTGGCCCATAGCGCCATTCCACATCCGCTTGCTCAAGATCTCAGCAACCATCCTGGTATACGCCTTGGCTCCCTCCTCATAGATATCTTCAACCACTTTGATCTGAAAATTGCTCAGGTAATGAATATCCCACTTCCTGAATTGCAGTAGGTCTCTTCGATCATACAACCGTATGCACCCATTCTTAAGCTTAATGACTGCACCACAAGTACTCTCATCATAAACCCATCACTCCATAGAACCAAGCGACCCATCTTGATAACCTTGAGCAATGGGAAATTGTTTCACTTGAGTCGTGGGTGGCCACATTACCACTTGCAAAGGTTTATCAGAAGAAGCTTCAAACACATCTGAATGTTCTAGAATGACTGACTCGACAGTTGGCATTGTTGGGAAGCCCTTCTTGACTTGCTCATCCAGAAAGAATTTAAACTGCGAAACTTGAGGATTGTTTAATAGATTGATCAAAGGAGCTTCTGATAACTCCGTAAGATCAACCCTTGTCAATGAACAAAAAGCACGAATATCTTTATACAACTCTGAGTTATCACTCTTGCGAATAATAATCCAAAGTCGAAGAGGATCGTGAAATCCCCAAGCAGCCACACCCAATCGATCCCCAAAAGTATCTCTGAATCGAATAATTTCAAGATCAGTCACAGTGATCAAGGATCCTCCTTTAGAAGTACCCTGAGTAGCATTTCTCTTGAATAACAACTGCCCCTTCTCAGTATCATCTTCTTGATTTTTCCGAATGATCTCTTGAATATTAGAAGCCATAGGAGGAACAACAACAATACGTTCAGCAGAACCAGATGATTGACCAGCTGGCACATTTACTGTATATGCTTGCACATGTAGATTTATTCTTTGTTCTTCTATGTTCGTTTTATACTTCTTACCAAAATCATCCTCCAATTTCTTTTTCAATTCAAAGTAGCTCGAAGTTAGTAGATTGAAATGTTCTTGTAGATCAGAAATCTGCTTACTTTTCACTTTCTTATCCCTTTTAACTTCTGCCAGCTGTCCACCAAGATAAGTTCTATCTGACTGAAGCTTAGACACTTGAGTACGAAGCTCAATGTTCTGAGCATGAAGTTCAACTACTTGAATGTCAAGCTCTATGTTCTTCTGACTTAGCACAACAATCTCCTTTTGCAAACTAGCAAGAGATGAATCATCATCTGGACCACCCCCTTCGTTTATAGAAATGCTCTTTCCTTGCGGACTGGAAGCACGAAGCTGTTCTTCTGCCATGTGCAAAGCCAGCCTCTCAGAAGCAGCATCCCTATTTAATCTTGGAACAGGAAAACCGGGAGGAGCTGAGGGGCCCCCAACATAAAAAACTGAACTAGGTCCAGTTGCGAACATCTTTATCGCAGAAAGTCGTGTAGTTGCAGTAGTAATTGGCAGTGTAGGAAGACCACTGACCAAGCTAGTAATTAGCTCGGATTGTCTTTCATCAAGTCTTATCCTCTTTGAATGAGGTTGATCAGCTTGTGGAGGTATTACACTAACAAATGGTTCAGTTGTAGTAGAAATAGATACATGAGGGGAACATCCCACAGCTATGTCCATTGGAATCGAAGTTGACACCATCTGCTCAGAAGTTGGAGTAAGAGTTTCGCTTGACTTCCTCGTCTCAGTTGTCAGCAAAACACCATCATCGACATTTTGAAAAATTGTGTCAAGAATCTCATTCGACACAACATTAGCACTACTAGCTAAGGAAGCCGCAATATCATCATTATCAAATCCCGTAAGATCAAGATTTTCAAATGAGTAATATCTATCATCACCGGTAACCATTTCCCTTTCATCTTGTCTTTCAGTCGATTCGTGTTCATGACTAGAAGCACTTTGGTCTTTCGGAGTTGGCGAATCTTCATCATCTTCAGTCACATCTATTACTATGTTTGCTGGAGTCGAACCCTCAGTAGATGTTTTCTCAGAAGAAGTCGGTTCTGACGATTCGTATGTCACTGGCGTCTCATCTAATTCTGTAAACTTTCCAAATTTCTCCAATGGATAACGCCCTCGAAAGACAACTTTTCCTCTTCTATTTTGTTTAATGAGTCCCACAGTGTGTGGACCCAAAGATTTCATATCCAAAGTGTCTCCCACTTTTCTAACTTCAGGAAACTGCATATCAACAAACACTTGAATGAAGCGGGGATATTGGAGAAAGGTATCCCTCGTAGAAGCTCGGATGTTTATTACAAATTCCTCTAGGATGAACTTCGAGAAATTGAAATGAATTCCTACAGCCAAAGACACCATTGCACGAGTTGTGCGTTGAGAAATTTCATCAGCCCCAGTCCTTCTACCCGATATGCAACTCACGAACACACGAGCTAGAAATCTCCAATACGGATGGAGCAGCTTTTTCAACGTTGGCGGGTAGGTTCCCTCATAACTCATCCGTCGTAGTATTCTCTGAACATCTTCGATACCAATCTCCGTCGGATAGTTAGGTTGATTATCAATCAACAACGCCTCTCGAACAAAACTTTCATTGATCACGATGTCGCGTCCTTGTACCTTCGCTGCAACCATGAAATTTCCATCATCATCCATCTGCGTCCTTGCCGTCTCCCAAAATTCACGAACAATGTTCTGATATATCACCGAATTAACTGTTAATGCTGATGCAACACAACATTCACGCAACCTGTGAACCATTGATAGCATATCGGAATGTATGACAGGTGGATCAGCAAGAATGATTGCCAGATTGTGCATGTCTGCAAACTTGAGATTTGCCATTTGCCTGCACTCAAACACAGTTGTAAGAAACCGACACCAACAATAAGACTTATTTTGACCAAAATAGGACAATAAAAATATGATCAAAATAGAATTTATTTATCAATGATTTATGTTTATTGCCCTCCACCTTTTTTTTTTTTTTTTTTTTTTTTTTAATAAATAAAAATAAAATAAAAATATAAAAAACTTTTTAGCAATTTGGTTCTTGGGCCGTAAACTCTAGTTTACGGCCTAAAGAACACTTAAAAAAACTTGGTTTACGGTCTAAGAAAAAAAAACCGGTACGCAATCGTTACCAAATCTGTTTACGGCCAAAAGCAACATGAATTGAGAATCTGTTCTTGGGCCGTAAACTCTAGTTTACGGCCTATAAATTACTTTGAAAAGTCGGTGCGCAGTTATCACTGAAATCTTTCAAACGATTCAAGACAGTTACACTCGAATTCACGGGCCGTAAACTGGGAGTTTACGGCCTATGAATGTTTACTCCGAAAAGTGGCTAAAAATCGACTATTTTCTTTGAGATAACAAACGATAAGCATATATTTGTGAACACAAAGATAAAAAGCATCATAATAAAATAACATCGAATCGAAATCGTCAACTTTCAGAGTTTACGGCCTATGCTAACGGTCGTAAACTCCTCGACTCGGTTGTTTTTTTTTTTTTTTTTTTTTATAAATTTTGGCACAAAATGCGACGGTGAACTGTGAAACAAAATACATATTCGAGATCTACACGATGCTACCTTCACGATGATGTATTTGTTTTTCTGAAAATCGAAGGTAAAAATTTTAGCAACTTGAGAGCTTTTGAGAGTGAGTTTGCGGATGGAAACTGTTGAGTGGGGAGATTTCGGCCGTGAACTCCCCTTTTTTACCTTTTTACCTTTCTACGTTTCTTACCCTCTTACCTGATAGCTACCCAGTATTTTCAATTTTTCGCCAGTTAATTTTTTTAATTTTAAAAAAACTTTTGAGGATTAATTTAATTTTAAAAAAACTTTTGAGGATTAATTTAATTTTAAAAAAAACTTTTAAAATAAAAACTAATACACCATAATTTTAAATGCTAGAAAAATAAAACAATAAAAATAAAAGTAAAATAAATTAAAATAAAATTTGAAGTTGCAAAAAATAAGTAAAAATAAAAATTAAATTAAAATAAAATAAAATTAAAAAAAAACTTTAACTACTACTTCTTTTGTGATGCTTGGATCAAAGTTATTGGACAACCTTATTCTACTTATCGGTACCCTTATCTTCACATCTACGTCTGACCGATTGCCAGTATTGTGGTCCACTTAAGCGCGAAGAATTTGTGACATTTTTGGACCTTTTACCAATGACATGATTCGGGCATATACATAATTGTAAATTTATGGTAATTATGATAACTCCTAAATCTTAAGTGAAATTACCTTATGACCATTTAATTGACTACAACCAGGGATATTGTTGTCCACCTAAATCGAGCAGCAAGATCTACAGACAATCTGTATGAGTTTAATTTTTAGGTGTACTGGAACGTGTTTCCCGCTTCCTGATATGCCCCAACCATCAAGAACTTCCAGAGTACTCCTTACACCGGGTGAGCAGACAACCATTTAGAGAGAGAAAAGATACAAAATTCTATTGCTAACTACTTCAGAGAGGTTGAGAAGAAGAAGGTTGCATATGCTGTGTACCAGGTCAGATTAGAAGTCGCGCAAAGGAGACAGCATATGGCTAACAGATGAGAAGTATTTCACACATACATTTCACACACACACACACACACACACATATATATATATATATATATATATATATATATATATATATATATCCTGCAGAGAAATAGAGTTGCATATATTTCAATCCAGGTCGGATCTCTTCCAATCACGCAAAGGGTGCAACATATGACTAACAGACGGAAAGAAAGAAAATGATATTCTACAGACCTAATTTATCGGAATTTACCAGTCGCCCCATCCAACTTGAATTAAGGACAGAATCCGCACATCGAGGAAAAGTTAAGCCACAGTTCCAAGTACGGGTTCAATTAATGTGACGAGTAGATTCTCATGTTTATCTCCTTGCTCAACCTATCCGAGCGTCGTGATGTCAGATTAAACGGATCTAACTAGGTCAAAATTTGTCGAGTCCTCAAATTCATTAGGTTCAACTTTCCTAGTCAAGTCTCTTTTTAAGATCTTTCGCGCCTACCAGCACATCGAGTACAGAGCGTAGACGATTCAACTTAGGTACGTTACGCCGATTCAGGTTGTCCTTTATCACTTATTAATATCATTTTCCATCACAATACTTACAACTGAGATTGTTAATAATAAAGTTTAAAATGCTGAACTGAAATGACACTATTTTTGTGTAATTTTTGTTGTTTTTGGATTTTATTTCTCCCCCTAAATTTGTGCATGGGTGAGAGTTTAAATAAATAAAAAATGCGCAAATTTAAACAAACCTAACAAAAATTGAAAACAAACCTAATAAAAATTCAAGATATAGACTAATAAAACAAAAAAATAAAAATAATAATAATAATAAAAAAAAACTTAATCCTCAAAACGTATCATTTTCAGAAATCCCACAAGCACATCAAAGCGAGCTTTGTTAAAAGGCTTTGTGAACAAGTCAGCCACATTGTTATCAGTGTGGACTTGTTCGATTTGAATTAAAGATCGTTCATAACAGTCTCTGATAAAGTGAATTTTAATATCGATGTGCTTGGTTTTAAAGTGTTGGACTGGGTTCTTAGCAATTTGTATGGAAACCTCATTATCACAATAAATAGGGGTTTCTAAGTAATTCAAACCGTAGTCCAACAGCTGATGTTGGATCCAAATAACTTGAGAACAACAAGCTGATGCTGCCACATATTCCGCCTCTGCTGTTGAAGTCGAGACAGTGTGCTGCTTCTTGCATTGCCATGAGACTAGTCTGTCACCTAGGTATTGACATTCTCCTGAAGTTGATTTCCTATCAAGCTCACAACCTCCATAATTACTGTCAGTAAAAGCATAAAGATTAAATTCAGAATGCTTCGGATACCAAAGACCCAATTTAGGGCTTCTTTTGATATATCGAAAAATTCTTTTAACAACAATAAGATGAGAGAGTTTAGGATTAGCCTGATAACGTGCGCATTGACAAACGGCAAACATTATGTCTGGTCGACTTGCAGTGAGATACATCAGGGATCCGATCATCGATCGATAAAGAGTTTGATCTACGGGTTCGCCTTCTGGATCTGGAGTCAGGAGAGGTCGTTCAGCCATCGGTATTGAAGCAGATTTAGCATCATGAAGTGCGAACTTCTCAAGAATATCTTCCACATACATGGCCTGATGAATAAGGATGCCAGTTGAATTCTGTTTAACCTGAAGCCCCAAAAACATGGTCATTTCTCCCAAGGATCTCATCTCAAATCTTTTCTTCATTACACTTTCGAACTCCTTGCAAAGTTGTTGGCTAGTTGATCCAAAGATTATGTCGTCAACGTATATTTGAACAAGTATCTAGTCCTTGTCGACATGCTTTATAAACAATGTTTGATCGATAGTACCACGTGTATAAGCATGTTCGAGCAAATGTTAGTTAGAGTTGCATACCATGCTCTAGGAGCTTGATGCAGCCCATACAACGCTTTGTCCAACTTGTAAACATGATTAGGAAACTTCGGGTCAACAAAACCTGGAGGTTGATCAACGTAGATTTCTTCCTTCACCTTGTCATACAAGAAGGCAATCTTGACATCCATTTGAAAAACAGTAAAGTTCATATACGAAGCATACGCCAAGAAGATACGAATAGCCTCCAAGCGAGCTACGGGAGCATAAACCTCAGTGTAGTCAAGACCCTCGACTTGTCGAAACCCGCGAACTACCAGTCTAGCTTTGTTTCTCACAATGACCCCTGAATCATCCTGCTTGTTACGATAGACCCACCGTGTGTCAAGAGATTTTTTACCCTTTGATAACTCAACTAACTTCCAAACACCGAGTTTTTCAAATTGATGCAATTCTTCATGCATTGCATCCTCCCAGCTAGGTTCATTTAGAGCCATTCCTACATTCTTGGGCTCAATTTGAGAGATAAAGCAAGAATACAAACATGTATTCACGTCTCCACTTTGACTTCTAGTTTTAACACCACTATCTAGCTGGCCGATAACGTTCTCGATCGGATTGATCCCGTTGAACCCTAGAGGGTATTTCTTGGCTGATGTCATTGATAGAGACAGGTAGAGTGTGAATGTTAAGACCTCCTTCATTTGCTTGTTGAGTAGAACCAGATGGTTCTGCAACATACTCATCTGTAATAAGGTCAGGAAAGAGTAATTCCATCAGGGTTAAAGAAACAGCAGAAGCATCATTTGGAACGAACTCTTTCTCTAATGATATGAGAGGTCTCGATTCAGCATCAAAAGAATCAGTGTGGTCTGATGGAGGACTGTCATGTTCCAAGAACAGCCTCCCCTGGGAAGTAGCAGAGGACTTTTCCAAAGATGTTGCAAAAGACTCCCCCTCAATTGCAGCAGAAGGCTCCCCCTCAGATGAAGCAGAAGATTCTCCCTTGCGTGAATCAGAGGACTCCGATTCAGTTGAAGCTTTAGACTTTCCTTTTGATGAATTAGAAGGTTGAGATACAGGCTGGTATACAACTTCTCCGTCTTCATCTTCAGAGATACTCTTCCAATGCGAATCAGTTCTGGATACATCATTTGAATACACGTTTAAGGATTTGAAGAGTGTCGTGTAATCAAACAACCAGTCCGGACCCACTCTTGTGTCTGTCTCATTCTCTTCCAACCAACGCATGTCA
Organism: Lactuca saligna; assembly: GCF_052625555.1. Classification (NCBI taxonomy): domain Eukaryota; kingdom Viridiplantae; phylum Streptophyta; class Magnoliopsida; order Asterales; family Asteraceae; genus Lactuca; species Lactuca saligna. The sequence goes on from NC_136420.1 coordinate 175,793,285, forward strand.
TAGGATTCCACAATCTGTTTGGTTTTCTTGTTGTAGACTTTATAAGCGGTACGTGCATCATACCCAACAAAATAGCAGTCATCAGCTTTGGCATTGAACTTCGGATTCGCATCTAGGTGAAGAAGGGTGCAAGGACAGACAAATACTTGAAAATGACTGACTGAAGGTTTGTGACCATAGTTAATTTCATATGGAGTTTTCATTTGAGATTTGTTGATGAGCACTCGATTCTGAACATAACAGGCAATGTTTATTGCCTTTGCCCAAAAGAAAACAGGAAGTTTGGAGTCACACAGCATCGTCCTTGCAGCATCTTTAAGTGTTCTGTTTCGCCTCTCAGCAACACCATTTTGTTGAGGTGTGTGAGCTGAACTAAATTGATGCAGGATCCCCTTCTCAAAGCAAAAGTGATTGAGAACATAATTCTTGAATTCTGTTCCATTATCAGTGCGAAGTGCCTTCACCCTTTGATTGGTCTGATTCTCAACAAGTATGATGAACCTCTTGATCAATTCAGTGACGCCAGCTTTGTTGGATAGAAAGAAAACCCACGTAAAACGAGAGAAATCATCAATCAAAACTAAACAGTAAGAACTTCTATTGATGCTTAGCACATTCACTGGACCAAATAAATCCATGTGAAGAAGTTGTAGAACCTGACTTATTGAGTTAACTTGCTTTGGCAAATGTGGCTTTCGATGATGCTTTCCTTGAGCACATGACACACATTTCTCAAACGTGATAAAGTCTTTGACAGGTAATCCACGGACCATCTCATTCTTTGCAAGACGATTGAGATTTTTGAACGTTAGCGTGACCTAATCTTCGGTGCCACAACATTGCAGTTTGCTCAGAGATCTTTGAGAACAAACAAGTAACTTGCTCTGGGAGATTGCTATTCATATCGATAATATAAGCATTTCCATCCCTTTTTGACTTTAAGAGAATCCATTCTTCAGGGATGACAAAACCTGGCTTTAAGATCATGCATTCCTTGTCAGTGAAATGCGTAGAATAGCCCTTATCACAAATCTACGAGACACTTAGTAGGCTGTGTTTTAGCTATGGAGCGAAATTCACATTTTCAAAACTCAGAACTCCATTTGATACCATGCCCTTTTGTGTAATTTTTCCTCCATCTCCACCCGGAAAAGAGACGTATCCCCCATTAAATGATTGAATGTTGTCCAATTGGGTGATGTCTCCTGTCATGTACCGGGAACAGCCGCTGTCGACGAACCATGGTCTGACGACATTTCCCCGCAACTGCCCCTGCAAAATGTGCGGGTTTATTAGATTTGGGCACCCATGTTATGATCTTCTTGGGTGATCCCGATGCCTTTTCAGATTTATTGCACATGAACTTCTCTGAGGATACAGATGATGCATTGGGAGTAGATTTGGGCTTCCATTTATAATTAGGTTTTTTGAAAAATTCAGTCAACTTTGTCATTTTATGTCTAACAATCGGCTTGAAGCATGTGTTACTTCTACTAGAATTGGTTGAAGATCCACTATTGCTTTGGGATGAGCTTGACCTTGGCGTGACTATGCTCCTTTTTGGCAGACTGTTCGGGACAAGGTGATTAAAAAAACTTTTATGTCTATGAAAAATATCCTTTTTTTTATTTCTTTTATCTACCCAATCATCATTTCTAGAGCGACTTCTAGAGGAATTTCTATTTAAAGACCTTCCTTTGAACTCGTTCTCTCCTCTTGGAAGATTATGACTCACAAACATTGGATTAAGACAATTTCTAGCAATATGGCCCTTAGTAGCACAATTAAAACAGATCTGATTGTTATTGTTAGAACTTGTGCTGCATTTATCAGATTTGTTTTCCCTACAAACACCCTTGCTTGTCTCACAGAAACATGCAATGTTATTAGGTTGTGAGGCAAGTGAGGGTGCTATATTTATTGAGGGTTGTGAAACTAGTGGTATCTCAACTTTTTTATCACAAACATTCAAATTGTCAACCAAACTGTTCAAAGATTTATCAGAAATATTAAAAACACTCAAAACTGTATCAGAGGTAGCAGCTAATGTATCAGAACAATTAAAAACACCACAAGAGATATTGTCACTTAAAACATTTAACAAAGAATTGTCTTTATTTAAAATGAAAGCTTCAGGTTTGGACTCGATTTTATTTTCAGAAACACATCCTTCAACTTTGTGCTTTGACTGATTCAAGGATTGCTCTGCAGGAGAAGTAGAAATGTTAGTACTTTCAACATTAATAAATCGTCCCGAAACAAAACCGGAGGGCTTGCCATAAATCATGAATGATTCATTGGCAATCTCTTCTTTGGACAGGGGCTTGGACACGTATGAATGATTGAAAGGAGGGGGGTACATGATTATACCTTAGACCTTTTGATTGATTCCTTTTAAACTGCATACTTTGGTCTATCATATTTGCAACCACCTCACTTGAGAAATCATATTTTCTAACATCAAGTTTGGCGGTCTCAAATTTTCCTTTCAAGGATTCAACTTTAGCAACCAGTTCAGCATTTTGTTTGACTACATAATCATAGTTTTCACATTTATTACTGTAGTCTTCCTGGAGTCTCCTAAAGTCTTTAATTTTTGATTCTAGTTGAGCTTTAAGTGGTTTTTGTCCTTTTCGAAGTCGGTACCCTTCATATCTAAGGTCTTCTACGTCTCTTATTAATTTGTCATTGAGTTCACGAAGAATCCTAAGATTTTCTGCTTCATTTCCTAATGTCTCAATTTTATAATGTAAAGTTTTCACATAATTTGCACAAGCTTTAGAGCATGATAGAAGACTTACCTTGGACGAATTAGGTTCATGTGAAGAGGATACCATCAAGCCAAATTGTAGCTTCATCATATTGTCTTCAGCTACTGCAGTCACTGCTTGAGTGTCATCCCTCACTTGTGCTAGATGAGCATTTTCTGGTCCAGACAAATTTAGAGCCTATATTTGATCATCCCAGTCAAATGATTGTGCAACCATAGCCTTTTCATTATTTGCTTGACCACCGCTTCGGTTGTTACCAACTGAAACCATTGTTCTATCATTATTAACCCTTCTATCAGGGTGTGGGCAATCACGAGCAAAATGCCCTGGCTCGTGGCAATTGAAACATCAAAGCTTTCCTTTGTTGAATCCAACCTTCTTGTCAGCGCTCATTCCCCAATTGTTCTTCCCTGTCTTTTTGGCAAACTGTTTTGCCCTAAATACAGCCATGGCAATTTGCCATGTGATGTCCATTTCCTCAACGTCCTCCGGATGGATTTGATCAAGATTTGCAAATGACAATTGAGGTGGAAGTTCTCCAGCTACAAGAGCATTGTAGCAATTTACAAGCCCTGCTGCAAAGACAAGGTTTTCATCACCCTCCTTTCCCTTTGATGAGGAAGCCACATTTGAGGATGAAACAGTTTGGGTAGACATGAGAGGCTGGCTTTGTGGGTAAGGAATGACCGGTGCAGAGGAAGATGAACCTGCAGAAGTATAAGAGAAAGAAGAGAGAGCATTATTAGTTGAAATGCCAAGATTGGTAGTTGAATAGGAGTTCACATGATTGATCTCTCGCTGCTTGTCATCAATATCACACGTTTTCATGACAGCCATCACTTCAGCTAGGGAAAGGCGATTGAGATCCTTAGTCTTCTTAATTACTGCTACATTCATGTCCCAAGATTTTGGGAGTGCATTTAGTAGCTTCTTATTAATTTCTGACTTTGTATAGAAGATCCCGGCCACAGTCATCTTTGTGTTGAGAGTTGTAAATCGCTGCAGTTGAGCTTCGAGAGTCTCTCCGGGAACATAATTAAACATATTGAAGTGTTGTCTCAGCATATCTTGGCGACTTTCTCGCATGTCTTCATTTCCCTCATATACTTCAATGAGAGCTTCCTACAGTGCTTTAGCAGAAGTATACTCTCTGAATCCTTGAGCAATGTCTGGAGATAAAGCCAAAGTCAAAATGGCCAATGCCTTTTCTTGTTCTTCTACACTCTCAAAGTCTTCATCAGTGTAGTTTTCGATTTTCTTGTCGACCACCTGCCCCCCAACTGTATTGGTGATTCTGACTGGATCCTTTAAAACACATTTCCAAATCTTGAAGTCCTTCATCTTTATATACTTTTCAATTCTATATTTCCACTTGGGGAAACCATCAGCGGATATAAGTCTTGGAATGCGCGTGGTTTTACCCATCACAGCATCAAGTTCTGGGTATTGAGTTGAATTTTGTGTATCCATTTTAAAATTATCTGTAGTAAATTTTAAGGCTGTAAATTTATTTGACCGTAAACTTTCTAGGCCGTAAACACTCTTTACACCATAAACTGGAGTTTACGGTCAAATTTATTTAACACTCTTTACGGCCGTAAATTGGAGTTTACGGTCAAATTTATTTAACACTCTTTACGGCCGTAAACTGGAGTTTACGGTCAAGTTTATTTAGCAAAAAAATTTTATTTTGATTTTAAATTCAGGAATTAATTTCAACTAATATATAGTAACTGACTTAGCCGTAAACTTGTTGGCCGTATACCCTAGGCCGTAAACTCGAGTTTACGGTCCAAAGACACCTTTTGATTTAAACTCCGAAAATTAATGGTGTAATTATCGTTTAACAGAAAATCGATTTTTTGTGAATACTCGAGTTTACGGTCAATGAAAGTCAGATATAAAAGTTCGATTTTTAATTTCTAAAACAACTCAATTAAATGCTAGGATCAAAATTTGATCACAAAGGCTTGAATGATGTGTAAAATAATAGTTTTCGTAGAATGAACTTGTGGCTGTGAAGAGGAGTTTACGGCCGTAAACTCGGGACGTAAACTTCGAGAAACTTTGATTTTGACTGGAATGAATCCTTCTATACTGTTGTGAATACCAACTTAGTTGAATACGCAGCTGTTGAACGTCTTTGACACTGGTTTTGCTCTGATACCAATTGTAAAGTCCCGAAAAACTGATCTACCAATGATCAAAGATAATCACAGATGAAAACACGAATTAATAAGCAAATATAGAACAAAAATACCAAGCTTGCATACGCTTCAAAGCTATAAAACGTCTGATACAACTTGGGAGAATACGAGAGTATCAACAACAAATAATGACTGACACAACCCCTATTTATAGGCTTGACTCACGACCGTAAAGAGTTTATGGCCGTAAACTCATTCTAACCGTAAACTCATTACAAAACAATCATAACTACACACCTACTGCTATCAACTACTATACCTAGACCAAACCACTATACAGGGTCTTTCAAACACACAATAATAGGGTTTTTGACCCATTTAACCCTTCCAAATAATCGTTGGGACTTAGATACGACTTTGAGGCTTACAAACCTGGACTTGGAACACCCTAAACATGCATTTTGAGGGAAAAACAAGAGTTTACGACCAAGGCATGTGCTTGGGCCGTAAACTCCTCAAACATGGGGGATAAACTCATTTTTACATGTAAGAATGCCTTGAAACTTAACCAATAGCCTTGTGGTAAATCCTAGAACCATCTAAAAATAGTTTGGGAACCTTAAACACATCAAATACCCTACATATGAGAGTTTACGGCCATAGAACATCTCCTGGGCCGTAAACTCCTATAAGTGTGTTAAATGGTGCCCTAAATTCATATCAAGGCTTGGAAAATTAACTAGAATCACATGTGATTGTCCCTTATACCTCAAATTAATTATTCATGACCATAGTAGAGTTTACGGCCGTAAACTCCAAGTTTACAGCCGTAAACTCCCTTTTAAGTGGTATAATTTCATTTAATCCATTCCAAAGCATTTTAGATATTCATTTCAACAATCCCCATGTCCAAACAAGCCGTTAAACACTCAAAATGACACCAACATGAGTTTACGGATGTAAACTCATGTATGTGTGTGTTTTGTGACTGTAAACTCCCTTAAATGTTTACTCTTGGGGAGTAAACTCAAATCCCAAGTCCCTAGTGCCATTACACGTCTGAAGATGTCACCCGGGTCACTCCAAATGCTCTTTTTGAGGTGTTTAACCTCGTTGGAGTGTAATGTTCCATATAATTAGTAATTGTAAATCTAATTAGATGTATATGGAAATTATTACATTTTACATAGGGACATAGCGATTAATCAAGCCCGGAACCAACATCTAGTGTCTGAAACCGTTGCAATTCCGAGTCCGGTGAGTTCATACCCCTACCCTTTTTCACTGTTTTCACTGTTTTCGGGGGGGGGGGGGGGGGAACACAAGCAAAGTAAACGGGATTACTTGTACTCAAAACATGTTTTCAAATGTGTGTGTTTCACATTATTATATGCATTTAACACTGATTACTACAACTGATAACCGCTTGAACATGCAGATCATGTAACATATATTTGTGAAATGGGTTTTAAACTGTTATGTTTTACATTTATTTCACAAATGGCTTTCCACAATTTATTAGTTAAAAGCATGACACTAGAACATTTGAACATAATACATGTACACTGTTTTGTCCTCGGTAACACTCCACATATATACGCGAGTGGAGGACTATCATACTATTACTAGTAAATTTGTTAATCCTGTATGATTGGAGACACGTCCTCGGTGAACACTCCACAGAGATACGCGAGTGGAGGACTGCACCCGTAACCAGAATCTTTGGGATTTAGAGAGCGTGACTTGAGTGTATAGATCTATACGGGGCTGACTACCCCAAACCTGGCTGCTAGCTACAGCCGAACCGAAATGTTTCAAGGGTGACGAAAGTCATAAGTACGTGGACTACTTATTTCCACAGGTTTAGTCTATCGTATGGTTATGGAACTCACAATTAGGATAACAGAGATTTACTTATGGTAATAATGAACAACTTTATACAATTCACAAGATAACCAGGTTTCGGTATACATCTTTCACATCGGTAACCAACATTCAAGAAAGTATGGGACTTTCCTGGGAAACCTAGTACATAACCAGGTCTAACATGAATACATCATTTACATTGATAACCAACATTCAGGAAAGTATGGGACTTTCCTGGGGAAACATTTACATAACCAGAAAGGGTAACAAACCAGATAACCTTACTTTACATTTTTCACAATTGGTAAAACAATCAGGAAAGTATGGGACTTTCCTGGGAATACATTGGTACATAACGAGAACAGTATGTTAATCCAGATAACCTAACCTTACATCTTTGCAAGAGAAAACCTGTTTTTCAGTGTACAACTTTACTTTACATGTTGACAAATGATAACCAACCTTTTTAAGAAAATATGGGATTTTCATGGTGTGCATAACATTTCAGAAACAGAAAGGAAACTTGAATATTTTCACAAACAAAAATCGCTTATGAACTCACCAGCGTTATGCTGATTTTCAAACCGCTTGTGTTCTCAGGTCAGCATCAGAACAGGTACCCGAAGATCCTTTTTATCAGAAGACGGAGTACTCAGAAGACCCGTTTCATTTTGTTCATATATATCTTATGTATCACAACTGTATAAACTTTACTTTTGTATACAAAGTGCAGGGGGGGAGGGGGGGGGGGGACACAAGCAAAGTACAAGGGATTTTCTTTAGTAAACTAAAGGAAACTGGTACATTTTCAAAAAACAAACCGCTTATGAACTCACCAGCTTTATGCTGATTTTTAAAATGCTTGTATTCTCAGGTTCTGCTTAGACAGGTACCCTGCATCCTTTTGCAGAAGACAGAGCTAATGGAAGTCACGTCTTTCTTTTGTTTAACCTATGTATCTATAAAACTTGTACTAATTTACTTTTCAACTGATGTAATGAAATCCATGTAATGTAATGTAATGTTTTGTGTTTTACTTCGCTTACTATGTACATTGGTTATGTGATTCACATGATGTCACCTCCGCCCCGGGATGTTTCCTCCTTCGGTTTCGGGGTGTGACAGATTGGTATCAGAGCCCTTGTTTATAGTGAATTGAGTATACCAAACCTTACATGGTATAAGACTATAAACATTAAGGGGCTTAAGTGCTCTGATACCAATCTGTCACACCCCGAAACCGAAGGCGGAAACGACTCGGGGCGGAGGTGACATCATGTGAATATCATAACCAATGTACATAGTAAGCGAAGTAAAACACAAAACATTACATTACATTACATGGATTTCATTACATCAGTTGAAAAGTAAAGTAGTACAAGTTTTATAGATACATAGGTTAAACAAAAGAAAGATGTGACTTCCATTAGCTCCGTCTTCTGCAAAAGGATGCAGGGTACCTGTCTAAGCAGAACCTGAGAATACAAGCATTTTAAAAATCAACATAAAGCTAGTGAGTTCATAAGCGGTTTGTTTTTATGAAAATGTACAAGATTCCTTTTGATTTCTGAAAATGTTACAACCCAAGGAAAATCCCATATTTTCCTAATATGAAAGATGTATACTGAAAACCTGATTAACCCTGTAAAGTGTGTTTGTTTACCAACCCAAAAATGTAATGTAAAAGATGTATACTGAAAGTAAAGTTTAATTGATCTGTTATGTTACAATGTTCTGGTTATGAATTGTGATTACCCAGGAAAATCCTATATTTTCCTAATGTGAAAGATGTATATTGAATGCCTGGTTACCCTTGTAAAGTGTGTGTTAGTTTACCGACCCGATAAGTAACGTAAAAGATGTATGCTGAAAATGTATTAGTTTTAACACGTTTATAAAACTAATATATACCAAGTAAACTAGTTACTTAACCCATTATTACTGTAAAGTAAATCTTTGTTATCCAAATTGCGAGTTCTATAACCATACTAAAGACGAAATATGGCAAAGAAGGCCAATATCACTATGACTTTTTTCACCCTTGAACCTTTCGGTTCGGCTGTAGCTAGCAACCAGGTGCGGGATAGTCAGTCCTGTATAGATCCATACACTCAAGTCACGCTCCCTATCTAAGAGATTCTGGTTACAGAGGCGGTCCTCCACTCGCGTATTTTTGTGGAGTGTTCTCCAAGGACGTGTCTCCAATTTATAGGAATAACAAATCTAAAAGATGATCCTCCACTAGCGTATCTCTGTGGAGTGTTACCGAGGACAAAATGATATACTATGTTTCTAGTTCAATGATCAAGGATTATGTTTTTAACTGTTATAATGTGGAAAAAAAACCATTTGTGAAAATATAAGGTACAACAATGTATAATGTTTTTCACAAATAATAAGATAATGAAATGTGCAAGTTCAAACAGTTATCTGATGAGATTAACAGTGTTAGAAACATATGTATTATGAAACATAACACATATAAAATAAGTTTTGAGTACAAGTAATACTTGTACTTTGCTTGTATTCCCCCCTGAAAACAGTGAAAACAGTGAAAAGGGTAGGGGTATGAACTCACCGGACATGAAATGTGACGATTTTGGATGCTAAACATTGGATTGGGGCTTGTAAACTCCAATAAATGATCCCTATGTGAAGTCAATCCATTCCAAGGCCTTAGATTTAATACTAGCAAATTTTCCCTAGTCATATGAAGCCATTTAACAACTAAAAACACCCCACCATGAGTTTACGGCCATAAACTCCTGGGGAATGGGTATTATGGGCCGAAAACTCTTGTATGAGTTTACTCTTGGGGAGTAAATTCAAATTCCAAGTCCTTAGTGCCATTACACGTCCGTAGATGTCACCCGGGTCCTTCCAAACACTTGAAATGAGGTGTTTCCGCAACTAGAAGTGTTTGTCCCTAAAAAATATATAATCTAAGTCCTAATTAGATACAAATGTGTATCTTTTCATTAACTGTTGTTGTATGAGAATTCGATCAAGGATAGATGTGTGTTCCACGACTTTCCAAAGTCAATGACACATGCCCTAAGCATGTCCTCCAGGGTTTGGATTGTTCTCTCACTCTGTCCATCGGTCTGAGGATGATATGTCCTGCTCATATGTAGTTTGGTTCCAAGGGACTTCTGAAGCGACTGCAAGAATCTGGAGGTAAACCTGCTATCTCGATCAGAGATAATGGATGCAGGTACACCATGTAGTCGAACTACCTCCTGGATGTAGATTCGTGCAAGTCTTTCCATTTTGTATGATTCTTTGATCGGAATGAAGTGAGCAGACTTTGATAAAAGATCAACAATTACCCAAATGGTATCGTACGCACTAGGACACTTGGGTAGTTTGGTGATGAAATCCATGGTAATCATCTCCCATTTCCATTCGGGAATCTCGGGCTGTTGGAGCAGGCCCGAGGGTTTTTGGTGCTCAACTTTAACCTTGGCGCAAGTCAGACACTTGCCCACGAACGTAGCTATCTCAGTTTTCATGTTTGGCCACTAGTATTGTTTCTTGAGATCCAGGTACATCTTGTTAGAACCCGGGTGAACAGAGTATTTGGTTTTGTGTGCTTCCTCCATGACAATCTCCCTGAATCCTTTGGACTTTGGAATCTAGATCCGATCCATGAAACGATAGACTCCGTTACCTCTGATACCAATCTGTCACACCCCGGAAACCGAAGGCGGAAACATTTCCGGGGTTGAATCCACGTTGAGTATCAAATCCAATGCACATAGTAAGTAAAGTAAAACAACCATTACATTACATAAGAAAAGTTTACAGTTGTTTCAAAAGTAAAGTTTGTACAATTGTGATACATAATATATATATATATATATATATATATATATATATATATATATATATATATATATATATATATATATATATATATATGAACAAAATGAAACGGGTCTTCTGAAAACTCCGTCTTCTGACAAATGGATCTTCGAGTACCTGTTCTAACGCTGACCTGAGAACACAAGCGGTTTGAAAATCAGCATAACGCTGGTGATTTCATAAGCGGTTTTTGTTTGTGAAAATGTTCAAGTTTCCTTTCTGTTTATGAAATGTTATGCACACCAAGAAAATCCCATATTTTCTTAAAAAGGTTGGTTATCGTTTGTCAACATATAAAGTAAAATTGTACACTGAAAAACACGTTTCCTCATGTGAAAATGTATAGTTAGGTTATCTGGATTGAAATACTATCCTGGTTATGTACTAATGTATTCCCAAGAAAGTCCCATACTTTCTTGATTTGTTGGTTTCCGATGTGAAAGATGTATACCGAAACCTGGTTGTCTTGTGAATTGTATAAAGTTGTTCATTATTACCATAAGTAAATCTCTGTTATCCTAATTGCGAGTTCCATAACCATACGATAGACTAAACCTGTGGCAATAAGTAGTCCACATACTTATGACTTTTGTCACCCTTGAACCATTTCGGTTCGGCTGTAGCTAGCAGCCAGGTGTGGGGTAGTCAGCCCCATATAGATCTATACACTCAAGTCACGCTCTCTAAATCCCATAGATTCTGGTTACGGGTGTAGTCGTCCACTCGCGTATCTCTGTGGAGTGTTCGTCGAGGACGTGTCTCCAATCATACATGGTTAACAAATTTACTAGTAATAATATGATAGTCCTCCACTCATGTATATATGTGGAGTGTTACCGAGGACAAAACAGTCTACAGGTATTATGTTCAAATGTCTAATGTCATGCTTTTAACTGATAAAATGTGGAAAGCCATTTGTGAAATATATGTAAAACATAACAGTTGAAAACCCATTTCACAAATACATGTTTACGTGATCTGCATGTTCAAACGGATATCAGTTGTAGTAATCAGTGTTAAAAGCATATAAAATGTGAAACACACATTTGAAAACATATTTTGAGTACAAGTAATCCCTTGTACTTTGCTTGTGTTCCCCCCTGAAAACAGTGAAAACAGTGAAAAAAGGTAGGGGTATGAACTTACCAGACTCGGGAATGCGACCGTTTCGGACACTAGACGTTGGTTCGGCGCTTGATTACTCGCGATGTCCCTATGTAAAATATAATATTGTCCACATATATTTAATTACTTTTACAATTACTAATTATATGGAACATTACACTCCAACGAGGTTAAACACCTCAAAACGAGCGTTTGGGGTGACCCGGGTGACATCTTCGGACGTGTAATGGCACTAGGGACTTGGGATTTGAGTATACTCCCCAAGATTAAAAATTTAAGGGAGTTTACAGCCACAAAACACACACACATACATGAGTTTACGGCCGTAAACTCATGTTGGGGTGATTTTGAGTGTTTAATGGCTTGTTTGGACATGGGGATTGTTGGAATGAATTTCTAAATGTATTAAGACACCCATTAAGTCATTTTAGATACGTACAAGTTAATGACTTAATTAAACAAGAAAATCAGAATCGAATTTGGAAACGACGATTGGTTGCTTGAATTGAACCGCGAAAGAGTTACAAGAAGTGGTACGGAAATTTTGGGTTGTTACATTATCCCCCTGTTAGAGGGAATTTCGTCCTGAAATTGAAAGTCAAAACACGAGACAAGATACAAATCATGGATCTGGAAAGGGTTGTGGATACTTCTGTTTCATTGAGTCTTCCCGCTCCCAAGTGCATTCCGGTCCCTGCTTGGCATTCCAACGAACCTTCACTAACGGCATGCGACTTTTTTTGTGCGTTTGACTTCTCGATCCATGATTTCGATCGGTTCCTCCACAAAGTTGAGGTTTTCATTGATCTCGATCTCGTCTATGGGAATCACTAGGGTTTCATCGGATAGGAACTTTTTGAGATTTGAGACATGGAAGATAGGATGAATGTTACTGAGTTCGTGAGGTAAACGATGTTTATAGGCAACCGGATTGATCCTGGAGAGGATCTTGAAGGGTCCAATGTATCTAGGGTTAAGTTTCCCACGTTTACCAAAATGTACAGTGCCTTTCCAGGGCGAGAATTTCAATAGAACACGATCTCCAACCTGGAATTCTAGAGGTTTCCGACGGTTATCAGCGTAACTCTTTTGGCGATCTTGTGAAGCTTTCAGTCGGTCTAGGATTTGAATGATCTTTTCGGTGGTTTCGCGGATGATTTCCAGACTAGTGAGAGCACTGTCGGGGACTCGACTCTTGGCTAACTGTTTATCCCCCACCTCAGCCCAGCACAGAGGGGATCTACACTTACGACCGTATAGGGCTTCAAACGGAGCAGCCCTGATGCTGGTGTGGTAACTGTATTTGTATGAGAATTCGATCAAGGATAGATGTGTGTCCCACGACTTTCCAAAGTCAATGACACATGCCCTAAGCATGTCCTCTAGGTTTTGGATTGTTCTCTCACTCTTTCCATCGGTCTGAGTATGATATGCCATGCTCATGTCTAGTTTGGTTCCAAGGGCTTTCTAAAGCGACTTCCAGAATCTGGAGGTAAACCTGATATCTCGATCAGAGATAATGGATGCAGGTACATCATGTAGTCGAACTACCTCCTGGATGTAGATTCGTGCGAGTCTTTCCATTTTGTATGATTCTTTGATCGGAATGAAGTGAGCGGACTTTGTCAAACGATCGGCAATTACCCAAATGGTATCATACCCACTAGGACATTTGGGTAGTTCGGTGATGAAATCCATGGTAATCATCTCCCATTTCCATTCGGGAATCTCGGGCTGTTGGAGCAGGCCCGAGGGTTTTTGGTGCTCAACTTTAACCTTGGCGCAAGTCAGACACTTGCCCATGAACGTAGCTATCTCAGCTTTCATGTTTTGCCACCAATATTGTTTCTTGATATCCAGGTATATCTTGTCAGAACCCGGGTGAACAGAGTATTTGGTTTTGTGTGCTTCCGCCATGACAATCTCCCTGAATCCTCAGGACTTTGGAATCCAGATCCGATCCATGAAACATTAGACTCCATCACCTCTGATCACAAGTTTCTTTCCCATTCCTCTCAAGGTTTCGATCAACACGTTCTCGGGTTTGAGGGCTTCTAACTGGGCTTCTCGGATTCGCATAGGTAAGTTGGAATGGATAGTCATCGTTTGGTTCTTCAGTTTGTAGCCTGCACTTTCCTTTCGGCTAAGGGCATCTGCTACCACATTGGCCTATGCGGGATGGTAACGGATTTCATATTCATAATCACTGAGTAGTTCTACCCATCGCCGTTGCCTCATGTTCAAGTCTTTCTGATCAAAGATGTGTTGCAGGCTCTTGTGATCGGTGAAGATCGTACACTTGGTTCCGTAGTGATAATGTCTCCAAATCTTCAATGCAAAGACTACGACTCCTAATTCCAAGTCATGTGTGCTATATAGATGGAAAGTAGTTTGAAAACCATGAGACTCACATCCCGTACTAAGTACAAGACAGTTTAATATACATGAAAATATAATTTGAAAACAATGGGACTACCGTCCCGTACTAGATATAAGATAGCTTGATATTCATGAGAACATGGATTGAAAACCATAGGACTACCGTCCCGTATTAGATACAGTATAGTTTAATATTCATGGAAATATAGATTTGGAAACCATGGGACTACCGTCCCGTATTAGATACAATATAGTTTAATATTCATGGAAATATAGATTTGGAAACCATGGGACTACCGTCCCGTACAAGATATAGGCTCAAAACCAAGGGATTATCATCCCATATTAGATATAGTTTCAAAACCATGGGACTACCATCCCGTACATTATATAGGTTGAAATCATGGGATTAATATCCCGTACTAGATATGAGTTAAAGACCCTGGGACTACCATCCCGCATTAGATATAAGATCAATAGACTGAAATCCATGGGATTATAATCCCGTACTAGATATGGAAACTATAGATAGAAGGTAGATATGAAATCGAAACATAGTCAAACCAAACGCAAATCAATACTGTGAATAAACTTATATTAATACGTATTGTGAGTCGGGTAACCATACTGATATGACAACGAGACCTCCTTGACGCTTGTCAGGCGTCGAACGATATCCAGAAATTTGTCACCTCAGGCGTGCCCGCCTAACTGTAGTTAGCAGTTAAGGTGTGGGATTGTCAGTCCCGAATAGATCTATTCACAATTTCCTCGCTCTCCCTCCAGGAGACTCTGGTTACACTTCCGAGGACGATTTACTGATCATCCATAAAGGGTAGTGACGAACTCACTCAGTAGTACTAAACTATTCACAGGGTTCTCATATGATATCAAACATACAAAAGATTATGAAACATAATAGCTAAGCGATACGGAGACTTCCCTACGCAAGTAGCTCCAGGAATTAGGTCGATACGGAACTCGACCTGACGCTCGAGAGGAACTCCTGGAAGCTCTTCGGGAAACACATCAGGAAAGTTACAGACTTCGGGGATGCTCGCGAGGTCTTTAACTTCCTGTTTCTCGTTGATCACATGGGCTAAGAATGCAATGCACTCCTTTCGTAGGAGCTTTCAAGCATTGATGTAGGAAATGATATGAAGATTGGAACTGGGTTTATCGCCATATATTACGAGAGTGTGTCCTGAAGGAAGGTTGAGACGGATGGCTTTTTCGTAACAAAGGATATCAGCATGATTGGGACTCATCCAATCCATGCCAATGATAACATCAAAGATCTTAATGGAAACTGGCATGAGATCTATAGGAAATGAGTGGTCATTTAGGGTAAGCGTAAAACCTATGAATACATTGCTAGCGCTTTCTTTCTCACCGTTAGCCATCTCGACGGTAAACATTTAAGTTAGTGATTGAGGAGTATGTTTTAGGTTATGTTTGAATGCATGACTAACAAAACTCCTTTCTAGCACCCGAATCGAAAAGAATACTAGCATTTGAGTTGTCGAGAAGGAACGTACCCGGAACAACAGTGGGATCGGCGACTGCTTCCTCCCGTTATTTGTCGATCCAATCCTCTATAGAAATCCTTATTCGAGTGGATTTCTGTGATCATTCTTAGCGATAAATTATCTGTTTTGATAACTCTTTCCTGCTTTATCGCTTATTTGGAACATATAACTGCCATATCTATCGATTCAATGTAGAGGACTTACCATCCTCTCTCTTTATTGATCTTATTAGATCAAGATGCCTCCCAGAAAGAGACCCAGCTCAAAGAACAACAACAATCCTTCTTCGCCACCACCTCCTCCTCCTCAATTTGATCTTGCATCGCTTCAGACAGTCCTAACTGCTGCAATGGTGGCAGCCATGTCACAAGTGAACCCTGGTTGCTCAGGAGGTGGTCCCCAGCCCCAGAACCCCGAAGACAGCCAGGGACACCGAAAGGATGGTTCCTATAAGGATTTCATGAACGCGAAACAAACATCCTTCAATGGAACTGGAGGTGTCATTTCCTTATCCCGATGGTTCGAGAAAATCGAATCCATCTTCGAAATTTGTGCCTGTGCGGAATCTGATAAGGTCAAATTTGCAGTCTGTACCTTCGTTGATAAGGCCTTGACTTGGTGGAATGGCCGAGTCAAATCTCTGACCCTACCCGTAGCCAATGCCATGGGCTGGGAAGCCATGAAAGAACTCCTCATTGCTGAGTAGTGTCCTCGTGGTGAAATGCAGAAACTAAAGCACGAGCTCTGGAACCTAAAGATGAGATGTTTCGACATTGCTGCATACACTTCTCGATTCGATGATCTCGCACTTCTCTGCCCAGGATTAGTCATTCCTGAAAGCAAAAAGATCGAAAGGTTCATTTGGGGGTTATCCCAACTGACAAAGGGTCATGTCTTGCCTGCCCGTCCGGATACCTATGATAGCGCCAAGACTTTAGCCCAAACCCTGATTGATCACAACGATGATGTTGAGGAAATCACTACCACTTCTGAGCCGACTCAAAGGAGTGGTGAGAAGAGAAAGTTCTGGAAGAAGAAGAAGGGTCAATCTTCTCAAGGATCTTCCAAGAAACAGCAGACTGTAGCGGTCCATGCTGCTACTACCCCTGTTGCTGCTGCTTCTGTTGTGGGAACCACAGCTCCAACTCCTACCAATAGATATGCTGGTAATCTTCCTTTGTGTGACAAGTGCAAATACCATCACAATCCTGGCCCCTGCCGAGAACTATGCTGTACCAACTGTGGTAAGAAGGGGCATACAGTTCGATTTTGCAAAACTTTGGCCCAATCAGCCAACCAATCATCTGGTGCAGGCGTTAGTCAAGCTTGCTACAATTGTGGAGAGGTTGGGCACTTTAAAAGGAACTGTCCCAAGAAATCAACTGCTGATAACACCGGAAGGGTTCTAAACATGGGACGGGAGGAAGCAGTCGCAGATCCCACTGCTGTTTCGGGTACGTTCCTTCTTGACAACTCATATGCTAGTATTCTTTTCGATGTGGGTGCTGAAAGGAGTTTTGTTAGTCGTGCATTCAAACGTAATCTAAAACATAATCCCCAGCCACTAACTGAAACATTTACCGTCGAGATGGCTAACGGTGAGAAAGAAAGCGATAGTGATGTATTCATAGGTTGTACGCTTACCCTAAATGACCACTCATTTCCTATAGATCTCATGCCAATTTCCATTAAGAGCTTTGATGTTATCATTGGCATGGATTGGTTGAGCCCCAATCATGCTGATATTCTTTATTACGAAAAAGCCATCCGTCTTAATCTTCCTTCGGGACAGACTCTCGTAATCTATGGCGATAAACCCAGTTCCAATCTTCATATCATTTCCTGCATCAAAGATCGAAAGCTCCTACGAAAGGACTGCATTGCATTCTTAGCCCATGTGATCAATGAGAAACAGGAAGTAAAGACCTCGCGAGCATCCCTGAAGTCTTTAACTTTCCTGATGTGTTTCCTGAAGAGCTTCCAGGAATTCCTCCCGAACGTCATGTCGAGTTCCGTATTGACCTAATTCCTGGAGCTACTCCCGTAGCGAAGTCTCCGTATCGCTTAGCTCCAACAGAAATGCAGGAGTTATCCAGTCAAATCAATGAGTTGCTCAGTAAAGGATTCATTAGACCGAGTTCCTCACCCTGGGGAGCTCTGGTACTGTTTGTCAAGAAGAAAGATGGATCCTTTCGGATGTGTATCGACTACCGTGAGCCAAACAAGTTGACCGTTAAGAACCGATATCCTCTTCCGCAGATAGATGACCTCTTCGATCAACTCCAGGGAGCCAACTACTTCTCAAAAATAGACCTTCGGTCAGGGTACCATCAGTTACGAGTTCAGGAGAGTGATGTTTCCAAAACAGCTTTCAAAACTCGGTATGGACACTACGAGTTTCTACTGATGCCCTTCGGTCTAACTAATGCACCAGCGGTGTTCATGGACCTGATGAACCGGGTGTGCCGTCCCTTTTTAGACAAGTTCGTCATCGTGTTCATTGACGACATCCTCGTCTACTCTAGGAGTGAAGAAGATCACAAGCAACACTTGAGGTTAGTATTGGAGACCCTTAGATCCGAGAAACTATATGTGAAATTCTCCAAGTGTGAATTCTGGATACGGAAGGTAACTTTCCTCGGTGACGTGGTAAGTGAGGAGGGTGTTCATGTGGATCCTTCCAAGATTAAAGCGATAGAGAATTGGTCGGCACCGAAGACACCCACCGAAATCTGTCAATTCTTGGGTCTCGCCGGCTATTGTCGGAGATTCATCCATAATTTTTCCAAAATCACCAAACCCTTAACCACTCTAACACAGAAAGGTGTACCCTTTTGTTGGAGTGATAAACAAGAAACTGCATCAGGGACAGAGGACTGTTCTGTCCCTGCCCGAAGGGACAGAGGACTTAACCGCGATATAGTCCTCAAAAACTCTTAACTTGAGTTTGATGTTTTAATCCTTAAAATCGACTTTTGCACTAAGATCATGAACATGCAAACTTGTTTATCATACATGCATGGTGTTAAAACACATCCATGATATTCTAAAATAACATTTTAACACAAAGAAAACAAGTTTGAAGAAGATGAAGAAGGAGAAAGTGTAAGAAAAAGAGCAAAATTTGAAGGAAAAGTGAAGTAGAAATCGATTTTATCTTCAAGAATACCACAAGATGATGAAGATTTCGAGTTTGAGGAGTGTTCTTGGGTTTGTTTTCTGGAAAATTTCTTGGTTCTTAGAGGGAGGAAGAGAGAATGGAGTGGTGTTTGGAGAGAAAAAGTAGAGAGAAGGTAGAGAGAGTTTTCTAGAGAGAGAAAGGAGAGATATGTGTGTGTGTTGGAGAATGAGAGTGTGAGAGAGAGATATGGGTAGGGGGAATCCGATTTTAGGGGAGGAGAGGCTCCCTCTCTCTTTTTTCTTTTATAAAAATTCAAATCTTTTATAAAAATATCCAACTTTTTATAAAATGTGCACCTTAACCTAGTTTTTATGCATAAAACTCTTGATTTTTGACTTATAAATCAAGGGTAAATGAAAATAAATAAATCTTTATTTTTCATTTAATTGTATTTCATAATAATTATTATGATAAGATAATATTATAAGGTTCATGATTGTTTTTATAGGACTTTTAAGGTTAAAGTTTATAAATCTGAGTTTTTAGGGCCTTTAGGGTTTTGGAGTTTAATAAACTTTGAATATCAAAATAAATTGAATATTTGAGACTTCAAATTATCTTATGGTATTATAACTCTTTTATAGTTATAAATAATGTTTATAATTTATTTTTATCGGTTTATTGGCATTATATGTAGTGTTTCCGAGATTCAAGCGAAATTGAGGAATCAAGTATACTAGTCCTAGTCTTCAACTTTGACATAAGTTTCTATGAGACTTTGAACTCACTTCTACTTCTAGGTCAAGTGCATGATGTGTGTATATGATTCATGAAATGTTGTTCGAGTCAAAGAGTAACCCGAATATGGATAGTCACTACAGTTAAGTAGTCGTAGAATTCACATACCAATGTGAAATCCAAGCACATTATCCATTGTCTCTATCTGTTTCCAAGATTCCACTAGGTTATAACTTAAATTCTAGATACTAAGTCTAATATGTGTAGTGCCTATATGTGTAACTAAGTTTATTCAAATCTAGAACTAACTCGAATTTTGACGGTTGTCACAAGTGACGAACTTAGAAACGAATAGACAACTCAACATATAGGAAAATATGGGATTTTCCTGGATAGTACAACAACACATAAACGGATAAAGTAACAAAAGAATAACTAAAACTATAAGGAAAATATGGGATTTTCCTGGAATGACATAACCTACCGTTTTCAAAATTGTAACAAAGGATAACCAAACCGTTTTCATAAGAAAATATGGGTTTTTCTTGAACAACTTTTTTTCAGAAAGCAAAGGAAACTCGTTCTTTTCAAAGCTAAACCGCTTATGAACTCACTAGATTTATGCTTATTTTCAAACTGCTTGTATTCTCAAGTTAGCGTTAGACAGGTACATCGCAACCTTTTGGAGAAGACAGAGCGTCCCGAAGACTCGTCTTTACTTTTGTTCATATTACATATGTAAAACACTTGTACAACTTTACTTGCAAACAGATGTAAACAATATTATGTAATGTAATGTTTTGTGATTACTGTTTTACTATGTGCATTGGATTTGATACTCAACGTGGAGTCAATCCCGGAAATGTTTCCGCCTTTGGTTTTCGGGGAGTGACACATACATTCTACTGATACTTGGCAAGTTCACTTTTGGTGTATAAATAGCAAATGATCTAACAGATTTTGGATCATTCAAAATATTATCATATGATTCCTTCTCTGATATTTATTTAATTTAATTTAATTTGTATTTCTTTTTTGTTTTATTTTTATTTCTTTCGAAGCTCCGTATGGAATTTGGCGAGAATTTTGATGATGTCCGATCATTTTAAAATTTATTTCTACGTGTCCAAAACAAGGAGATCTACCAACCAACTATATTGGTTTATCCAAAACAATTATTTTAATAAGTCGAGAAAACACAAAATAACACCCGATTCTCAAAGTGACCACCTTTCATGCTTCATGGGTGAGTTCTACGTCCCCATTTATATTTTTTTTTCTTTCGTGGGAGGATACATGACTACGTATTTTACGATTATTCTTATCATATTAGTCTTATTTACACTTATTTATGTTTGTTTACGTTTCATTTACGTTATTCACAGTCTTGTTTATGTTTAAGTATTTATCTATATGTTATTCACTATATCTTCTACATCACGATTATCTTACGTTCATTTATGTTATATTTCGGTTTTTATGTTCATTTTATATTTATATTTACATATAACTAACAATGGATATCTTTTTTCAAAGTTATTCACGTACACACATATATATCTTTTTTCTTGTCATTGTACTTCATAGAAAGATTATATATATATATATATATATATATATATATATATATATATATATATATATATATATATATATATATATATATATATATATATATATATATAGGTCATTATATTAAGTAAAAGATGAAGTAAAAATGAAACAAACAATTATGACGCAAGCACATAGGATTTAAATTAGTGATGTATTATATCTTACGTTGTATTTTAATTGTAAGACTAATATTGTAATTATTTGTTGGTGGCTATCCAATTTGATTCTAAGCAATCTCTTTCTCTTTCTCTCTCTCTCTCTCTCTCTCTCTCTCCAACTTTACTCTTCTTCCCCAATCTAACTTCTAGTTATAGTTCTCATCGTCGAATGTCCCCATTATAACCAATACTAATGATCGTCTCCGCCCCTCCCAACACCTCCAACATGATCGATGACCATGGAATGATAGATTCAATCATTATTCCCTGTTTCTCGTCTCGATTTAGGCAAAGGATAGAATCAATCATTCGATTGACTTTTCAACCTTGTATTTCATACGCCTTACATACAAAAGTTGACAATAGAAAAACCATGCAAAATCACATGTAACAACATTAACCCTAACTATTCGATAGTTCCCCTCAGGCACTACAAGTTTGAATTTCCACTTGAAATTGACAATTTTTTGTCGCAAATGCCAAAAATGTCAATGTAATACACTCAATGTATATTATATGTCAAACGGTGATGAAAATACAATATTATACATATGGATATATAAGAAAAATGATTAGAATCACCCAAAATGTGAAAATTAAGTGCGTAAAATTCTGTGTTCTGATGTGTATATATTTACGTATTTTGAAAGTACACGTCGACATAATTTCAAAAATATAAAGTACACAAAAATCCGATTTCATAAAAGGAAGTTACGAGTTTTATAAATATTATATTCAACCCTATATAAAAATATATATCATGAAAGGTTAAAACAGAGTTGGATGAGTTTTCACCAAAACAATGAAATGGAGAATGAAAACAGAGTTTGTACGAGAGAACTGTGATTTTTGCTAATATTTTTTAATACACCCCATTCAAAAATATAAATTAAAAGTAGAATGAGAATTAGCTATGTAAATCTGATGGAATGTTGCGGTACTCGTCGGGACAAAATAGACTATATAAAGAACGCCAAAAACAAAGTTTGTATGCAAACGTTCCAAAATTTTAAATTTTACCAAACTGCATGATGATGTCTCTGGCCTAGGACATAAGGCAACAACGAAGCCAACCTTGATTCCTCTGCATGCACAACGACGTGGCATACATTCTACCGACACTTGGCAAGTTCACTTTTGGTCTATAAATAGCAAATGATCTAACAGATCTTGGATCATTCAAAATATTACCATATGATTCCTCCTCTGATATTAATTTAATTTAATTTAATTTCTATTTCTATTTTGTTTTATTTTTATTTCTTTCGAAGCTCCGTATGGAATTTGGCGAGAATTTTGACGATGTCCGATCATTTTAAAAATTAGTTCTACGTGTCCAAAACAAGGAGATCTACCAACCAACAATATCGGTTTATCCAAAACAATTATTTTAATAAGTCGAGAAAACACAAAATAACACCCGATTCTCAAAGTGACCACCTTTCATGCTTCATGGGTGAGTTCTACATCCCCATTTATATTTTTTTTCTTTCGTGGGAGGTTACATGACTACGTATTTTACGATGATTCTTATCATATTAGACTTATTTATGTTTGTTTACGTTTCATTTACGTTATTCACAATCTTGTTTATGTTTACGTATTTATCTATATGTTTTTCACTATCTCGTCTACATCACGATTATCTTACGTTCATTTATGTTATATTTTGGTTTTTATGTTCATTTTATATTTATATTTACATATAACTAACAATGGATATCTTTTTTCTTGTCATTGTACTTCATAGAAAGTTTATATTATATATATATATATATATATATATATATATATATATATATATATATATATATATATATATATATAGGTCATTATAGAAACTAAAAGATGAAGTAAAAATGAAACAAACAATTATGAGGCAAGCACATAGGATTTAAATTAGTGATGTATTATATATTACATTGTATTTTAATTGTAAAATATTGTAATTACTTGCTGGAGGCTACCCAATTTGATTCTGACCAATCTCTTTCTCTCTCTCTCTCTCTCTCTCTCTCTCTCTCTCTCTCTCTCTTCAACTTTACTCTGCTTCCCCTATCTAACTTTTAGTTATAATTCTTATCGTCGAATTTCCCCATTATGACCAATAGTAATCATCGTCTCCACCCCTTCCAACACCTCCAACATGATTGATGACCATTGAATGATAGATTCAATCATTATTCCGTGCTTCTCGTCTCGTTTTAGGCAAAGGATAGAATCAGTCATTCGATTGACTTTTCAACCTTTTATTTCATGCGCCTTACATACACAACTCGAGTATAGAAAAACCCTGCAAAATCATATGAAACAACGTTATTCCTAACTATTTGATAGTTCCCCTCTGGCAATCACTACAAGTTTGAATTTCCACTTGAAATTGACAATTTTTTGTCGCAAATGCCAAAAATGTCAATGTAATACACTCAATGTATATTATATGTCAAATGGTGATGAAAATACAATATTATACATATGGATATATAAGAAAAATGATTAGAATCATCCAAAATGTGAAAATTAAGTGCGTAAAATTTTATGTTCTGATGTGTATATATTTACGTATTTTGAAAGTACACGTCGACATAATTTCAAAAATATAAAGTACACAAAAATCCGATTTCATACAAGGAAGTTACGAGTTTTATAAATATTATATTCAACCCTATATAAAAATATATACCATATTAGTCATATTTACACTTACTTACGTTTGTTTATGTTTCGTTTACGTTATTCACAATCTTGTTTATGTTTACGTATTTATCTATATGTTATTCACTATCTCGTCTACATCACGATTATCTTACGTTCATTTATGTTATATTTTGGTTTTTATGTTCATTTATATTTATATTTACATATAACTAACAATGTATATTTTTTTTCAAAGTTATTCACGTACACACATATATATCTTTTTTCTTGTCATTGTACTTCATAAAAAGATTATATAATATTTTATATATATATATATATATATATATATATATATATATATATATATATATATATATATATATATATATATATATATATATATATATATATATATATACACACACACGTCGTTATATAAACTAAAAGATGATGTAAAAGAGAAACAAACAATTATCAGGCAAGCACATAGGATTTAAATTAGTGATGTATTATATATTACGTTGTATTTTAATTGTAAGACTAATATTGTAATTACTTGTTGGTGGCTACCCAATTTGATTCTGCGCAATCTCTTTCTCTCTTTCTCTGTCTCTCTCTCTCTCTCTCTCTCAACTTTACTCTTCTTCCCCGATCTATCTTCTAGTTATAATTCTCATCGTCGAATGTCCCCATTATGACCAATACTAATCATCGTCTGCAGCCCTCCCAACACCGCCAACATGATCGATGACGATGGAATGATAGATTCAATCATTATTCCTTATTTCTCGTCTCGTTTGAGGCATAGGATAGAATCAGTCATTCGATTGACTTTTCAACCTTGTATTTCATACGCCTTACATACAAAAGTCGACAATAGAAAAACCATGCAAAATCACATGTAACAACATTAACCCTAACTATTCGATAGTTCCCCTCAGGCACTACAGGTTTGAATTTCCACTTGAAATTGACAATTTTTGGTCACAAATGCCAAAAACGTCAATGTAATACACTCAATGTATATTATATGTCAAATGGTGATGAAAATACAATATTATACATATGGATATATAAGAAAAATGATTAGAATCATCCAAAATGTGAAAATTAAGTGCGTAAAATTTTATGTTCTGATGTGTATATATTTACGTATTTTGAAAGTACACGTCGACATAATTTCAAAAATATAAAGTACACAAAAATCCGATTTCATACAAGGAAGTTACGAGTTTTATAAATATTATATTCAACCCTATATAAAAATATATACCATATTAGTCATATTTACACTTACTTACGTTTGTTTATGTTTCGTTTACGTTATTCACAATCTTGTTTATGTTTACGTATTTATCTATATGTTATTCACTATCTCGTCTACATCACGATTATCTTACGTTCATTTATGTTATATTTTGGTTTTTATGTTCATTTATATTT
This sequence comes from Lactuca saligna, assembly GCF_052625555.1. Lineage (NCBI taxonomy): Eukaryota > Viridiplantae > Streptophyta > Magnoliopsida > Asterales > Asteraceae > Lactuca > Lactuca saligna. The sequence continues at coordinate 175,818,680 of NC_136420.1, forward strand.
ATATTTACATATAACTAACAATGTATATTTTTTTTCAAAGTTATTCACGTACACACATATATATCTTTTTTCTTGTCATTGTACTTCATAAAAAGATTATATAATATTTTATATATATATATATATATATATATATATATATATATATATACACACACACACACGTCGTTATATAAACTAAAAGATGAAGTAAAATAGAAACAAACAATTATCAGGCAAGCACATAGGATTTAAATTAGTGATGTATTATATATTACGTTGTATTTTAATTGTAAGACTAATATTGTAATTACTTGTTGGTGGCTACCCAATTTGATTCTGCGCAATCTCTTTCTCTCTTTCTCTGTCTCTCTCTCTCTCTCTCTCTCTCTCTCTCTCTCTCTCTCTCTCTCTCTCTCTCTCAACTTTACTCTTCTTCCCCGATCTATCTTCTAGTTATAATTCTCATCGTCGAATGTCCCCATTATGACCAATACTAATCATCGTCTGCAGCCCTCCCAACACCGCCAACATGATCGATGACGATGGAATGATAGATTCAATCATTATTCCTTATTTCTCGTCTCGTTTGAGGCATAGGATAGAATCAGTCATTCGATTGACTTTTCAACCTTGTATTTCATACGCCTTACATACAAAAGTCGACAATAGAAAAACCATGCAAAATCACATGTAACAACATTAACCCTAAGTATTCGATAGTTCCCCTCAGGCACTACAAGTTTGAATTTCCACTTGAAATTGACAATTTTTGGTCACAAATGCCAAAAACGTCAATGTAATACACTCAATGTATATTATATGTCAAATGGTGATGAAAATACAATATTATACATATGGATATATAAGAAAAATGATTAGAATCACCCAAAATGTGAAAATTAAGTGCGTAAAATTTTGTTTTCTGATGTGTATATATTTACGTATTTTGAAAGTACACGTCGACATAATTTCAAAAATATAAAGTACACAAAAATCCGATTTCATACAAGGAAGTTACGAGTTTTATAAATATTATATTCAACCCTATATAAAAATATATATCATATTAGTCATATTTACACTTATTTACGTTTGTTTATGTTTCATTTACGTTATTCACAATCTTGTTTATGTTTACGTATTTATCTATATGTTATTCACTATCTCGTCTACATCACGATTATCTTACGTTTATTTATGTTATATTTTGGTTTTTATGTTCATTTTATATTGATATTTACATATAACTAACAATGGATATTTTTTTTCAAAGTTATTCACGTACACACATATATATCTTTTTTCTTGTCATTGTACTTCATAACAAAATTATATAATATTATATATATATATATATATATATATATATATATATATATATATATATATATATATATATATATATATATATATATATATACACGTCGTTATATAAACTAAAAGATGATGTAAAAGAGAAACAAACAATTATCAGGCAAGCACATAGGATTTAAATTAGTGATGTATTATATATTACGTTGTATTTTAATTGTAAGACTAATATTGTAATTACTTGTTGGTGGCTACCCAATTTGATTCTGCGCAATCTCTTTCTTGTCACACCCCGAAAACCAAAGGCGGAAACGTCCCCGGGGTTGACTCCAAGTTGTGTATCAAATCCAATGTACATAGTAATCATAGTAAACAAACATTACATTACATATATATGAAAGTTTACATTTGTTTAAAAGTAAAGTTATACAAGTTATACATATGCATCATATAAACAAAAGTTGAGACGAGTCTTCCACGCACTCCGTCTTCATCAAAATAGATCACCGGGTACCTGTCTAACTTGGACCTGAGAATACAAGCGGTTGGAAAATCAGCATAAAGCTGGTGAGTTCATAAGCGGTTTTGGTTTATGAAAATGTATCGGTTTCCTTTAGTTTCCGAAAAAGTTGTTATCCAAGAAAATCCCATATTTTCTTATGTGAAATTGGTTAAGTAATCATTTGTTACCAATTCAGTTATGTATTGTATTTTACCCCAGGAAAATCCCATATTTTCCTAATTATAAGATCGGTTGTATATCACAAAGTACAGTTTAACACACAAAACTATATAATGAAAATCTTGGGATTACTATCCCGAAAGACTTATAAGATAGTTTGACACATCTGAAAGTGCAGGTTTAAGATCGTAGGACTATCATCCCGGACTAAACACGAGATAAGTTGATGTATATATGTAAATGTAGATTGAAACCATGGGATCACTATCCCGAATAAGATACATATTTGGAAAACCATGGGTCACTATCCCGTATAAGATATAGATACAAAACCTTGGGATCATTATCCCGTATAAGATATAGATTTAGAAAACCATGGGATCACTATCCCGTATAAGATATAGTTAAAGACCCTGGGGAAAGACATGGATTTAGAAAACCATGGGATCACTATCCCGTATAAGATATAGATACAAAACCTTGGGATCATTATCCCGTATAAGATATAGATTTAGAAAACCATGGGATCACTATCCCGTATAAGATATAGTTAAAGACCATGGGGAAAGACATCCCGTACAAGTTATAAGCATAAAACCATCGGATCACTATCCCGAAAGAGATCTAGAAACAATATCATGGGATCACAATACCGAAAGAGATATAAAATATAGATGCAAAACCATGGGATCACTATCTCGAACGAGATATAGTTTCTGAACCCAAACTGTGAATAAGCTGGTATTAATACATATTGTGAGTCGGGTAACCATACTAATACGACAACGTGACCTCCTTGACGTTTGTCAGACGTCGAACGATATTCAGAAATTTGTCACCCTAGGCGTGCCCGCCTAACTGTAGCTAGCAGTTAAGGTGTGGGATTGTCAGTCCCGAATAGATCTATTCACAAATTCCGCGCTCTCCCTCCAGGAGACTCTGGTTACACTTCCGGGGAGGATTTACTGATCATCCATAAAGGGTAGTGACTATCTCACAAACTAGTACTAAACTATTCACAGGGTTCTTGTAAGATATTGATATACAGAAGATTATGAAACATAGTACAGTAAAGTATAGATACATACATGAAATTATCTGACAATACATTAAAATGATACGGAGATAAACTGAATAAGACATAGTTTATCTAATAACTTGATATAGACATCAGTATACGATAGAAAGAATAGTAAAGACCCCCAAATTATTCCCATAATAATTTGATTAGTTTGATTGTTTCCTTAACTAAAATCCATTTAGTTGAAATCGAATAGTCATTCCTTATGCTCAGCATAATACATAAGGAGTAAAAGAGTTTATAGGTTTGTCAGATATTGTTTCAAAACAGATCAATGTTGTGATTGGAAAACAGTTATAGTTTGCTTGTATTCCCCCCTTGAAAACATTGAAAACAGTGAAAAAGCCGTAGGGGTATGAACTCACCGGACGAGATACAAGACGGTTTGGATGCTAAGAGTTGATCCGGAACTTGTAAACACACGAGGTTCCTAATTATCATGTAAAGATACACATTTGTATCTAATTAGGACTTAGATTGATTGTTGGATAGGGACAAATGCTTCAAGTCGCGATAACACTCCAATACAAGTGTTTGGAAGGACCCGGGTGGCGTTTAGGGACATGAATGATACAAAGGACTTGGGAAATGAGTTGGGACATCAAAGGAACACCCCCCTTTAGGGAGTTTACGGCCAAAACACCCATCCCCATGAGTTTACGGCCGTAAACTCATGATGGGTGGTTTATGGTGCAATTTGGACATCCAACACTTAGGGGATAATTTCTAAACTTGGTTTAAGGACTTGGAATGATTACAAAACATCAAATAGACCCCCTTTATGGGAGTTTACGGCCTAGCATGGCTCCAAGGCCGTAAACCCCTATTTACCCAAGAAAATGATGTTAAATGGTGCTAGAACAAATCACATGTGATTGGTAGAATTTATCCAAGGCCTATCATGAGTTTGCAAGGGACTTTTGGGGTGTTTATGGAGTTTACGGCCCATGAGACCCCCCTCATGGCCGTAAACTCTTCTATAGGGTGCTTCAAGGAGGTTCAAGGTCTAAAACTTGCATGAAAGGACTTCTAAAATTCATCTAAGGGCCTTAGGGGTGTTTAGTTTGCATTCTAACACCAGGAATTTTGGAGTTTACGGCCCAAGAACAAGTATTGGCCGTAAACCCTTAGAAATCCCATGAATGATGTGTTTAAGGCCCTCAAAGTATTTTTGGTTGGTCCCTTGATTTATTCCAAGGCTTTTGGTGGTGTTGGATGGCTTTCTAACACCTTAGAATTTGATTTATGCCAAGTTTTGGGGATTTTACGGACCAAGCACTCTCCTTGGCCGTGAACTCATCTAAATCCCCCAAAATTCATGTTTTAAGTGTCCAAATGCTAGAATCAAGGTCCTATAATTCATATCTAGGCCATAGAAGTGATTTGGAAGGGTTTAAGGGCATGAAAACCCTAATTATATGAGTTTACGGCCCAAGAATGATCCTTGGCCGTAAACTCCTTCAAACATCACAAAATTCAAGTTTTACATGTTTAGAGTCCATATCTTGAAGTACTATAGCCATATCTAAAGTCCAAACTAGTCAAGGAGGGGTTTAAGGGCTCAAAACCCATCATTTTTGGTGTTTACGGCCTAGGCATCTTCCTGGGCCGTAAACTCATACATTGTGTCCCATTTCATGATTAAGTGTCTAATTTGGAAGCTAAACATGTTATAGATTGAAGCTAGGAAGGTACCTTAAGGATTTGAAGCCTTAAAAATTGAGTTTTGGACCCTTAATCTTTGGATTTTTGGAGAGAGGTTAGAGAGAGAGTAGTGAGAGAAGGAAAAGCTTCAAATGAAAGCTGAAACACGTTTATATAGTTCTTAAAATTTGCACGCGATGGAATTCTACCCGATACCGACGCTAAACGCGGCTTTTGGTCGCACCCGATTGAGTTTCCGTCACCCGACGGGAACATTATAAAAACTCATGAAATAAATGTTTTTGGGCTAATAACATAAGTTCCTGAGTGATTTAGACACTCATTAGAATAAAATAAACATATAAGTTTATACGATTAACTCCAAAGAGAAAACGGAACGAATCCGATAACGGCGACTTTCCAGGTAGAACGGGTTTTGGCGACGAACAAATTTCGGGTTGTTACATTATCCCCCCGTTAGAGGGAATTTCGTCCCGAAATTCAAAGAATAGGATATAGATCATGAGTTTGAAATGAAACTCGAATGGATTTGATATTTTGGATCATCACTTTCTCAAGTGGAATCGGGTCTCTACGAAGATTTTGAAACATACGATGTGGAATTAAACTTTAGACGTTCGAATGAAATTCCCGGAAACTCTTCGGGACAGACATTTAGTAGAAAGAGCTACTAACTTCTCGTTTCTCGATGATCACAGAAACAAGGAATGTGGTAATTCGTACCAGGAAAACTCTTGAGTTTTAAAGCATGAAACAATACGAAAGTTCGATCTCGAAGATCATGAGAGTTAGGTCGAGGAAGAGATATAGACGGGCGACCCTCTCGAAACCAGGATAACAACATGAATGAGACTCCGTCATTCCATGTTAAACGTAGCATCAACGTATTATCGCGAAAGGTTTCCCATTTAACCGAATGGAATAGAATAGTCCTCTGGAACGAGGATTCAATCTATAGGTACGAAGTTAGTGTTCTCCATCTCATTGGTTAGTCGTCTCGATGATGCACATTTCGATCGCATACAAGGAATTGAGATTAGAAAACATTCGAATAGATAGATAACAGGTTTCCTTCCAAACACGGGAATCGAAAAAAAAAGTTGCAGGTATAAGAGTTATCAAAGAGAAGTATACTTGCGGCAACAGAGGGATCAGTGGTGGTAGTTGCTTTGGGGCAATTCCTTTTGAAGTGCCCTGCTTCACCACAATTGTAGCAGGCTGGGCTGATTCCTGCTCCCGATGATTGGTTTGTTGATTTGGCTGGTTTTCTGTAGGTTCGAGACAGATGGCCCTTCTTGCCACAGTTGTCGCAGCTCCTTTCGCGACATGGACTAGGAATGCGGTGATGGTAGTTGCACTTACCACACCAAGGAAGACTGCCAGTGTATCCACTGGTGGGAGTTTGGGCTGTAGAACCGACAGCTGAGACAGCAATAGGGGCAGTAGCAGCATGGACTGCTACCGTTTTGTTGTTTCTTGGAAGACCCTTTCGTACTCGGGGCCTTTCGCTTGTTCCGAGATTTCTTTTTGCTTTCACCTCCACTTGTGTCTGACTCGGGAGTGGTAGTTTCCTCATCTGAATTGTCTTCGTGATCGATCAAGATTTTCGCAAGACATTTAGCGATGTCGTACGTGTCTGGCTTCGCAGCCAAGACATTCCCTTTTGTTGGCTGGGTCAATCCCTAGATGAATCTCTCGATCTTTTTACTCTCCGGGGTAACCATTCCCGGACAGAGTAATGCCAGGTCATCGAATCTTGAAGTATAAGCTGTTATATTGGAACCCTTCATCTTAAGGTTCCAGAGTTCGTGTTCCAGTTTCTGAATTTCGCCTCAAGGACAGTATTCTGCAAGCAGAAGCTCCTTCATAGCTTCCCAACCCATGGCATTTGCTACGGGTAAGGTTAAGGATTTGACTCGGCCGTTCCACGAAGTCAGGGCTTTATCAAGGAAAGTGCAGGCGGCAAACTTGACTTTGTCAAACTCCGAACAGGCAAATATTTTGAAGATTGACTCGATTTTCTTGAACCATCGAGTCAAGGAAATGACACCTCCAGTGCCATCAAAGGTTGTGGGCTTCGCGTTCATGAAGTCTTTGTAGGAACCCCCTCTTCGATGTTCCTGGCTGTCTTCTAGATTTTGGTGTTGGGGACCACCTCCGGAGCCACCGGGATTCATTTGAGACATAGCTGCCACCATTGCAACAGTCAGAACTGTTTGAAGTGATGCGAGATCAAATTGAGGAGAAGATGGTGGCGGAGGAGGATTATCGTTGTTCTTCGAGCTGGGTGTCTTTCTTGGAGGCATCTTGATCTAAAAAGATCAGGAAAGAGAGGATTATAAGTCCTCTGAATTGAATCAAGAGATATTGAACAAGGGATATCTCATCAAGACAGATATAGCATCATACTAAGCGATAAAGCAGGAAGGAGTTATCAAAACAGAACATTTTATCGCTAGTGGAATGATCAAGTAACATCGCGTATACAAGGATTTTCTACGAAGTATTGGCTCGAGAAATACTCCCATAGTATTTGATGGTTGCGCTGCAGCGACGATTCATTGTTTGGAATGTTAGGTAAGTTTTAGGCATGCTGCGTACCACAGTCACTCCCAAGCACATGTTGGCCGTGTCTCGAATGAATATAGTTGGCCAAGCTATATTGACCCTAGACACGACTACATAACTGCCCGGGTTTAACCGCAGTGTACAACACCCATTTACTTATGTTTTGTTCTACTTGTAGTTACGGATTTCGGCGGTTCGGTATACTTGTATACTTTTGAAAATACTTGTAGTTTTGAAGATACTTTTAATTCAGAGCACTTAGGCCCTTTAGTGTTTAAAGTTTTATACCATGTAAGGTTTGGTATACTCTGTTCACTATACACAAGGGCTCTGATACCAATCTGTCACACCCCGAAAACCAAAGGCGGAAACATCCCCGGGGTTGACTCCAAGTTGTGTATCAAATCCAATGTACATAGTAATCACAGTAAACAAACATTACATTACATATATATGAAAGTTTACATTTGTTTAAAAGTAAAGTTATACAAGTTATACATATGCATCATATAAACAAAAGTTGAGACGAGTCTTCCACGCACTCCGTCTTCATCAAAAGAGATCACCGGGTACCTGTCTAACTTGGACCTGAGAATACAAGCGGTTGGAAAATCAGCATAAAGCTGGTGAGTTCATAAGCGGTTTTGGTTTATGAAAATGTATCGGTTTCCTTTAGTTTCCGAAAAAGTTGTTATCCAAGAAAATCCCATATTTTCTTATGTGAAATTGGTTAAGTAATCATTTGTTACCAATTCGGTTATGTATTGTATTTTACCCCAGGAAAATCCCATATTTTCCTAATTATAAGATCGGTTGTATATCACAAAGTACAGTTTAACACACAAAACTATATAATGAAAATCTTGGGATTACTATCCCGAAAGACTTATAAGATAGTTTGACACATCTGAAAGTGCAGGTTTAAGATCGTAGGACTATCATCCCGGACTAAACACGAGATAAGTTGATGTATATATGTAAATGTAGATTGAAACCATGGGATCACTATCCTGAATAAGATACATATTTGGAAAACCATGGGTCACTATCCCGTATAAGATATAGATACAAAACCTTGGGATCATTATCCCGTATAAGATATAGATTTAGAAAACCATGGGATCACTATCCCGTATAAGATATAGTTAAAGACCCTGGGGAAAGACATGGATTTAGAAAACCATGGGATCACTATCCCGTATAAGATATAGATACAAAACCTTGGGATCATTATCCCGTATAAGATATAGATTTAGAAAACCATGGGATCACTATCCCGTATAAGATATAGTTAAAGACCATGGGGAAAGACATCCCGTACAAGTTATAAGCATAAAACCATGGGATCACTATCCCGAAAGAGATCTAGAAACAATATCATGGGATCACAATACCGAAAGAGATATAAAATATAGATGCAAAACCATGGGATCACTATCTCGAACGAGATATAGTTTCTGAACCCAAACTGTGAATAAGCTGGTATTAATACATATTGTGAGTCGGGTAACCATACTAATACGACAACGTGACCTCCTTGATGTTTGTCAGACGTCGAACGATATTCAGAAATTTGTCACCCTAGGCGTGCCCGCCTAACTGTAGCTAGCAGTTAAGGTGTGGGATTGTCAGTCCCGAATAGATCTATTCACAAATTCCGCGCTCTCCCTCCAGGAGACTCTAGTTACACTTCCGGGGAGGATTTACTGATCATCCATAAAGGGTAGTGACTATCTCACAAACTAGTACTAAACTATTCACAGGGTTCTTGTAAGATATTGATATACAGAAGATTATGAAACATACATGAAATTATCTGACAATACATTAAAATGATACGGAGATAAACTGAATAAGACATAGTTTATCTAATAACTTGATATAGACATCAGTATACGATAGAAAGAATAGTAAAGACCCCCAAATTATTCCCATAATAATTTGATTAGTTTGATTGTTTTCTTAACTAAAATCCATTTAGTTGAAATCGAATAGTCATTCCTTATGCTCAGCATAATACATAAGGAGTAAAAGAGTTTATAGGTTTGTCAGATATTGTTTGAAACACATCAATGTTGTGATTGGAAAACAGTTATAGTTTGCTTGTATTCCCCCCCCCCTGAAAACATTGAAAACAGTGAAAAAGCCGTAGGGGTATGAACTCACCGGACGAGATACGAGATGGTTTGGATGCTAAGAGTTGATCCGGAACTTGTAAACACACGAGGTTCCTAATTATAAATGTAAAGATACACATTTGTATCTAATTAGGACTTAGATTGATTGTTGGATAGGGACAAATGCTTCAAGTCGCGATAACACTCCGATACAAGTGTTTGGAAGGACCCGGGTGGCGTTTAGGGACAAGAATGATACAAGGGACTTGGGAAATGAGTTGGGACATCAAAGGAACACCCCCCTTTAGGGAGTTTATGGCCAAAACACCCATCCCCATGAGTTTACGGTCGTAAACTCATGATGGGTGGTTTATGGTGCAATTTGGACTTCCAACACTTAGGGGATAATTTCTAAACTTGGTTTAAGGACTTGGAATGATTACAAAACATCAAATAGACCCCCTTTATGGGAGTTTACGTCCTAGCATGGCTCCAAGGCCGTAAACCCCTATTTACCCAAGAAAATGATGTTAAATGGTGCTAGAACAAATCACATGTGATTGGTAGAATTTATCCAAGGCCTATCATGAGTTTGCAAGGGACTTTTGGGGTGTTTATGGAGTTTACGGCCCATGAGACCCCCCTCATGGCCGTAAAATCTACTATAGGGTGCATCAAGGAGTTTCAAGGTCTAAAACTTGCATGAAAGGACTTCTAAAATTCATCTAAGGGCCTTAGGGGTGTTTAGTTTGCATTCTAACACCAAGAATTTTGGAGTTTACGGTCCAAGAACAAGTCTTGGCTGTAAACCCTTAGAAATCCCATGAATGATGTGTTTTAGGCCCTCAAAGTATTTTTGGTTGGTCCCTTGATTTATTCCAAGGCTTTTGGTGGTGTTGGATGGCTTTCTAACACCTTAGAATTTGATTTATGCCAAGTTTTGGGGAGTTTATGGCCCAAGCACTCTCCTTGGCCGCGAACTCATCTAAATCCCCCAAAATTCATGTTTCAAGTGTCCAAATGCTAGAATCAAGGTCCTATAATTCATATCTAGGCCATAGAAGTGATTTGGAAGGGTTTAAGGGCATGAAAACCCTAATTATATGAGTTTACGGCCCAAGAATGATCCTTGGCCGTAAAATCCTTCAAGCATCACAAAATTCAAGTTTTACATGTTTAGAGTCCATATCTTGAAGTACCATAGCCATATCTAAAGTCCAAACTAGTCAAGGAGGGGTTTAAGGGCTCAAAACCCATCATTTTTGGTGTTTACGGCCTAGGCATCTTCCTGGGCCGTAAACTCATACATTGTGTCCCATTTCATGATTAAGTGTCTAATTTGGAAGCTAAACATGTTATAGATTGAAGCTAGGAAGGTACCTTAAGGATTTGAAGCCTTAAAAATTGAGTTTTGGACCCTTAATCTTTGGATTTTTGGAGAGAGGTTAGAGAGAGAGTAGTGAGAGAAGGAAAAGCTTCAAATGAAAGCTGAAACACGTTTATATAGTTCTTAAAATTTGCACGCGGTGGAATTCTACTCGATACCGACGCTAAACGCGGCTTTTGGTCGCACCCGATTGAGTTTCCGACACCCGACGGGAACATTATAAAAACTCATGAAATAAATGTTTTTGGGCTAATAACATAAGTTCCTGAGTGATTTAGACACTCATTAGAATAAAATAAACATATAAGTTTATACGATTAACTCCAAAGAGAAAACGGAACGAATCCGATAACGGCGACTTTCCGGGTAGAATGGGTTTTGGCGACGAACAAATTTTGGGTTGTTACATTTCTCTCTTTCTCTCTCTCTCTCTCTCTCTCACAACTTTACTCTTCTTCCCCGATCTATCTTCTAGTTATAATTCTCATCGTCGAATGTCCCCATTATGACCAATACTAATCATCGTCTGCAGCCCTCCCAACACCGCCAACATGATCGATGACCATGGAATGATAGATTCAATCATTATTCCTTATTTCTCGTCTCGTTTGAGGCATAGGATAGAATCAGTCATTCGATTGACTTTTCAACCTTGTATTTCGTACGCCTTACATACAAAAGTCGACAATAGAAAAACCATGCAAAATCACATGTAACAACATTAACCCTAACTATTCGATAGTTCCCTCAGGCACTACAAGTTTGAATTTCCACTTGAAATTGACATTTTTTTGTCGCAAATGCCAAAAATGTCAATGTAATACACTTAATGTATATTATATGTCAAATGGTGATGAAAATACAATATTATACATATGGATATATAAGAAAAATAATTAGAATCACCCAAAATGTGAAAATTAAGTGCGTAAAATTTTATGTTCTGATGTGTATATATTTACGTATTTTGAAAGTACACGTCGACATAATTTCAAAAATATAAAGTACACAAAAATCCGATTTCATAGAAGGAAGTTACGAGTTTTATAAATATTATATTCAACCCTATATAAAAATATATATCATCAAAGGTTAAAACAGAGTTGGATGAGTTTTGACCAAAACAATGAAAAGAAGAATGAAAACAGAGTTCGTACGAGAGAACTATGACTTTTGCTCATATTTTTTAATACACCCCATTTAAAAATATAAATTAAAAGTAGAATGGGAATTAGCTATGTAAATTTGAAGGAATGTTGCGGTACTCGTCGGGACAAAATAGACGATATAAAGAATGGCAAAAACAAAGTTTCTATGCAAACGGTCAAAATTTTTAAATATTACCAAACTGCATGATGATGTGTCTGGCCTAGGACATGAGGCAACAACGAAGGCAGACTTGATTCCTATGCATGCACAACGACGTGGCATACATTCTACCAACACTTGGCAAGTTCACTTTTGGTCTAAAAATAGCAAATGATCTAACAAATTTTGGATCATTCAAAATATTACCATATGATTCCTCCTCTGATATTTATTTAATTTAATTGAATTTCTATTTCTATTTTGTTTTATTTTTATTTCTTTTGAAGCTCCGTATGGAATTTGGCGAGAATTTTGACGATGTCTGATCATTTTAAAAATTAGTTCTACGTGTCCAAAACAAGGAGATCTACCAACCAACAATATCGGTTTATCCAAAACAACTTATTTTAATAAGTCGAGAAAACACAAAATAACACCCGATTCTCAAAGTGACCACCTTTCATGCGTCATGGATGAGTTCTACGTCCCCATTTATATTTTTTTTCTTTCATGGGAGGATACATGCACTACGTATTTTACGATTATTCTTATCGTATTAGTCATATTTACACTTATTTACGTTTGTTTATGTTTCATTTACGTTATTCACAATCTTGTTTATGTTTACGTATTTATTTATATGTTATTCACTATCACGTCTATAGCACGATTATCTTACATTCATTTATGTTATATTTTGGTTTTTATGTTCATTTTATATTTATATTTACATATAACTAACAATGGATATTTTTTTTCAAATTTATTCACATACACATATATATTTTTTTTCTTGTCATTGTACTTCATAAAAAGATTATATAATATAATATAATATTATATTATATATATATATATATATATATATATATATATATATATATATATATATATATATATACATCCTTATAAGATGAAGTAAAATAGAAACAAACAATTATCAGGCAAGCACATAGGATTTAAATTAGTGATGCATTATATATTACGTTGTATTTTAATTGTAAGACTAATATTGTAATTACTTGTTAGTGGCTACCGAATTTGATTCTACGCAATCTCTTTCTCTCTTTCTCTCTCGCTCTCTATCTCTCTCTCTCTCTCTCTCTCTCTCTCTCTCTCTCTTCAACTTTACTCTTCTTCCCCGATCTATCTTCTAGTTATAATTCTCATCGTCGAATGTCCCCATTATGACCAATAGTAATCATCGTCTCCGGCCCTCCCAACACCTCCAACATGATCGATGACCATAGAATGATAGATTCAATCATTATTCCCTGTTTCTCGTCTCGTTTGAGGCATAGGATAGAATCAGTCATTCGATTGACTTTTCAACCTTGTATTTCATACGCCTTACATACAAAGGTCGACAATAGAAAAACCATGCAAAATCACATGTAACAACATTAACCCTAACTATTTGATAGTTCCTCTATGGCAGGCATTACAAGTTTTAATTTCCACACGAAATTGACAATTGTCTGTCGAAAATGCCACAAACGTCAATGTAATACACTCAATATATATTATATGTCAAATGGTGATGAAAAAACAATATTATACATTTAGATATATATACGAAAAATAATTTGAATCACCCAAAATGAGAGAATTAAGTGCGTACAATTTTGTGTTATTATGTGTATATGTTTACTTAATTTGAAAGTACACGTCGACATAATTTCAAAAATATAAAGTGCACAAAAATCTGATTTCATACAAGAAAGTTTTTATTTTTATAAATATTATATTCAACCGTACATAGAAATATGTATCACAAAAGGTTAAAACAGAGTTGGATGAGTTTTGATCAAAACAATGAAAAATAGAATCGTAATACACCTTTATACCAAGTCAACGACATAAAGAACGCTGAAAACGGAGTTCCTATGAGAGAACGATGGTTTTTGCAAATACTTTTTAATACACCCCTTTTATAAATATTAATTAAAAGTAGAAGGGGAATTAGCTATGGAAATCTGAAGGAAAATTGTGGTACTCGTCGGGATGAAATAGACAATATGAAGAAAGTTGAAAACAAACATTGTATGCAAAAGTTTCAAATTTTAAAATATTAGCAAAGTTCTTGATGATGTGTCTAGCCTAGGACATGTGGCAACAAGAAAGGCAGCCATGATTCCTATGCTTGCACAACAACGTGGCATACATTCGACCGACACTTGGCAAGTTCACTTTCGCTCTATAAATAGCAAATGATGTAACGGATTTTGGATCATTCAAAATATTACCATACAATTCCTCCTCCGATATTTATTTAATTTAATTTAATTTCTATTTCTAATTCGTTTTATTTTTATTTCTTTTGAAGCTTTGTATGGAATTTGGCAAGAATTTTGACGTTGTCCGATCATTTTAGAAATTAGTTCTAGGTGTCAATAACAAGGAGATCTACCAACCAACAATATCGATTTATCCATAAAAGCTTATTTTAATAAGTCGAGAAAACACAAAATAACACCCGATTCTCAAAGTGACCACCTTTCATGTTTCATGGGTGAGCTCTACATCCCCATTTATAATTTTTTTTTTCTTTCATGTGAGGATATATGCACGAAGTGTTCTACGATTATTCTTATCATATTACTCTTATTTACACTTATTTACGTTTGTTTACGTTTCAGGTATGTTATTCACAATCTTATTTATGTTTACGTATTCATATGTATGTTATTCACATTCTTGTCTACATCACGATGATCATACATTCATTTATGTTATATGAAGGTATTTCTATTCATTTTACACACATATATATCATTTTTCTTGTCATTGCACTTCATAGAAAGATAATATATATATATATATATATATATATATATATATATATATATATATATATATATATATATATATATATATATATATATATATATTACGTTGTATTTTAATTGTAAGACTAAAATTGTAACTTTTTGTTGTTGGCTAGCCAATTTGATTATGCATATTCTCTCTCTCTCTCTCTCTCTCTCTCTCTCTCTCTTTAACTTTATTCTTCTTCCCCGATCCAACTTCTAGTTATAATTCTCATCGTCGAATGTTCCCATTAAGACCAAAACTAATCATCGTCTCCACCCCTCCCAACACCTCCGACATGATCGATGGCCATGGAATGATAGATTCAATCGTTATTCCCTATTTCTCATTTGGTTTTAGGCATAGGATAAAATCAGTCATTTAATTTTCTTTTCAACCTTGTACTTCATACGTCTTGCATACACAAGTCGACTATAGAAAAACCATGCAAAATCATATGTAACAACATTAACCCCGACTATTCGATATCTCCCCTTTGGCAGGCACTACAAGTTTGAATTTCCAAACGAAATTGATAATTATCGGCCGCGAATGCCATAAACGTCAATGTAATACACTCAATGTATATTATATTATAAACGGTGATGAAAATACAATATTATACATTTAGATATATAAGAAAAATAATTCGAATCACCCAAAATGAGAAAATTAAGTGCGTAAAATTTTGTGTTATTATGTGTATATATTTATTTATTTTGAAAGTACACGTCGACATAATTTCAAAAAAATAAAGTACACAAAAATCCGATTTCATACATGGAAGTTACGATTTTTATATATATTTTATTCAATCCTACATATAAATATATAGTACAAAAGGTTAAGACAAAGTTGGATGAGTTTTAACCAAAATAATGAAAAATAGAATCATGGTACACCTTTATACGAAGTCAACGACATAAAGAAAAAATCAAAAAAGAGTTCCTATGAGAAAACTATTATTTTTGCAAATATTATTTAATACACGTCTTTTAAAAAATGTAAATTAAATGTAGAATGGGAATTAGCTGTTGAAATCGGAACGAAAATTGTGGTACTCGTCGGGACGAAATATATAATATAAAGAACGTCGAAAACAAAGTTTGTATGAAAAGGTTCCAACTTTTTAAATACTACCAAAGTACTTGATGATGCGTCTGGCCTAGGACATGTGTCACCAACGACTACAGCCTTGATTCCTATGCTTGCACAATGACGTGGAATACATTCGACCGACACTTGGTAAGTTCACTTTCGGTCTATAAATAGTTAATTATGTAACGGATTTTGGATCATTCAAAATATTACCAAATGATTCCTCCTCCGATATTTATTTTAATTTAATTTAATTTCTATTTCTATTTTGTTTTATTTTTATCTCGTTTGAAGCTTCGTATGGAATTTGGCAAGAATTTTGACGTTGTCCGATCATTTTAGAAATTAGTTCTACGTGTCAACAACAAGGAGATCTACCAACCAACAATATTGGTTTATCCAAAAAAGCTTATTTTAATAAGTCGAGAAAACACAAAATAACACCTGATTCTCAAAGTGACCACCTTTCGTGTTTCATGGGTAAGTTCTACATCCCCATTTATAAATTTTTTTCTTTCATGGGAGGATATATGCACTACGTGTTTTACGATTATTCTTATCATATTACTCTTATTTACACTTATTTAAGTTTGTTTACATTTCATTTACGTTATTCACAATCTTGTTTATGTTTACGTATTTATCTATATGTTATTCACATTCTCGTCTACATCACGATCATCTTACGTTCATTTATGTTATATGTTGGTATTTATGTTCATTTTACACACATATATATATTATTTTTCTTGTCATTGTACTTCATAGAAATATTATATATATATATATATATATATATATATATATATATATATATATATATATATATAAGTAGCTTATTATAGAAACTAAAAGATGAAGTAAAAAATGAAACAAACAATTATGAGGCAAGCGTAAAGGAATTAAATTAGTGATGTATTATATATTACGTTGTATTTTAATTGTAAGACTAAAATTGTAATTATTTGTTGGTGGCTACCCAATTTGATTGTGCGCATCATCATTCTCTCTTTCTCTATCTCTCTATCTCTCTCTCTCTTTCTCTCTCTCTACAACTTTACTCTTCTTCCACGATCCAACTTCTAGTTATAATTCTCCTCGTTGAATGTACCCATTATGACCAAAACTAATCACCGTCTCTGCCCCTACCAACACCTCCAACATGACCAATCACCATGGAATGAAAGATTCAATCAATATTCCGTGTTTCTCGTCTTTGTTTTAGGCATAGGATAGAATCAGTCATTCGATTGACTTTTCAACCTTGTATTTCATACATCTTAAATACACAAGTCGACTATAGAAAAACAATGAAAAATCATATGTAACAACATTAACCCCAACTATTCGATAGTTCCCCTATGGAAGGCACTACAAGTTTGAATTTCCACACGAAATTGACAATTTTCGGTCGCAAATGCCATAAACGTCAATGTAATACATTCAATGTATATTATATGTCAAATGGTGATGAATATACAATATTAAATATTTAAATATATAAGAAAAATAATTCAAATCACCCAAAATGAGAAAATTAAGTGCGTAAAATTTTGTGTTATTATGTGTATATATTTAATTATTTTGAAAGTACGCATTGACATAATTTAAAAAATATAAAGTACACAATAATCAGATTTCATACAAGGGAGTTAAGATTTATATATATATATATATATATATATATATATATATATATATATATATATATATATAATATTATATTCATGCCTATATAGATTTATATATCTCAAAATGTTTAGACAAATTTGGATGAGATTTGACCAAAACAATGAAAAATAGAATCATAGTACACCTTCATACGAAATCAACGACATAACGAAAAAATCAAAAAAGAGTTCCTATGAGAAAACTATGATTTTTGTAAATACTTTTTAATACACCCCTTTTAAAAATATAAATTAAAAGAAGAATGTGAATTAGCTAAGGAAATCCGAAGGAAAACGAAGTTTCTATGCAAAAGTTAAAAAATTATAAATATTACCAAAGTACTTGATAATGTGTCAGGCCTAGGACATGTGGCAACAACGAAGGCAACCTTGATTCCTATGCTTGCACAACGATGTGGAATACATTTAACCGACACTCGGCAAGTTCACTTTCGGTTTATAAATAGCAAATGATGTAACGGATTTTTGATCATTTAAAATATTACCATATGATTCCTCATGCAATATTTAATTAATTTAATTTAATTTCTATTTCTATTTTTTTCTGTTTTTATTTCTTTTGAAGCTCCGTATGGAATTTGACAAGAATTTTGACGATGTCCGATCATTTTAGAAATTAGTTCTACGTGTCCCAAACAACCAACAATATCGGTTTATCAAAAAAAAAATATTATTTTAATAAGTCGAGAAAACAAAAAATAACTCCCGATTCTCAAAGTGACCACCTTTCGTGTTTCATGGGTAAGTTCTACATCCTCATTTATTATTTTTTTTCCTTAACGGGAGGATATATCCACTACGTGTTTTACGATTATTCTTATCGTATTACTCTTATTTAGAGTTATTTACGTATGTTTACGTTTCATTTACGTTATTTACAATCTTGTTTATGTTTACGTATTTATCTATATGTTATTCACATTCTCGTCTACATCACGATCATCTTACGTTCATTTATGCTATATGCTGGTATTTATGTTCATTTTACACACACACACACACACACACACACATATATATATATATATATATATATATATATATATATATATATATTAGTAGGTTATTATAGAAACTAAAAGACGAAGTAAAAATGAAAGAAACAATTATGAGGCAACCACATATGGTTTAAATTCGTGATGTATTATATATTACGTTGTATGACTAAAATTGTAATTATTTTTTGGTGGCTACCCAATT